>NW_028327183.1:41869288-42198288 GCF_987537825.1 Furipterus horrens
GGTTTGAGGTGACTGTCACTGCGGTTCCTTATAGCTGGTTTGTGGTGATAGTTTGGGGTATGGTTGCCTAGTGTGGGGGTGTGAGGCTGATCACCCAGGTACCTAGTTGGGGTGACTGACATGGAGACACAGGCCTTGGAGAGCCTAGATGACTGGATTACGGGTGACTGAACTTGGGGGTCTGGTATCTAGTTTGGGGTGAACTAACTTTGGGGCCAAGATGTTGAGTTTAGGGTTTACCAACTAGCAGGGATCTGATGCTTATTTTATTTTAGGGGTGCCGAGGCCAGGGGCCTAGCTGCCTCGTTTTGGGGTGCCTGAGTGTCAGCTGTCAGCTGAGACTGTGGCCGTGAAGTTAGAGGTTACAGCCTGTAGAGGATCCCAAGGCTCACTTAACAGGGATGGTGGCTGAGACTTCACATACATGAGGGCTGACTGAGCCTTGGGACCTAGCTAACAAATTTAGGGTTGACTGTGGGTCCCTGGTGCTGCAATGGTGGGGAACTGGGCTGAGATCCAGAAGCTTTTCCAGGGATTAGAAGCTAGTTTAGGGCACCTCACTGGGGTCCACAGCCCTAGTTTTGGGGGCCACTGAGTCTAAGGACACAGAGGTTTGGTTTGGGAGACTGTATTAATTTCCTGGGGCTGGTAACAAACTGAGTTGATTAAGAGAGCAGAAATATATTCTCTCAGAGCTCTGGAGGCCAGAAGTCCAACATCAAGGTGACAGCAGAGCCACGCTCCCTCTGAAGGCTCTAGGGGAGGCTCCTTCCTTGCCTCTTCCAGCTTCTGGTGGCTGCTGCACCCCCACCTCTGTCTTTCTGCTGGCCTTCCCTTCTGCCTTCTGTCTCTGATACTGACGTTCGTCATTAGATTTAGGGCCCACCCAGGTTATCCCAAGGTGATCTCATCTTGAGATCCTTCACTTCATTGCATCTGCAAAGATCCTTTCCAATGAAGTCCAGAGTTAGAACATGGACTTTTGGGGGTTACCATCAACACACTACTGGGATGTTTAAAGCAGGCACCCTACATTCTGAGCTTGAGTCTTTCTGATTGTGGGGTTCCCAGAGTTTGGTTTAGGATGACTGGCCTTGGGGGTCAGCTCCTGCTGCCTGATTTGGGGGTTCTTCATTTGATTTGCCCACTTTAGGGGGTGGTAACAGCCCAAGAGGCCCTAGTGGTTAGTGTGTGGGTAACTGAAGCTTGGTGACCAGAGGCATAATTTGGGTATCATAAAGCTTCAGTGTCATTTACTGAGAAGTTAGTGACTTACGAGTGGCAGTGACTGAAGAGGGGAAAGCTCAGATGTGTATTTTAAGGGCAGCCGATGCTGGGGTTCCTGATGCATGATTTGGGGGTGATAGTAAAGACCTAGATGACTCATGTCAGGGTGACTTGATCTTGGTTTAGTGGGAAATGAGTCTGGAAAAAAACTGTAAAAAGAAAAAGAAACTGAGTCTGGGGAGCTAAATGTCTAGTTTGGGATATGTAGTCTTAAATTTAGGTTGTCTGGGGATTAAGATTAGGATTGCCTAGTTTGGGATTGAGTTTCAGTTCCATTTCCTGGTTTGTATTGAGAATGGGGGTCACATGCTGAGTTACAGCAGTTGAAGGCTCATTTGACTAGATCATGGGTGATTTATCTTGGGGTCTTGAGGTTTAGGGTACAATGAGAAAGGTCTAGTTTAGGTGCCTAATTTTGGGATGACTAAACCCGGGGTGCCTATTTTTGGAAGACACTTGTGGAATTAATGACAAACTTATTTTGGAACGACTAAGGCTCATCTCCCTTATCCTATCAGTGTCTGGGGCTGGAAGTTTGGGGGAAATTGTGCTGGGGCCCAGAATCCTCATTTTGGGGTGTCTGGGCCCAGGTTGGGGATTTCTATTCGTGTGGCCTGGGGTGACCCAGCTTAAGGTAAAGGTCAGATCCTAGGGACCTCTGGTCTGCTTGGGAGTTTCTGAGGAAGGGAGGGGGGTTCACGTGGTTGGTTTGTGGGTACCTATACGCTCTCTTTAGCAGACTCTGAGACTGGGGCCCCAAAGTGCTAAACCAGGTCCCTGCTCTGCCTGATGGTCCATTTCTGGAGTGACCGATTTGGGGGGGGGGGGTCACACGCCTGGAGTACGTGGTTCTGGTGCGGACTGCAGAAGCCAGGGCGGGGCGTGAGCAGGGGTGCTGCGGCGCAGAGCCCGGCTGCACCCCTGGGGCCGGCTGTGGCGGGGGTTCCCGCGGGAGGCAGAGCGCGGCGGGGCCGCCGGCGGCGGGAGGGCGAGCGCCGGAGTGACAGGAGAGGAAGAAAAATGGGCCGCGAAATCAGAGTGGACGCGCGGGGGGCGCGAGTCCGGGAGCGGGCGGCGGCGGCGGCGGGCGGCGTCTGCGCCTCTGCCTCGAGGGACGCCGCCCGCGCCTCCCTGGCCCCCGCCCCGGCGGCCGGGCCGCTGATCCGACCCTCGGCCCTAATTCCAATCTGCGCCCCGCCGAGTCCCAGCCCACACGCCCGCGGCCCGCATCCCCGGCCCCCGCCCGAGCTCCTTCTACCCCCGGGACGCCTAGTCACTTTCCTCGGGTTCCGGCCCCTCCCCGCGGCGTTCTTCCGGCCCCTCCGCCTGCTTTCTACCCGCGTGGCGCGCCTGCTAAACTCCGTCGCGGCCGCCTGACCCCCTTCCCGTGCACGTCCTAGGCCGCCCCTCCTCACCTACCGGGGTCCCCGCACTCCAACTCCCTTCCCCAATCCCACCCCCGGGCCCCACACCCACCCCCTTCGGAGGTTTGAAGCGGAAATGGGGCGCTGCGGCGGCGGCGGGGGAGGGGCGGCGCGGGGGCGGCGGCCAATGGAGCGGGAAGCAGGACAAATGAGGCCCGGCCCGCGCGGCCGACAGGCCCCTCCATCTTCCCATTAGCGCCTAATGGCCCCCCCGCCGCCTCCTGATGAAGATTTATCGGCCCCGGAACTCCCGCCCCTCCCCCTTTCCTCCCCCTCCGCCCCCGGGCCTCCCCGCCCCCGCCCGGCCTCCCCGCCCCCGCCGCCCGGACACCTGATGAAGCCGTCAGCGGGGCGGGAGGGGCGGCGGGGGCCCGACCCGAGGCGGCCGGGACCGAGAGAGAGCACGAGACAGACGCCGCGGCGACCCAGCGAAAGTTCCGGGACACGGAGTCGGAGACCTGGGAGGGATGGAGGGACGGGCGTGACCGCCGGCCCGGGAGCCTCTCCCAGCGCTGATCGGCCCTTAGTTCTGGGCCCAGGAGGCGGGGAAGGGAGTGGGGTGGGGGGGACTCCGGCCACCGCGGAGTCAAGAGTCTGCGGGGGCCCAGAAACCGGGGTCTGAGAGAGAAGTGGACTCGGGACCCGAACTCTGGGTCCTGAGAGAGGAGAAAGTTGGGGGCCTGGACTCCTGGGTCTGAGGGGAGAGGGCTGGCGGCCGGGACTCCTGGGTCCTGGCATGCAGAGGGGGCTGGGAGGCTGGCATTGGGGGGGCTGGGTTGGGAGCCCCCTGATTGATTTCTGTTTACGGCTGTCCCCGCGGGCGGAAGAGCGAATCGCGCCCCATCCATCAACAGGCTCGCAGCCTCCCTAATAAAAACATTTTACTCCTAAATGATCTCGAACTAATTAACTCAAAGTGTTAATTAAAGTTTGCGCAGACAGCATTGTCATCAGGCAGGGCGGTGGATCCATCTTCCTGAGAGAGAGAGACAGGGTTTGGGGGGGCATCTGGGGAAGAAAGGAGAGCTCCCCTCCCCCTCCCAGGCTGATCCCTGCCCCCTGCTGGGCCCGGCACCCCTGCAGCCTCCCTGGTTCTCTGCATCCGTCTCTCCTCTCTGAGTTTTCCTCTGATGCTCTCTACCTGTCTGTGTCTCTAGTTGGCCTCTGTCTCTGAGTTTCTACATCTCTGTCTCTGCCTTTTACCATCTCTTGCAGGAACGCTGCCTCCCCAAGTTGCTTCCAATTTCCTTTAACATGGAGCCTTTATCCCTGTGTCTGTGTGCCCCAGGATTACGTGCGTGGACATGTGTGTGTGTCAGTTTGTGTATGCACATATATGTTTGAATCCAGGGACGTGTTTGGACCCATGCGTCAGGGTTTGTGTTCGCACAGGTATGTGTGAACCCGGGGGCATGTGTGTGGGCACGTGTGACCAGTGTCAACAGACAGGCTGTGGTTCCTGAGCCAGGGAGGACCTCTGAGGGTCCCTCTGAGGGCCTGGGTCCCCTTCCTGTCTTCCTGTGGTAGGCAGGCAGGAGCAGATCTGCAGGTACACCAGGTGAGTGACCAAGTGTGAACTCAGGGAAACTCGAGCACACATGCATGTGCAGACCCTGCCTCGCCCCTCAAGACCTCCTCCTCCGCAGCCCCACCCAGCTCATCCCCTTTTCCCCCTCCTCAGAAGCCAGCAGCTGGTGGGGCATGGGCGCTGGGGCCAGGACAGGCCACCAGGCCATGGGCATCTGTGGGGTGGCTGGCTGGGCGGCCCCGGTGTGAGCTCATACATCAGGGCTGACAGGCTCCGAAAGCCCCGGAATTAAAACCTAAATCGAATATTGATCACCCGCTCTGGCTCCGGCCGTGGCGCCCACTACTGCCCCCCCTCAGCTGCGGCTCGAGCTCCCTGCTCTCAGGCGTCACCACTGTCCTGTCTTTCTTTTTTGCCACCTTTCTCCCCTGCTTCTCCCTACCCTGACCCCACTTTTTCTGGTGACTTGTCTCTGGCCCCAGCAAGTGCCCTCTCAGTCAGAGGGAGGAATAAACACCCAGAGACAGAGCCACAGAGACACGTTGCTGCACAAAACACCCAGACATGAAACAGTTAAACACAGGCCAGCGGTCAGACCCAGAGCAAGCAACAGGGACACAAACCCAGAGAGACAGACACAGCACACAGGCACATACAGATGAACACACAGGATGTCACACACAGCCACACCCTGAAAGTCACAGAAATACTACACACTGGATGCACAAAGAGAAAGTTACACTCAACACACGAGCAGACAGGCACCCACAGGACCATGGAGTACAGCCACACACACATATCAATCACATAGGCATGGGGTTAGTGACACCAGAGGGCAGGCACAGTCACAAGGCAAGTTACAACACAGGCAGAGTGAGACAGAAACTATAGTCATCCATGCAAGACAGGCAGACACACTGAGCTCTGGAGTGGCAGAGAACACACACACACACACCCCGTTCCCCCATCTGCACCCATACTGACATAACGGCCACCTCCCTCTGACTCACACCCCAGATGCCACCCCCACTTCTAGATCCAGACACCAGAAAGACTGCCACACACAGGGAGGGTTCTTTCAGACCTCATTTTCCCCACCCCAAATGCACTGAGCAGTCCCTCTCCAGCCCCAAGGTCTTGAGCCCCAAGGAAGGGAGCTGGAGAGGTGGATCCCGGGAGGCAAAAAGATCCCCACCACAGAGGAGCAGAGACAGGGCCAAGGTCACGCTGCCCAGGCTGGTTCAGAGATCTGGGGTGCTAGTTTCTGAGACCACCTCCCCAGGTGGGATGGAAATCAGATAGCTGGAAGAACTTCCTTGGGCCATGAGAGCTGGGGCCTCGCAGAATGGGCAGGGGCGCTGCCCCACCCCCCCACCCCCACCCTATGGCTTCCAGGCTGGGGTGGGTAGTGGTGGAAGCAGGCGGTGGTAGCTGCCGGGGAGAAGATGAATCTTTCATGAGTGATTTGCGGCCGCCTCTTCTCGTCCCGTGTTGTTTAATGTTTCAATTTGGGCGAAAGCAAAACATTCAATCAGGCGGATTAAGTGCGTAATGCGTCTCATCGCTCAATCTGTCGCCTCCGCCGGGCAGCCCGCCTGGTGGGGGGATAGAAGGGAGTGGGGTGGCGGGTAGAGACCCCAGCCAGGGGAGCCCCCTTTCCCAGCTCCACTCCTAAGCTGTGCCTCTGGAAAACCCTCTGTGGGGAACCCCAGCCAGGCCACAGTCTTCCCCAGTCCTGGGTCCAACCTCAGCCCACGTACCACTTTCTGCTGCATCTCAGGGTGTCCACTTGCCTTTTGGGGCCCTGGTTTCTCTGTACTCCTCGGTCCACCTGCCTCGCTCTGCCTGCCTGTCTTGCTGTGTGTGTCCACCTGTCTTTCTCTGTCTACCTCTTTCTTGTCTTTC
The DNA here is from genome assembly GCF_987537825.1 of Furipterus horrens. Classification (NCBI taxonomy): domain Eukaryota; kingdom Metazoa; phylum Chordata; class Mammalia; order Chiroptera; family Furipteridae; genus Furipterus; species Furipterus horrens. The sequence goes on from NW_028327183.1 coordinate 41,875,433, forward strand.
TCGGTGTGTCGCCTGTTTCTCTTTCTCTGTATGTCTGTCTCTCCATGCATGTCTGCCCATCTCTTGCCCTGCCCTTCCCTCTGTGTCTGCCTGTACCTCCTGCATCTCTGCCCATCTCTCTTCTCTCTGCCTGTTCCCAGGTTTCCTCTTCTTTGCATTTCTCTCTTCTCCCTTCTTTAGATCTGTCTGCCATCCCTCTGTCACTGTCCTTCTGTCCACATGGTTCCTGTCTGTCCCTCATACTATCTGTATCCAAGTCTTCTCACTAACCCAGACTGTCTGTCCAACAACAGTGTCCCTGTCACCCTTACTCTCTGCCCACTGTTGCAGGGACAGCCATCTGTCCCCCATCTTTCCCTATCCCTCTCTGATTTGGTCCCTGTCTCCATGTCCTTTCCCTCTCTCTGCCCCCTCTCTCTCTTTCAACCAGGGTCTCAATCCTCCATCTGCCTCCTTCTGTGTCCCCCACTCATTTCTGTCCCTGTATGTGTCTGCCTGTCACTCTGTCCGTATTTCTCTGTGTATCTCTGTCTCTGCTGCCAATTTGGTCTGTCCCTCTGCCTCCCTTCCCTGGGTTACTTGACTTGTCGACTGGCCCAGTCTCCGTGTCCACTAGGGGGCAGCAGGTACAGGCTTTTCAGGTGGGTCGGCTGAGTAGATGGCTGAGGAGCTTCCAGCCAGCCCTGTTGCGTGTCTGCAGACCACCCCGTTCATGAGCATCCGTGCCAACCACCCCCGCCTCCCTCGGACTCAGAAGTCCAGGCCCCCAGCCCTCCTCCCTCAGACAAGTTCAGGACGCCTGCACATCCTCCCTCGGACCCAGGAGTCCAGGCCACCAGTCCCTCCTCCCTCGGACCCAGGAGTCCAGGCCACCAACCCCTCCACCCTCGGACCCAGAAGTCAGGGTCCCCAGCCACCTTCTCTCCTAGAATCCAGGGGTCCTATCTTCCAGCCCCCTCTTTCCTCTTTTCCAGGCAGCCTGTGACCTGCTCCAGGATAAATAGAGATTTCAGCTGGGGATCTGACAGGCACTAACCAGAAATGTTGTCACCACAGCCTGCTGCTGAGACCCATGGGGCTGCAAGGCCAGGGACCCACAGCGTATGCAGACAGGAATGGGGCACACACAGATAGACTCCAGGAGTCATAATGTGCAAGGACACACACAGCAATAACCACACACACACACACCCCTACCAGAAACACAACCCATCACACTCGATCAGACCCCTTACCCCCCAGAGAAGCTCAGACACACAACACTCTGCGTCCACCAGCCCTGCAGTTTGCACCTGGACATACACACTCCCCACCCCCAGCCCCTTCAGAGGGACGTTGGGGGACAGCACAGGCAGGGCAGGAAGTTCTCCCCAGACCTCTACCTCTATGTGTGCCCTCAGCCCGGAACCCCTCAGCCTGTCCTGGGAGCCCTTGCCCACCCCCGCCCCTCCCCTCTGCCCCCACTTCTTCGCTCCCTTCCATATTCTCTCCTCTCTGTGGTTCAGATCCCCTCCGTGTCTCTCTCCCCAGCTCCCGAAGTTTCTCCTCTGTCTCCCACTTTTAGTGTCTCTTTCTCTATCTTTCTCTTTCCCTGAGTCTGTCTTTGTCCGTTTCTTTGCACCCCCTGGCAAGTCCAGCCTCTGGGTTTCTCTGCGAGACGCCCAGCTTGCGTCTGCCCTGCTCCCCTGGCGCCCCCTCCCGTGTCTCTGTCTCTGAGTCTCTCTCTGAGTGTCTCTGTTTCCGGCTCCCGCCCTCCCTGTAACTCTAGGCTCTGGCGCGTCCAAGTTTCTCTCTGTGTGTCTCCCTGTCTCTGCACATCTCTGTCTCCCGCTGCCCCCATCTCCCCGGGCCTCCCTCACACTGAGTGTCCCTCTCTCTGTCTCTGTCTCTCTGTCCATCCATCTCTCTCTCCTCCCAGCCCCTCCCTCCCCCCCTCTCCCTCTCTGTCTCACTCTTCGCCTCTCTCTTTTCTCTCTCAAGTGTTTTCAATTTTATTCTGAGTGGAATTAACTACCCCTGATGTCAAATTGCCGCCGAAATCGATAATAATATCTTTACAAAAGAGGATATTCTTCTCTCGGAGAACGGCCTCTGAAAAATGGAAAATTTAGTCGAAATTGATTCATTACTTGACACTTTATAGAACGGCTGCGTATTGATCGCACCTGTCATGTCCCATCTCCCCTAATCGAAGCTGAAGGCCGGCTCCGATGCCTGCTATTTTTCATAATTCCACCGCAGCCGACAGCTCCACAAACACCGCGCTCGCCCGGCCTCCGCCTCCCGCTCTGGCCGCCGCCGCGCGCGCCCTCGGCCTGGCCCCGGCCTCGCGGGCCTCGCCCGCACCGCCGTCCCCCGGCGTCCGTCTGTCCGCCGGTTCCCTGAACGCCCTCCGTCTGTTCTCCCTCGCACGTGGCCACGCTCCCTACGGTCTGTCTGTCCTCTGCGCCGGAGCCCCAAGCCCGACGTCTGTCGGTCTTTTCATGGGACCCCCTCCACGCCGGTCCACCAGTCTTCTCAAACCCCCGCCCCGCCCTTGTCCGTCTGTCTGACTCAGACCACCGCCGCCCCCCGCATAGGCCCTGCCTGGCTGCCTCCCTCTGCTTCGCGGCTGTCTGTGTGGCTGTCTGTCCTCCCCGGCAAGGGCCAGGCCGTCCCCCTCCTTACCCTTCCGCCACCTTCAAGGGAGGCGATGGAAATGACGGGGTGGGGGAGGGGTGGGGTGGGCATGTTGTCTGCTCTACCCCGCCCCCCACGGCGGCGCCCCCCTGGCTCTGCATTCCCTCGGTGCCCCCCAATACCCGGGTGCAGCCTGCATCCCTGCCCTCCTGCCACCTCCCCAGGAAGCCCTCTCTGCAGCTTCTTCCCTCCAGCCTCCCTTCTCTCTTCATCGCCTTCCCCTCCCTTCCTGTCCCACCCGTGGCCCCAGAGCAACAAGGGCCCTGCCCTCAGGGAGCCTTGAGCCCTCTGTGGGGATGGAGGCGGCAGACGGTGTCAGAAGAGGTGCTGGGAGCCTGGGCTGGGAGGCGGGTGGCCTCCGCTTGCTGCTGGGGTTCAGTCAGCGGTGGCCGCCAGAGTCTAATATGAGGGGTGGGGCAGGGTGGGGTGTAGACGGTAGGGCAGGGTTGCCCAGCAGTTAGGAACTCAGCCCTGCCTGGGTTCCGATCCCACTTCCAACACTCTCTAGCTGTGTAACAGTGGACAAGTGACTTCTGTGCCTCAGTTTCTTCATCAGTAAAATGGGGGTAACACTAATAGCACCTGCCTCATAGGGATGTTGAATGAGTTCATCTGTGTATAGAGTTTGGGCCAGTGCCTGGTCCAGTGCAAATACGATTGAAATGTTTCTTGTCATGGTTATTCTAACTATGCCCAGAAACTGTCCAGTCCCACCCCCCGACCCCCCACCTCTTGTGATCTTGTGGTTCAGGGAGGACCATTTGGGGAGTGGGTTATAGCGATGCATTCTTGGGTAAGGGGGTCAGCTCACATCCATCTTGGGTTCAATCTCTGGTGTTAAAATCAATCTAAAGGGACGCGTTAGTCCTCACAGAAGGATCCTCTCACTGCCTGCGGGTCTATAAAGAATCTAATGGGGGTTACAGACCCCAGAGGTGTCCTGTCTATTGTGGGTAATAAATTTATCCCTTGGGTGTTAAAGGCTGGTGAGGGTGTCCTTGCCTCCTCTCTGTCTCTCTGCATCTCTCTCTGTCTCTCTGTCTCTGTCTCTCTGTCTCTCTCTTTCTCTTCCAGGGGGCATTAAACATCCTGAGGGTGTTCTGTCCCAGGGGGGTCTTAACTAAGTCATCTGCTACTGCAGCCTCCCTGGGGATATTAACTACAGCTTAATGGTCCCCCTCCTGTGAGAGGCTTCCTTCAGTCAAGTAGGTGCTGGTGATACCGCTAATGAGTGAATATACCGCCTTGGTGGGCGGTATACACCCTCCCCAGGAAATGCCGTACCGCAAGATCTCTCACTTTTACCGAGCACCTTCTAGGTGTGCCCAGGGCCTGGCACACTCTGATGTCCCCTTTCTCATGAATCCTCCCAACCACCCGGGGCTCAGAGAGGGAACATAAACAGCCCAAACTGCACAGCTCAAAAGGTGTGACAGAAATCAGGAAGATGTCCTGAGTGGGAGGTTCTGAGCAGTCAGTCATGTGGGTGTTTTCACATGTCCATTGACGTGTCGTTTAGACTCTCAGGTCCTGGCCACCAAAGGCATCTGAGCTTTCCCTGGGTGGGGGCTTCCACACACCCCCACTGGGCATTGTAAGCCCCTCGCAGGTGTTGTCTAAGTCTAACAAGTGTTTCTGACACTCGGATGCTTTCATCTCTCCCAAAGGTGGGGCTTAGAGGTAGAGTGTGAGGGCCCTCTTTGCTGATGCTCTTGGCTGTCTTATGGGAGTCACTGACATTCTGAGGATGTTCTGTTTTCTGGAAGGGTGTTGTGTACAGTGTAATAACAGGTTTCTTCCCAGAGTGTGCTCTCTTACTGAAGACTATTCAATACAGTCAATCAGGCTCTTTCAGCTCAGGTGTTCTTTCTCTCTTCGCAGGTGTCCTTTTGCACATTTCATGACCATCGAATGTATTCTGGTTGGTGTTCTAGCTCTCTCAAAGGGTGTCATATCCACCTGGAGGGTGTTTTCTCTCTCCCAAAGGGCGTCGCATGCAGGTGAGGAGTCCTACCCCAAAGAGGGGGTTCCAGAACCCCCTCCTTGGCATTCAGAGCCACACACCACAAAAATGCTGGAAGAATGTTCTCCACAGTCTGGTGGGTGTCACATACTCAAGGGATATGAATGTTTAGCTGGTGAGCTGACTTCAAGGATGCAGTGTGTGGTCAGGTTTGCTGTAGATACCAGAGGATTGTAGTTCTCCTGAGGGGTCTCAGGTACCACCTAATGATGGGGTACAAACACGCAGTACAGGGACTTCTTGCTGGCTCCTTGAAAGAGTTTTGTTCCATGTGGAGACCGTGAGGGAATTCTCCTTTTCTAGCAGAATGGTTAGCGTTTTGAATATGGTTAAGTTGACACAGTAGTGCTCAGAGCAAGTGTGTGTTTATTTGATGCTTGGAACTGTGCCAAGTATGCTCCCTGTCCTGCTGCGTAACCCTCCCAACAGCACTAGGAGGTAGTCATTATTGCTCCATTTTACAGATGAAGAAACTAAGGCTGGGGATGCTTAGTCACTTGCCCCAGTGAGGGGTGAGAGGTAGAGAAGCTGGAGCCTGTCTGAAGTCCCCTTTGTCCCCTCAGTGCCTGGTAGAGCTGTCCTGGCTGTGGCATATCCACCCAGGGACTGTTGTCTTGCCCCAGACCCTTTCCCCTCCTGAGACAGATGACTCTATGGCAGCTGCTGAGAATGTGGCTTTGGGACTTGGGACAGGGGGAGGGGAGCCTGACCAAGGAATGAGAGAGTAAGGTGGGGGAGGGAAGAGACGAGAGGGAGACAGGGTGAAGGGTGGGGGGAGGAAGGGTGGATAATAAGGGTAGGGGTTAGTCTGGGCCAGGGAGTCAGGAGTGGAGCTGAACTCCGGGGCTAGGGGTGCTCCCTTCAGGGCCCGAGACCAGGGAATATTTATTTATTTCAATGGGAGCAGATATGCAGGCCCTTCCCTGTCACTGCAGGGGTGGGCGTGTGTTCCTGTGACTGCATGGGCATTTGAAGGGGACTGTCAGTGTGCCTGCCCTGAGTTCTGTGTGTGACTGTGTCTTTATATGTGCCCCGGGCTCATGTGTCAGTGAGGTTTTGTGTGTCGGGGGTGGGGTGTAGCTGTATGTCACCATGGATCTTGTGTGTCCATGTGTCCAGTGTGGGGGTCAAGGTAGGTCAGTGTGTACAGGTTCTGTGTCCATCTCTTAGTATACATGCTTCTCTGCATGTGTGTTCCTGGGTAGGGTAGTGAGTCCATGTGTCCATGGGGCAGTCCTGTGTGTGTGTGTTTGCACTGTCTGTGTTACTGTATCTGTGTGTCCTTATGTCCATGTGTCTGCTCTCCATGCTGTGTGTGTGTGTGTGTGTCCGGATCCGATTCTGCGTGTCCAGCAGGGGTTCTGGCCTCCACCTCACGCCTGGTCCGCGTGTCCAAGGGCGTCCTCCTCCGGAGGGGAGTCTCTCCACCCCTCCAACCACCCCCGCCCCAACCCCCGCTCTCTCAGTCGGGATCGAACCTTATTTAGAGTCGCGATTCGACATCTGTTTTCAAATTTGATCAGCTCTGAACTTTATTTTCCGAGTTTGAGGAAAATTATATTCCATCGATCGCGCTCCCGCCCCCTCCCCCGCACCGCCCGCCGCCGCCGCCTCCATATATCTGCGCGCCGAGCCGGGCCGGGCGGCCGCGAGGGCGGGAGGCGCGAGGCGCGTGGAGGAGCCGAAGAGGAGGAGGAGGAGGAAGAGGAGGAAGAGCAGGAGGAGGAGGAGGTTGGGCAGGAGGCCGGCCCCCACCCCAGCCCTTGGTCCGGCCCCGCGCCCAGCTCGCCGCACCGCCGCGGGCGCAGAGCTCTGTCCCCAGCTTCCCGCGTCTCCGTCTCTGCGCGTCTCTGTTTCGTGTCTCTCTGCATCTCCCTGTCTCTGCTCGTCCCGGCCTCTGGCTGTCTCTCTGTGTTGGGTCTCCCTCTGTCCCCGTCTCTCAGTGACTCTCCAGCCCGCGCTCCTCTTGCTGCGCCCCCATCCCTGGGGCTCCGGGCACCTCCCCCGCCCCGTCCCTGCCCCAGTGCCCCCTTCCCAGGACGCCGCGGTGCCATGGCTGCGGGGCCCGAACTTTAAACACTTCTCTCCGGACCGGGGCGGATGCGCAAACCCGGCAAGTGAGTGAGCGGCGGGCCGCGCAGGGGCGGGTATGGGGGGCGGAGATTCCTGCCCGGGGCTGGGGCCGGGGCGTCCGAGTGCTCCCGGGAGACCTTCGGAGCTGGGCTGCGGGAGCCGGAGGTCGCCGCCCGGGCAGTGGGGGCGGGTGGGGCTTCGCCCATCCCTGGGGAGGTGGGAATGCGGGAGGGAGCTGGAGGTGCGCCCTCCGGGCGGGGGGCCGGGATAAGGGTCGGGCTAGGGGGCCATGAAATCTGTGAGAGTGGGAGGGGGGGGCGGGGAGAGACTGGGGTCTGAATATTTGGGAATGGAGCTGGTGGGCAGACCTGAGGGTGAGTCTGGACATGTGTCAAGAGTCCTGGTGGGGTTTAGAGGCAAGGGATGAGGGCTTGAAATTTGGGACCTGGGGGCACAGAGCCAAGAGACTGGGCATTTGGAGTTGAGAGCTGACTGTTTGGGGCTGGGGGTCAGGACTGGTTGTGTGGATATTTCGGGCTGGGTCAGCGTGGGGAGTTGGATTCAGGGGGCTGGGAGGTCTCTATTGGGAGTTTGAGTTCAAGGATGAGGGTCTGCAAATTTGGACCTGGATATTTGGTGTGAGGGGTCAAAGGGGCTGGGGGAAAGACATTTGGGTCAGTTTTGGGGTCTGCACAATTGGGGGCCGGGAGTGCAGGCCTGGTCCTGACTTTCAGCTGTCCTTCTGGGGTCAGGTGGCTACTGTCCCACAACTGGCACAGGGCCATGCCGAGCCACCTCTGCCGTCACCCCCCACCCCCGGCTGCATCTCTCCTCACCGTGTCTCTGCCCCTTTCGGCATCTCTGTGTCCACCTCTAACTCTCCCAGAACGCCTTTCTCTCTGACTCTTCATCTCTGTCTCTTGTAGCATCTCTGTTTCTTTGGGCCCAACTCATAGACCCTCAGCATCTCCCTCTGTATCTTTCTCAGCATCTCTGTCTCTCTGTCTCTGCCTCTCCGTCTCTCACTGTCTCTCTGTCTCTGTCTCTCCCAGCGTCTCTGTCTCCCCCTCACTGGTTTCCGCTCAGATTAAGCCGGGGACCTAATTCCAGGCCCAGGATCGAATTTTCTGGCAACAAAGGGAAATAGCGAATCGATCGGTCGCTCCGGAGATTAAGAGACAAGCGGCCCGCGGATCTATCACGGCTAAACGGCCCCCCCTCCCGTTCCCTCCCCGCCCTGCCGGGCCCGCCGAGGCCCAGACGCGCTTCGCATCGCCAAGCAGCCGCAGGAGCAACGGCTGCCTGGCAGGCCCAGCCTGACAGAGCCCAGAGCCCAGAACTAACTGTGTGCCCTGCTGAGGACTGGAGTCCTGGGAGGGACTGGGAAGCCAGAACTACCCCTGGGGAGGGGAGGAGAGGGGAATGAGTGAAACCCAGGCAGCAGACCACCTGGAAGAGTCATGTTGCATACACCTGTGGCCTCAGGTAACACCTTTGATCCACACCTGTCTATCAACACATCTGTCTCACTATGTTCCTCTTTCAGCTTCCCACATCTGAACCTCCAGGTAACATTGGTCTTCTTATACCTGCCCCTTGCAGGTAACATCTGTCATCTGCACCTGCTTTCTTCATCTGGCCCCATAGTTATTACCTATTTCCTCTCACCTGCTTTCTCCAGATAACACTTGTCCCCTTGAAAGCTGCCCCAAAGATACCCACGATCTCTCATACCTGAGCATCTCCTCTTACCTGCCTCCCCAGGTATTATCTGTTCTCCAAAATCTGCCCTTTCCTCCTGAATCTCTGCACTCATCTCATTTCATATCACTTTGTCCCCTTCCTGCCTGTACCTGCACCATCCCACCTGTCCCCTAAAACTATAAACATACTTATTTTTCAACACATTCCTGTTTGTTCACATCTGCCTCCCCTCAAGCAGTACTTGTTTACTATTCACACACACACACACACACACCTTCCTTTGCACATAAGCACTCACACCGTACATGCATGCGCATTCTCCTGGTCTGTCATGGGGTAACACCTGTCCCCTCCCACCCTGCTGGCTCTCACCCACACTTCTCCCTTGCAATGCTGATCTTGTCTGCCCTCTCATCTGTCCTTCCACACATGTGTCACCTAAGAACACACCTGCTTCACACCACTCTCTGCCTCTGCCTGGCTCCCTAACACTCCATCTCCTATCGTTTGACATAAATACACCTACTTCTAACTCATTCCCCCATACCTGCCTTTCCCACTTGTCATTTCAGGTGACTCATCCCAGACAACACATGCGCCAGTCCCACCTGTCTCCTCACCCCACACCAGCTGGTTGCTCACACCTGCCTGGGTCCTTGGGTACCATGTACATCCTTCTTCCTCATGTCTCTCTCCTGCCATGATGTCTCTTACAAGCCCTTGTCCTCCAAAAGTCACACCTGTTCCATGCACACACTTGCTGCTCACCTTGTATCTAACTTGTCACTGTTTCTCTGCCTCTCTCTGTCTCACTGTCTTTCACAACACACACCACCACCTCACACATACACATGTTTGGGCAGGGCAAGGAATATGTCCTTCGCCACAGGTAGCTGCCTCACCTGTATGCCTGTTTCCCTGTACCTACCCCACAGGTCCACTTCCCTTCTTTTCCCACATACATGATATTCCACATTTCTCACTTCCTTTTTCTTGCCACACAAGATCACACCAGTATCTTCACACACCTGCCTGTTCCTCACCTGTCTGCCTCAGGCATCATCACCTGCTCTGGTACCACATTCACTCATTTCTTCAACAAGTAAGTACTGAGAACTCCACACTGCCCTGCTTAACCTCTCTCTGTTTTACATGTCTTCTGCTGGGTCTCTGCCATCCTGTCCTCCCTGTCCTGTCCCCAAAGGGATCCGCTACTCCTGGCCACACTTCTGTCCTACGGACGTGCACCTGACTCCCAGTGCTGGGTCCTCCTCTATCCTTATCCCCTCCCTTGACATTCATGTCACCCTCGTCTCTTCATAGCTTTTTCAAACATCATGTGCCCACAGCCACCTTGTCTCAGCTACGATTATCTTCACTACCTGCTTGTGCAACTTCTCACCTCCGCACCTTGAGAGACAGACCTTCAGATCCCTCAAACCTGTCTCCAGCCTGGTCCCCTCTGGAAATACCTGTCTCTTTTCATAGAACATGTCCCCAGCCATTTATCTCCACAAGGAACGCCTTTTTGGTGAGCATAAGTAATACCTGTACCATTTGTTACACACGTCACATCTGTTTCCAGCTGTCCACACACCTGCCCTCTGCATCATGCAGAATCCCTGAGGTCCGAGGTTCTCAGACTTCAGTGAGAGGTGGGCAGAGGTGCGTCAGAAACACCTGGGGAGGGTGGTTGTCAGAACACAGAGGCCTGGGCCTCACTCAAGAGGTTCTGGTGCAGCAGGTCTGGGGGGCAGTGGGAGACCCTGCATTTCTAACAAGCCCCATGGACCGCTTCTTCAGTAGCACCTCCTTATGGCTCCCAGCTACCATCTGTCTCTCTAACAGGCACTGTTCTCAGTTCTTCATATCCATGGTCTCATTGCATCCTCACAAGACCCGTATGAGGCCAGTGCTTGCTCTTACCTGCCACCCCCATTTTACAGAGAAGGAAACTGAGCCCAGAGGAGTGGAGTCATTTCTTTAAGGTCTCAGAAACTGGAAGATATTGGAGATTTGAGTCCAGCTGAGGCCATCTGACCAAAGTCATCCAGGCGTCTTTGCCTCCTGCACCTGCCTTGCAGGTGACCTGCTTCCTTCAAAGACTCTGTCCACCTAGTCACTGGGGCCACACTTGCTTCTCTATCGCCTGTCAGCTCTCCAACACCCCAGCCTCACATTCTCCCTCCCCTCCTGCCCTGGACATGTCCAGCCTCCCTGATCTAACACCTGTCACTCTCTGACACTGACTCCCAGCCAAGCTTGTCAGCTGAATTTTCACTCCCCCCGCAGCCCACACCCCAGCCTCAAAGAGCCGGCACAGCTGCCTGCCACCCCACACCTGTCTCCCTAGACACTCCTTGGTTTACGGAACTACCCGTCTCTACAGGCACCTCTGCCCATCATGTTTCCTGTGTGTCCCTCCTGCCTTTATCCCTTCCTCTGTCTCCCTCTGCCCATCTCCTCCTCGGCCTGTCTCTGAATCTGAGTCTTCTTTTCTGCGTCTGTGTCTCTTTCTCCGTCTCTTTTCCTCCCTCCTGCTCTCTCTGCCTCTCTGCTGTCTGTTTCCCCATTTCTGACTTTCCCAGTGTCTCTGTATCTCTTCATATCTCTCTGTAGCTCCTCTGGTGAAGCTTCTGGGTCCTGCATTCTGTCCGTCTGTCTCCTCCCTCTTCTTCTCTGTCCTTTGCTCTCTTCTCTGACAGTGCAGATATTGGGGGCTTGAAGTCCTACTGACCCCCGTTAGAGTCCAGGCATCCACATTCACCCCTGTGAAACTCTGGCCTCAGTTTCCACATCTGAGAAATGGGTGTCATGACAGTCGCTACCTCGCAGGTCATGGTGGCGGTGGGTGCTGAGGGCAGCGAGAGGACTGGGACAGATGGGGGCTGATCTGCCTGCGGGTCCCTCTCTGTTCCTGATTTTCCCAGGGGCCGCAGCCCCACCTGGCTGTCGGTGAACCTGTGTGTGGTGGGGGGAATGGCGAGAGGTGGGCAGAGCATCCTGGCCGAGGCCTGGGCATGGGACCAGTGTGGGGCTGGGGACAGGGATCGATCTGCTCGGCGGCAGTGCGCGGGCCAGGATTGCATCTTGTCACAATAATTTATTGCTCTCATCCCGTCTGATCGATGGCGCTGAATTAGCACCGTACGATGCCCCTGGAGCCCCGAGCCTCCCCAAGCCTGCTGGACCCTCGCCCTCCTCTGGCCCTGAGGGATTCTCCACTGGCGGCCTGGCCCCTGTAGCTGGCCCTGAGAGGGTGCTCTGGCCCTGCCCTCTGTGTACTGTTTCCCTGTCCCCGTGTCCCCCTCCTCCACTGTCCCACTTTGCCCCGTATATTTGCCTTCCTGGGCCTTTGACCCTGTGTATCTGTTCCTCATTTTTTCTGACCCTTAGTCACCCACTTCTCTCCCATTACCGAGGCCATTTCCTCATCCATTTAATTCCCTGTTCCTCTCTGTTTCTGTGTCTCGGTGCCCCATCTACCTGTCCCTCTGCCACCCTGTCCCTCTGGTCCTCTGCTCCATTCCTGTCTGTCCATCCCCATCCCTCTGCCCCTTGCCCCGGGTTTTGCTGCTCCACCTCCATTTCTGTCCCTTGTTCTCTGGCTTTTTGTCCCTTTGACTCACCACCTCTCTGTCTCTGTTTCCCTGCCTTGCTCTGGTTCCTCTGAATTCCATTTAAACAATTTTTCCTGAGCGCATACTTGGCACCAAGCCCCAGGAAAAGGACACACAGCACCCTGCCCCTGGGCCATTCCAGCCAGTGCCTGTCTGTCACCGTCTCCTGGGGGGAGGCTCAGGGGCTGCAAGGCCCAGCCAAGGCAGCCTGGTGGGCCTGGGGTTTGGGGATGAGAAGCGGGGTGAGAGCTGCCGTTGAGGGCAGACTTGCATTGGGAAGAGGATGGGGTTTGGGATGAGGCAGGTGGGGGTGTGGGACTGGAGCTGGGTGGAGGTGAGGAGGGGTAGGGGAGGGTTTTGGAGTTGGGGTGGTAGTCTGCATGGCCCCCCAGGACTGCCAAAGGGCCGAGGTGGGCCTCTCCGTGGCCCTGAACTCACACTGAGATCAGCCCGTGCGCCGGGCTCGGGCCTTCCCGGTCCCTCCCACCTCTGCCCTGCAGCTGGGGCTCTCCCTCATCCACTCCTGTGCCTCTGCCCTAATCCCTCAATTTTCCGCATCTCTGCCCCCTCCTCTCCTTCCTCCCTGACCCGGGGTCTTTCCTCCAGCAGCTCTCTCCCCTTAACCTCCAGCGCCTTAATTCACTTTGTCAAGCTTGACTCACTCGCCTTTTCCGGGTTTCTCTGACTTGGATCCCTCCACCTCTGGCTCTGTCTCTCTCTGTCACCCCCTCTCTGCCCCTCTCTGGGTATCTCTCTTCTCTGTCTCCCTCTCCCACCCTAGCACTTCCTCCATCTCTCTGGGTCTCTGAATTCGGGGAGGGGCAGGGCTCCCCCTGCAGAGTTAGGGGAGCAGCCTAGCTCTGGGTCCGCATAGCGGTTCCGCCTCCGCCTCCTTCTCCCAGTGCTGTTTGGTAGGCGGGGTGCGTGGCACTGCGGCTCCCACCTCCCTGGGGATGCTCTCTCGCCACCCCTTCGCTGACTCTGTTCCGCGTGCTGGCTGCAGCCCCAGGGACATCGTGCGGAGACTGGGATTCAGGGAGAGAGACAGAGACTCAGAGAGCCCCACGGCCCCAGACAGAGATGCCAGCTAGAGGGAGAGATGGGGAGAGGTGGGGGGGGGGGTCTCCGTCCCTGCCCTGGCTTGGTGCCTCCTAACCGCCCTAAACCAGTGTCTCAGACACCTTCTCGGGCTGGGGGCCTGTGCCCCACTGTCTGTCTGCAATCTGTCTCTCAGTCTGTCTTGCCTAACGCAGCCTTGGCAGAGGTTCCCGCGCGTGTGTGCACACGTGCATGCACGTGTAAGCTTTGGTGACTGTGTGTGACGCTACGTGTGTATGAGGGAAGTCTTGGCTGTCTTTTCGTGGGACTGCAGGACTTGTGTCACGGCAGGTGTGAGTGTGATTTGTACAGATGTGTGCATTCCTGGGCACAGGTGGCTAAGTCTGGGTGCCCAGGTAAAGCCACGTGTGTCGTGTTTGTGAGCACACGTGTGACTGCTGCACAGAAGCTAGTGTGAGCGTCTGGTGCGACTGTCTAAACTCTGGAGCTGGGCCCTGTCTGGAGTTCCCAGGTCAGGGGACCATGTGGCGTGTCTGAGTGACCAGCACAGGACAGTTCCATCTCTGAGGGCCAGGAGATAAGAAGGCTTTGACCAAGGGAGACAGAGTGGAAGGACTGAGTGAGTGCTACCCCAGTAGGACCTCAGGAGCCTGGCTGTTGAGCGAAGAACTGCCCTGGGAAAAGGTCACAAGAATTCCCCCAAATCTGTGCATCAGAGACAGGTTGTGTGAGCTTGTGTGGCAGTGCGTTTGTGTTCAGAGGTGTCTGTTGTGTCTCTGAGCCTATGGTCATGTGTCTGAGTCTGGGATCTGATGGGAACAATGTTTTATGTGTGTGCGTGTGCCTGTGCATGTGTGTGGTCATTTTGGGGAGCAGGTTGTCCCAGGCTGGTTAAGGAACGCCAGTTCATAAGAGCTGAGTGAACAGCCCTGGCTGGTGTGACTCAGCGGATTGAGTGCTGGCCTGCAAACCAAGAGGTCACCGGTTCGATTCCCAGTCAGGGCACATGCCTGGGTTGAGATCTAGGTCACCGATTTGGGGCGTGCGAGAGGCGACCTATCAATGTGTCTCTCGCACATCGATGTTTCTCACCCTCTCTTTTTTCCTCCTTTCTCTAAAAATAAATAAATAAAATCTTCTAAAAAAAAGAGCTGAGTGAATGCTACTGTGTGTCCTGTTGGAGGCTGTGTGCTGTGTGTGGTTGTGTGTGTGCCACGAGTGCCCTGCAGAGTGTGGGGCTGTGTGTCTGTGATAACTGCGAACATGGGTGTGTGCTTGATGCCTCTGCGTGTGTGTTCTGTGTGCCTGGGTGGGAATGAGCCAGTGCTCAAATGAACAGCCTGTTGTGGGGGGGGACAGTGTGTATCCTTGAGAGAAGCAGTGGTGTGTGTGTGCATGTATGCGTGTGTGTGCACACACGTGCGCATACCGCAGGCGCAGAGGCGCCCTCACCCAGGGATAGACCAGAGCATTTGGTTGATATGAGCAGGGAAAGAAGTGGGGGTGACCTCGGGGGCGGGGGGCAAGTCCTGACCCTGTCCTCCTGGGTCTCCTCAGTGCCTGTGATGGGACAGTCCCTGAGCCTGGACTTATGCGCCCATGGATGTGGGCGTAATCTAGGCAGACAGGTGTGCATGTGAGATGCACATGTCCTGTGTGTGACAGCAGGCAGCCAGGATGTGTGTGGTGTGGGAAGTGTGCCTAGTGGTGGATGTCCAGAGAGGGAGTGTGCAGGGGGTTCGCTGTGTGTCTCCACTGTGTGCACGGATGTGTCCTGCGTGGGTGTGTGTCATAGGAAGGGATGTGTTCCCTGGGTGGGTGCAGGCTCATGGCAGGGTGTACGTGTGTGTGTCTGGGAGTAATGTGTGTGCCTGTTGGCGCATGTGTGCGTGTGGGGGCGGCGGAGGGAGAAGGGTCTTGGGCCGCATCTCTCTCCTCTTTAGACAGAGCCCCGGAGAAGATATGAAATTTAAAAAAAAAATCAATTTTCATTCCACTTGTGCAGATTGTGTTAAGGGGAGCTGGGGGGGGGCTGGGTGAGGGATGAAGGGGCTGGGTGGGGGTGTGTGAGGCCCGAGGCAGCTCCCGAGGCGGCTGGAGCAGCTTAGAGAAATCAAAACAACTGGTTAAACCCCAGCCCTGGGGGCCCCAGTGATGGGAGGTGAAGACAGATGCAGAGACAGGGACAGAGACAGAGACAGAGACAAGAAACAGAGACACTTGGAAACAGAGATATTTGGAGACAGAGGCAGAGAGATGAAGCCACAAGGCCCTCAGTGAGAGAGAGACACAGAGAGATAGAGACACTGACACCCAGCAGGGTCTGAGAGAGGCCAGACACCTGTCTCCAGAGAGACAGCACCAGAAGCAGGCCCGAGACAGTGGTACACCTTACACACATGTACACACACGCAGAGACATGCTTGGGAAGGGCGGACAGCTGGATGGACAGGCAGACAGCTGGGCAGATGGCAGCGGGACCAGCAGAGCACCGGGTGGGTTCCCTCTGAGTGTCCACCCCTGTCCCAACCCAGCCCCTTGCCCAGATGGCCCGTGGGTCTGAGTGTGCCACTGTTCCAACTGGTCCATGTGCACGTGTGTGCATCTGTCTCCATGCATGACATAGCACGTGTGCATGCAGGGTCTCTAGTGCTTGTCTGTGTGATTCTGTACTTTTATGTCACCTGTGTGTGACCGGCTTTGCTGTGCTAGTGCATGTGCCTGGGTGCCGGAGTGTGTCTCTCTTTCTGTGTGGCCTTGTGGCATTGTAGTTTGTGTGTCTGCATTGACTGTGTGGCCTTGTGTCGCTGTAGTCTATGTGTCTGCACTGACTGTGTGGCCTTGTGTCGCTGTAGTCCGTGTGTCTGCAGTGACTGTGTGGCCTTGTGTCGCTGTAGTCCATGTGTCTGCACTGACTGTGTGGCCTTGTGTCGCTGTAGTCCGTGTGTCTGCACTGACTGTGTGGCCTTGTGTCGCTGTAGTCTGTGTGTCTGCACTGACTGTGTGGCCTCGTGTCACTGTAGTCCGTGTGTCTGCACTGACTGTGGCATTGTGTCGCTGTAGTCCGTGTGTCTGCACTGACTGTGTGGCCTTGCGTCGCTGTAGTCCGTGTGTCTGCACTGACTGTGTGGCCTTGTGTCGCTGTAGTCCGTGTGTCTGCACTGACTGTGTGGCCTTGCGTCACTGTGGTCCGTGTGTCTGCACTGACTGGGAGCCTTGGTGTGAGATGGTATCTGTTAGTGTGTGCCTGTGATTTGTGTTTGTGGGTCTTTGTTTATGTATGGGACTAAGTTGACACGTGTCTTGTATGTGTATCTGTGCATAATTTTGTATTTTTGTTTCTGTGTAAATGTCTGATCATGATGTGTGTGCGACAGTCACGGTGTGCGCAACTATTTTGACATGCATGTCTCTGTGTTATGTTTGACACGGTGGTATGTGTGCCTGAGTTGCTGTGTGGGTCTATGTGATATGTGTTGGTTGTAACATTCTTTGTGCATATGATTTTATTGACATGTGCATCACACATCTGTGTGGTGTGTGTCACGTTGACATGTGTCTGTGTGTGGCTGTGATGTGTGTCACTTTGATCATATGTGTCTTATGTGGTATGTGTTGCTTTGTTGACATATGTCTGTGTGGTATGTTGTGTGTGGTGTGATGTGTGTTGCTTTGTTAACATGTGTGTGTGTGTTGTATGACAGTGTGGTGTGTGTTGGTTGCTTTGTTGACACATGTCTGCATTGTGTTGTGTGATGGTGTGGTATGTGTCAGTTTTATTGACATGTGTCTGGTGTGTTGTGTGACAGTGTGGTGTGTCGGTTGTTTTGTTTCGGCTGCTTTATTGACACATGTCTGTGTAGTGTGTTGTGTGATGGTGTGCTGTGTGTCAGTTGCTTTGTTGACATGTGTCTGTGTTGTGTTGTGTGATGGTATGGTGTGTGTCGGTTGCTTTGTTGACATGTGTCTGTGTGGTGTGTTGTGTGATGGTGTGTGTGTGTGCCTGGGTTGCTTGTGGGTCTGTGTATCTGCTTGGCAGGGAGAGGAGGGAGGCAGCCTTGGCCTGCCCAGCCCCTCTCTACACTGCTGCGTGCACACGCACACGCGCACACACATTCAGTGCCATGGCTGCGGGCGGTGGAGATGGGGGGCAAGGGGAGTGGAGGAAGCAAAATAAAATTAAAAATTAAAGCTTGCCCGGAGTCCCCATCCGCACAGCGCAGGCCAGTGGGGAGCCGCAGGGGGTGGGTGCAGCGGCTCCCCCTCCATAGCCACCCTGGTTGGGCTGTCTGTCTGTCTGCGCTGCTGTCCTACCAGACCCCTGCCTGCCCCGCAGCCGTGGCCCCCGCAGGCCCCACTGCCTCCATCGGTCGATCAGTGATCAATGGGGCCAGGGGGGCGCCAGGGGCAGGGTGAGATCAAAGGGGCCCCAAGAGATGGGCACTGGGATGGAAACAGAGACATGGAGACAGACAGAGACATGGAAACAGGGACAGAGACACAAGGAGACCAGAGACATAAAAGCAGAGCGATGTGGAGACACAGAGGCTGGGGGAGCCTGGCCCAGAGACAGAGACATGGGGACCCAGAGACGCGGGGCTTCAGACCAGAACAGTCGGGGAAAACGCAGGGGAGGGGACCGAATGGGAGGAGGAGGCTGGGACCCCGTCCCAGTGGGGTGGGCCTGGCAGGACAGAGGTGGGAGACAGAGACGACGGGGAAGTGACAGGCAGAGACCGCGAGATGGCAGAGACGTGTGTGAGAGACGGCGGGGGAGCGTGGGAGCAGGGCCTGGAGCGCCGATCCCACGGCTCCTCGTTATAACGTGTCCGGAGGAGGCGGCGGGGAGTTGAAAGCGTCGGGAAGAGAAATCAAAACCAACACGGAAATGAGAGGGGCCAATGGGGGGGGGGGATGGGGTGGAGGGAGGAGGGAGGGGACCCAGAGAGGCAGAGAGAGCCAGGGAGGTGGGAGAGGTGGACGGGGAGAGGTGTGGCGTCGGGGTGATGGGAAGCGATGGGGAGACAGGAGAGGAAGACACACAGAGACACACAGCCCGGGTAGGGGCAGAGACGCAGAGATGGGAGAGTTAGAGATGCAGAGAGAGGAGGAGGAAGAGACATGGTGGAGACGGAGGGAGCGAGAGAGACAGAGATGGAGACCTGGGGGAAGAGGGAGTGAGAGGCAGAAGGGATGGGGGGCGGGGGGACAGACGGGGAAGAGAGATGGGGCAGAAGTGGGAGACAGAGAAATAGGAAAAGGGACTGAGTGATGGAGGGAGAGAGACTGGGAGAGAGGGAGGAAGACAGAGGCCACAGCGGTGGGGAGAGGGACCCCCCAGGCTGAGGGGAGACCAGGAAAGAGAGAAGAGAGGCAGAAAAATGGGAGAGGCGGTGGCAGGAGACAGAGAAGGAAAAAGAGAGACTGAGTGAGGAGAGAGAGAGATAAAGAGGGAGAGAGAGCGACAGGGAGGGAGAGAAGCAGTGAAAGTTGGGCAGGTAGGGTTGGAAATAGAGGGAGACCCTACGGGGGCAGGTGGGGGTGGGGACTGGCCCTCACTGGGGCTTGAGCCAGAGGGGACCGAGTGGGAGGGGTCTCAGTAGACACCGGGCCATAGGGGTTGGGGTGAGGGTGTCTGTGGGAGACTGGACAAGTCTGGGGGGCAGTAGGCTGTCTGCTAAGTCTTATTTGCTGTCCAAGGATGAGGTGGGGTTTACAGGGGAGCAGAGTGTCTGTGGGTTTCTGAAGGCTGTGTAGAGTCTCTGGGGGACAGCGAGGTGTCTGAGAGGGATTGTGTATTTAAGAGTATGTGGGTCTGAAGCATGTCAGGGGAGGGGTTGTGGGGTGATGGGGTATCTGAGGCGGAGGGGCTGTCAGAAAGGGGAAAGGTTCAGAGAGCGGGGCAAGGGGTGTCTCAGGGGGACGGGGTCTGAGAGAGGAGGCGTATCTAAGGGGGCAGGAGTGTCCGAGGGGGAGGCGGATCTGAGGGGAAAGAGGTATCTGGGGAAGGGCAGTGGGTCCCAGTGGCGGGGAGTGCGGGGTGGGGCGGGGCGGGGGGCAGTTGAAAGAGGGCTGTCTGCGGGAGGGAGCGCACATGCAGGAGCGGGGGGGGGGGGGGGTGGGGGGGCGCTTGGCTGCTGGTGGGCGGAGGGCAGGGCCGGGCCTGTCCCCTCCCAGCCCATTGGGCGGGCGCCGGGTTCTGGCCAGCTCTGGGCAGACAGATGAGAGCGCGGGGCTTCGTGAGGCTGGATGCAACGGCCTGGGGGTCAGCCGGGGGTCCCCGGTGGGGGACGAGGTTCCGAGTGGGTGAGGTAAATCTGAGGCAGCCACAGAGAGAGGCAGAGGGAGACCCAGAGGCGCACAGAGGGAGAGGTCGGGCTCAAGAAGCAGACGGAGAGACAGCAGACGGCGGCAGAGACGGTGCGGGGCGGGCGGTTCCAGAGCCAGCGAGTGTGAGTGAGCGAGTGAGGGGCCAGGAGCGAGGATGGAGGCTGCGAGCACCCCGGTGCTTAGTGTGCAAGGCACAGAGACAGGGGAGGCGCGGCGGGCAGGGGAGGGTCCTTGGCACGGGGCCGGAAGAGGGACCAGGACGAGGGTACCAGGGCGGGGTGTGGGGGGCAAGGGTGGCCAGCGTCAGGCTGCGCAGAGTCGTGGCGCTGACCCCTGTCTGTCTCTCCCGCCTGCTCCCGTCCGGTCTCCGCGCGTCTGTCCCGGCCTCTCTGCAGGGCCGGCCTCACCATGGACTGCAGCTGCGTCTCCGACCTTCTCTTCGCCCCGCCTGCCCTGCCGGCTCTGTGGACCCCCGGTAACTGGCCTGGACCCCTCCACCCCTCCGCTCTTGGGCCTTCCCAGCAGCCCCCCCTTTTCTGATCTCGGACTCTCCTCCCTCCACCCTCCCAACCTCTGTCGAGTCCCCTGAATCCAATTCCTTAATGAAAAACTTGGCTAAAAACTTCACAGCCAGCTGTCCCTGACACCTGCCTGCTGGAATGGAGGGTCTTCTGGAGGGTGGGTGAGGTATTGACCTGGGGGGAGCAAGGATTTAGGCACCTGAGGTCCTGGGGTGTCTGTTGTGCACACCTCAGCCTGCTGTCAGCCAGGACCTGTGGGCAGAGAGAAGCAGGGGCACTGGGGACCGACAGGCACTGCGGGAACAGGGATGGGGACCAGAGGGGGCACTAGGCCAGGTGCCGGTGGAGACATGGACAGGTGGGACTATCTAGGCAGGGGGTCTTGGAGACATGGCCCAGCCAGCCGGAGCCCTGGGAGACAGGATGTCTTGCTCAGAAGTGGATGCTCAGAGCTGGGGGTGTGGACAGTGAGAGGGGCTTGGATATGCCTGAGTCCGAGCCACCGCCCCACAGATGGGCGTGTGTGTGTGTGCACTTGTGCATGCGTGTGTGTATGTGTGTGTGTGTGTGTAGACTGAGACTCTGCGCCTGGTTATTTGGGGCTGCGGAGTGTGTCTCTCTGTCACACTTGAGTGTTTCTGAAAGAAGGGGTCACCCTGGGCGAGTGTGTCTGCATGTGCAAGCTGGTATGTGTACTTGTACATGCACAGCTGAGGCCACCTGAGAGGCGTGTTCCTTTGAGATGTCTAGTGTGTCTACATTTGAGGGTTGGGGGGCGTCTCCCAGCTCGCTGGACGTGCACCTGGAGACCCTTCTCCTGACCCTTACAGGTCTGTTGCGTGGTGTGTGGTGTCCCCAGTGGGTGTTTGGTGCTGTGAGGGTCTCTGCGTTGGGGGCCGTGTCTGTTGGTGTGTGTGGGGTTTCTTGCATCTCTGTCACCGAATGTCACTGGTGAGTGGAGGCTCTGTCACATGTATGTCTTTGTGCTGAGGTTGTGTCCTCTCTCTAGTTGTCCCAGCAGGCTCAACACCTCTGAGGCCAGGTGGCGCTTCTGGGTTGGGTTGTGTGTCTGCAGGTGTGTGGCCACTTGTGTTGTCATCTTTGGGGTCATGTGGGTGTGTCTTATAGGATGCGCTCTGGGCATGAACTGGCCAGAGCTCCCATGTTGATTGAGCCCTGTGGTCTGAGGGGGGGAAAGACCCACGATGGAGTTGAGAGAAAAACTCTCCCTGCAGGGAGGAAAGTGCCTGGTCCTCCCAGCCACAGGGAGGGAGGCGTTAGTACCTACCTTACACACCAGGCAGCTGGGCTGGACCTGGCTCCTCCTTGCCTCCCTCCCATGAGATCATAAGCCAGAGAGGGAAAGGAACAGCTGGGGGGGGTCACAGAGCAGGTGGATGCAGGCTGGTTTCCCGGCTCAGCATCTCCTCCCTCGCTAACTGCCTTCCCTTACTCGCATGGCTCGCAGGTCTTCATAGGCCAGTTCTGCCTTCTGTTTTCACGCGAGGGCCTGGGGTCTCTGAGGAATGGGGAAGGTGTGGCCCAGGAGTGAGCACAGAGGCAGATGGGACTCAGGGCCTGGGACTTTCTGGATGGTGATATTTAGGGGTGGGCAAGCACATTCTCCCCCCCGCCAACTTCTGGGTCCATTTGAACAGCGGGGTGCAGAACACCATCTGAGTGTGAAATGTGTGATGCTGAGTGAGCTGTGGGTGTTATGGAGTGTGGGTGGGTCAGGAGGCTGTTCTGTCACAGTGTCACCCTGTGTGTGTCTGTCAAGTTGACGTGCGTCTTGATGCTGACTCACCGTCTCCACCACACTCCATCTTATTTGGGTCTTTGGGGTCCTGCATGCTTCTTGTCATGGCTGTGCTGTCATGAGTGCTAGCTCTGAGGGGCCCGAGGACATGTGTGATTGTGTGTGTTGGGATGGGTGCGTGATGCTGGGTGTCAGGCACGTCTGCCTCGGTGGCACATTGTGTTGGGGTTGTGCCCCAGCAGGAGTGTGCAGTCTGGTGCATGTGTGTCCCGCGGTGTTGCTGGTGTCCTTTGAGGGTAAGCAGACGTGTGCATGGCATGCTGTGTGCTGTGCGCCTCTACAGACACACTGCTGTCAGACCAACAACATGGATGCAGGGAGGGGACACGGGCGTGGAAGACATACATACATGACAGATGTGGAGATGTGTGCACACAGGCCCAGCCTGGATTTGCCAGGGTGGGGTCATGGGGGAGCTTTGGGGAGAGATGGAGCAGGAAAGTGGCACAAGGAGGAGGGGAGACACCAAGAATCTGGGCTGCTCAGAATGCAGAAGAGACCAGAGACCTCCTGGGGCAAGGGGTGGGTGGGTGCATGACAGAGGAGGGCTAATGCTGTGGACGGGGTGCCCTTCCCTGCAAGCTGGCCCTTCCCAGCTTCTCCCCAGAGTCAAGGTTGCAGTGAACTGGCGCCTCCTACCCTCCACCCCAGGACGTTGAACCTCGGAGAGATGTGCCAAGATAGGGACCTGATGCTGAGTTCTTCTTGTCCACTGTTGGCACATTTGGGGACTAGACAGCAGGTGGTGTACGGAGACTGGGAATCAGGTCCCTACAGGTGCCTGAGGCTGGGCAGCTGCTCCTCAGAGGCCAGGAGTTGGGGGAGGGCTGGGTGACTCCTAGGTTCGAAGCAGGGGCCACTCGCCTGCCTCCTGTCCCCAGGGTTTGCCTTCCCGGATTGGGCATACAAGCCGGAGTCGTCCCCTGGCTCGAGGCAGATCCAGCTGTGGCACTTCATCCTGGAGCTGCTGCAGAAGGAGGAGTACCAGGGTGTCATCGCCTGGCAGGGGGACTACGGGGAATTTGTCATCAAGGACCCCGACGAGGTGGCCCGGCTCTGGGGCATCCGCAAGTGCAAACCCCACATGAACTACGACAAGCTCAGCAGGGCTCTGCGGTGAGGAGAGCTGGGACCCGGGCCCTTCTTGCCTCGTCGCCTCTCTGGGCCCCCGTTGCTGGGAGGTTTTCCTGGACTCCCTGGGGCAGAACCCCATTAGATCGCACACAGAGCTCTCCGTGGGCGCAGATACTTCCTTGAGTGGAAGGCGGGCCGGGAGGAAGGACCTGTGCTCTGGGCTTTGGGGTCACACAGGCCAGGACGCCAGCCCCTGCCTCATCTCTTCCTTGCCCTGGGACCTTGGTCAAGGGACTTCCATGAGCCTGTTTCCCCAGTTGTGTGTTGTGGCTGGCAGAGCAGGGGCCCAGGGCCCCCCTCCACCCCCCATTCTTCCTCTCCCCACAGCTACTACTACAACAAGCGGATCCTCCACAAGACCAAAGGGAAGAGGTTCACCTACAAGTTCAACTTCAGCAAAGTCGTGCTTGTCAATTACCCACTGTTGGACGTGGCGGCAGCCACCACAGGATCCCCGCTCTTGCTGACCCCTGGTCCTTTTGGGGGGGCCCCGGGGCCAGATGCTCCTCCTCTCACCCCCGAGGTGAGTTAGGATGCTTAAGTCCCAGAACAGGGCATTGGTTGCCCCCCAGCCAGGGAGCTCCCAGGGAGGGGGCGGCCAGTCTGAGCAGCGCCACCTCCCTCACCTTCCTCTCTAGACCCTGCAGACCCTGTTCTCTGCCCCACGCCTGGGAGAGCTGGGGGCTCGGGCACCCCTGTTCACCCCGGAGACAGACAAACTGCGTCTGGACAGCCCTTTCCCATTCCTGGGCTCAGGCGGTAAGGACCCACGGTTCCAGGGGTGCCGGGCGGGGGGATGCTGCACGTGTTTGAGGGAAGAGGAGGGGCAAACACAGGATCCAGGAAGGAGGCGGGGCAAGGCTGTTGTGTTTGTGTGTGCTTGCCCTTGTGTAAAAGCTAGAGGATTCATGGGGAAGCAGGGAGGGAAACTGGGATGGAGGATGGGCTGGGAGAAGGGCTTTCAGGGACACTAAAGGAATTGGGAGAGTGGGGGAGAGGGAGATGGGGGAAGCCAAATGAGGGCGGGGAGGCAGGCGTGGGAGGGACAATGGGGAGAACCATGCGGGCAGAAGGCAGCAGCTTGGTGGTGCCCTTCACTGAGGCCCAGGCAGGCAGCCGTGACTGTGGAGCAGCGGCCCAGCTTGACGCACTGCACCCCTGTGCCCCCAGGTGCTGCTGGCTACTCCAAGCCCCCCAGTCTGCTGGGTCCTTACAGCCGAGCCTTCCCAGAGTACCCCTGGAACTTTAACCCATACCTCGCTGGCCCCTTCCCCAAGCTGCCCCCTTCTCTCTACCCGCCACACTTCTACCCCAATCCTCTGGCCAGCTCCCTGGGCCACCTGCCCTCCACAGGGGCAGGGGGAGGGCCCACAGCCGTGCCCCTACTAGCTGCCGCAGGGGAGGGCCTGGGCCCTGAGCGCCCCTCGGGCCTGGCGGCAGCCCCCCGCCTCACACTGCCAGGGGCCGGGGGTCCAGATGCTGCATTGGGAGGGAAGGAGGACAGCGATTCGGAGTTGGAGATCACAGATGTCAGCGACTGCAGCTCTGACAGCGAGGGCGACGAGGGCCTCTCTGTGCCCCCCAAGGCCAAGGCGGGCAAAGACGGGGTTGGCAGTTGAGCGGGTGTGGGGAGATGGGTTCTGCAGGGGCAGGGACCAGGGCCACTGCTTGTGCGGCCACTTCTGTTGTCTGGTCTGCCCTCAATGTCCCACCAGGGGCCAGGGCCCAGCCCTCAGCCCCATTCTAGGGCCAGACACATGGCTGCCCCAGTCTTCTTCCCCAGCCCCAGACTGGTGGTCTCACCTCCCCCTTAGAGGGGGGAGGGACATGATGGCCTCCAGCTTCCTCCCCAGGCTCCAGTTTGAGGGGGTTCCCGCCTGGCCCCACTCCCGAAGTGCAATACGGTGCCCAGCCTCCCCCAGCCCCACCCCCGTGCTGTGACCTGTGTGTTTGTGCAGCCGTGTGTCCCCTGTGCTGGCCCCAGTCCTGATACCCTCTACACAGGCCCCCTGGGGACAGGGTGCTCAGAGCAATAATCCCGCCCCCAGCCCCTGCCCAGGAGGGCTCCCTAACCCAACAGCCCCCTCCAGAGTTTACTATAAAAATAAAAGAACAGAAAGGAGTGTGGACGTGGGGTGCCCAGCTTTGTGGGTGACTGCAGGGGCTCGAGGGTGGGAGCTGGGAGGAGGCGTGGGGAAGAAGCGCTGAAACACGGGTGAGTGAACACATGGGGAAAGGCCAGGGGCACAGAGGTGATGTGGTGGGACAGCCAAGGAGGGTCCCAGCCGCCACGCCAGGGCCCTGCCCTCACCACACAGAGCTCTCCTTAGATAATATATATTAAAAAATAAACCTCCAATTCAGGATACAAAAACAGAGCAAAGGCACTTGGGGGTGGGAGATGGAAGGGTGGTCCCCCCAGGCAATACTGAGATGGCCTGGAAAGTGGGGATTCACTGTGGTGCCCCCGGGAATGAAGTCCTGAGTCCCCCAAGCAGAAGGCCAACGGGAGGCTGAAGGGAGGCAGTGATCCTATGTGGACCCTCCCCCAGACGTGGCCCTGAAAGCCTGGCTCCCTCTCCTTGGGCCCTTGGAGTAGCAGACGCTGCGACAGCTGTGCAGTGGCGGGTGGGTGGTCCTTACGTCCTCTCCATTTGCAGACGGCCTGGGGAGATGCAGCAGAAGAAGGAAGACAGGGAGAGAGATGGAGGCGGGAGAAAGACATCATAAAAATGTGGCCAGCCCTGGCTGGAGTGGCCAAGTGGATTGAGTGCCGGCCTGCAAACCAAAGGGTTGCCAGTTACGTCAGGACACACGCCTGGGTTGTGGGTCAGGTCCCCAGTTGGGGGAGGCACGAGAGGCAACCACCCATTGATGTTTCTCTCCCTCTTTCCCTTCTCTCTAAAAATAAATAAAATATTTTTAAAAAATGGCCAGAGAAACGGAAACTGACAGAGGTGGAGAGAAGGGAGGTGGACTGGGGAGATTCAGAAAGATGAAGACAGAGGGAGAGAAACCGATGGGGCTGTGGAGTGGGGAGCCCCGGAGGTGCTGACTCTGGTCCCCCCTCTCTGGGTAGCATTGGGCCCCCAGCTCCCACTCACCTGCTGGGCAGAGCGCCTCAGGTGCAGCCCGGCTGTGAGGCAGTGCTCTCCCCGAGCTGAGACAGGGCCAGTCGCAGGCGACAGAACTCTTCCTCCACCTCCTGGTTGGGGGGTCATTCATGAGAGGGGTCCCCCACTGAGTCAGCCACTTACTTCCTCCTCCTCACACCCCACCCCCATCCCATCCAGCCACCTCCAGCTGTTTAATGATCTCCTCCAGGCTGAGTAGCTTCTCTCGGATTTCCTGGGTCTGCGTGGGGCTCAGGGAGCCGCCCCCTGGGACTCCATCCCCTTCACGGGGAGGCCCTGCCCCAGTGTCTTCCGCGGGGGGGAGCAGGAGCTGCTTCAGGGACAACACTGGCCAGGGACAAGGGCACAGAGTCAGAGGCGGGGCTAGGGCTGGGATGCAGGATCCAAAGGGGGACATATGAGGGGCCTACGGGTAGAAGTGAGGGTGGACACTGGGCCAGGCTGAGCTTGGGGCAGGGGTGTGAAAGGGAATGCAGGGGTGGGGCTGAGGCAGGGGCAGGCTGAGAGGGCACCAAGGGTGGGGAAGGGTCCAGGGAGACTGAACTGAAGATCGAGGAAGGGATGGGGGCGGCAGCGGAGGGGCTTGGGGCCTGCATGCGGGCAGCTGGCACACTGGCCAGTGGCTGGGTGTGAGGCCAGTTGGAAAGTACCCGTCCGGGCTGCAGGGGTGGGGTGGCTACCTTTCTGAAGGGCTTTGGCTGCGAGCTGGCCCTCAGGGCCGGGCCTGCAGAAGGGCAGGAGGGTACTGAGGGTTCTCTCGATCCGGCCTGGGTGGGGAGCAGGAGAGGTGGTCAGATTCTGCCCGGTTCCCTGCAGACACCCCTGCCCCCACTCGAGGCCCCTCCAGGCTCACTGTCAGCTGGGGACATCTCTCGGCTGCCACCGTTGCCATTCTCAGAGCTGCTGAGCAGGGCTTCACGGGTGCTGGGGGGAGGAAGTGCTGGGTGACCCCCATAGCCCTGGCCCCAGGGGCAGCAGGGGCAGGGAGACAGAGAGCTGGAGGTGGAGAAGTGGGAATGCTTGGCGACAGAGACAGGTCAGCTGGGAGACGGGGACACAGAGAAGCCCGCCCGGCCAGCAGGAGAGATGGGCCATGGTTACGTGGCACACGCACAGACATGTACAGACACACAGACACACACAGATAACGCACATAGCGACATGCAGCCGCATACACAGAAACATGCAGAGACGTGCACACAGACAGGAACATACGGACACACACACGGACAGAGGGCTAGAGCTTGAGTTCTGGGGACACACAAGGAAGCTGGGCCCAGGCCCCAGCCCTCCAGCTCCCTCCCTAGGCCTCCTCACCTGCTTGGGCTAGGCCGGGGTTTGGGGCGGGAGGCAGGGGCAGGCAACTTCAGGGATCCTGCGGTCTCGGTGATAAGGGCACACCAGCTGTGGAGACAGGCCAAGCCCTGGGCGCTCAGCCCTGACGTTCTGCCAGTGCCTTCTACCCTCCCCCTCCCCCCAGGGGCCTGGCCCTTCTCCCCCAGCAGACCCCCTTACTTCTTCCGCTCTGACACTGTCTGTGCCACCAGCTCATATATCTGGGCCTCGTGGTCCCACGTAAAAATGACATAGAAGGCTTTGTGATCTGCAAGGAGAGGGAGAGGTGGGCCCCATGATGGTAGAGCCTCAGGACTCCCCTGACTCAATTCTCCCTCCTGTGTCACTAAAACTCACCCCCCAGGGCCCTCCTCCCAGCTTTGCCTCTCATGCCCCTAGCCAGCTAACACATCACCACATGGCCCCGGGGTAGCTTTCTGCAACACGTTTGCACATCCCTTCTCCCTGGGTCCCCAGCTCCCACCCCCGTGCCCCCACAACCCCCAAGCAGTAGCCAGGTGTCTTCAAAACAGCAGGCAGAGCTGCTGCTCCTTTGTGCAAAAACCTGGGGCAGTTTCCCATCTCATGTAATAGAATCCTCGCCCTGGTCTGGGCCCTGGCCCTCGGGCCTGCCAAGCCTCCCACTTCTCAGCCTCTGCTGTGGCCTCCCCTTCACCAGAATGCAAGTTCCCGGCTCTCTGGAGGGCTCCCTACCCACGCCCTCGGCAGCCAGGCCTCACCGGTGGCCACCTCCCGGGTCATGGCAGACGTGAGTCGCAGAACCGGCCGCAGCATGGTCTTCCCGTCGGGCGTGGGCGTCAGCGTCCGGCTGTGCGACTTGAGCAGCAGCCGCTCGTCCTGGCGCTGCAGCAGCAGCAGCAGGTCCTCCAGCAGCAGCACGTGCACCTCTGCAGGAGTGAGGCCGCGCTCAGCGACCTCGACAGGGGCCCGCGCCCGCCCCCCAAGACCTGTGCTCCACGCCCTGGGGCTCACCTACAGCCTTGTCCTTTGTCACCCGCCATGTCAGTGGGCCCTCATGGACCAGTTTCTTCTTGGTGATGTCCAGGTTCTGGAGGCAGAAGGGAGTGACGGTTGGTGCACGGCAGGGCAGGGCAGAGGTGACCATAGGGCTGGGTATCACAGTCAGGGGTCAGGATGGGCGCTGGGTGGGAACGGGAAGGGGTCAGAGCCAAGGGGCCTCTCTGGCTCCCTGGGTGCGTTATCAGAGAATCTCCAGGCAGCAGGGGGCTGAGGGAGAGGAGGCGAGGGCAAGTGGGGTCACCTTGAACTCGTTCAGCATGGGGTCACTGCTCTGCCGCAGGTGGGACAGGTCCAGACGTCTCTGATAATCCTTAAGCCGCTGGAGCAGGAACAGAATGTTATAGGTACAAGCTGAGAGCTGGGGCCATCCCACAGTGACCCCCAGGTGTTAAACTCAGGGCAAGGCCTGACCTCCAGTGACTCTGAGAGGGAGGAGCTAAGGGCCCAGGTAACCCCTGGATAAGCAGTGACTTCTCAGGGTCAAGCGGAGCACCAGGCCTAACCTGCAGAGCAGAAATGGCCTTAGATGGACAAAGCCAGGCTCACCAGCAGGTCTTCCATGTCCCGCACGGCCTGGTTGACGTGGTGCAGAATCTCACGGCAGCACTCGGCTGCCTTCTCCACTTTCTCCCGTTCCATAGGCTCTTCTGTGGGTGAGGCAGGGACCAGTCCCGACGAGCCCCAAGCCTGGACACTGCTGGTCCCCGGCCAGGGCGGAAGAGGGGAGAGCTGGGGCCCAGCAGGGCGGCGGGACCGTACCTGTGTTCTGCCCGATGCTCTGCAGGAGCAGGGGGTACTTGGTCAGCCGTTGCATCTCCGTGGGGATCATGTCCTTCAGCTGCAGGCGACGGCACCGCGGGCGGCTCTCGGCCTCCTGAGGCGACGGCAGTGCTGAGGTGGCCCATGCTTGGGGCTTACCTCTGGGACAGGGACACCAGCCCCTCCTCCCTGGGATCCTGGCCCAGGACCCCCCCAGCCCTGCCCACCTCACCTGCACGAAGGTACAGAAACGAGGTTCCTTGCGCTGCTTGGCTTTGAGCTGCTCTAAGGCAAACGACTGGCGGCTGCAGAAGCGGGAGGATATTTTCTGGAACCAGGAGCCCTCAGCACCATCAAACTACAGTGAGATTCAGGCCAAGGAGTGTCTCAGGTGGGACCTGGAAGCCCAGACAGAAGGACAGGGCTGGGCGCCCAGACCCCTGGCTTCCAGGTCCCTGGCTGGGAGGACGGGGCGGGGGCTGGGCTGGGCACCCTCACCCGGGCCAGCAGAACATCTCCAATCTCCTCAATAAGGTAGCCACTCTCCTGCCTACGTTTCATCAGGCGATCGAGAAACAGGGCTGTGGGAAAGCGAGAATAGGAAGTGCTGTCAGGACCCACAGGAGGGAGAGGGAGCTGGTGCGGGTGGGGCTGCAGGTGTGTCTGTCTCATACTTGGGGCCGGTGGGCTGTCTGCCCTGGAAGTCCAGGGTGGGGTGGTCCCCAGTGCTAGGACAGAAGCTGCCCGTGCCGGGTGCTCAAGGAGAACATGCTAGACCCCAAGTCCAGCTGCTGAGGCCTCACAGGAGGGAGCAGGCGGTGGGGGCAGAGGAGGGCCGCGGCCCTGCACTCACAGTGCACCTCGATGAGCTCGTCCAGGCTGGGGAAGATGTTCTGCAGCTCCTCCAGGGGGAAGAAGCCCCCTTCGGCCATAGGCTGGTAGAAGAGGTCATGCAGCACCCGCAGCATGCGCACGTGGGCCGCCTCTGTCACCAGCAGCTCTGCAGGGCCACCAGGAAAGAAGCATGGCTGGGGAGGGTGCCACCCACGAGGGGCAGTCTCAGAGGCTGGCTTGGGGATGAGGAGAAAGGGGCAGGGCAGGGATAACTCTCTCTGGGGTGAAGTTGTCTGCCCCGAGAGAGCCACTGAGGATTCGTCGACCCATTGCCTCTCCTCTTCAGCAGTGGCAGCCAGCCAGGGTGACCAGTGTGTCCCAGTCTGCCTGGCACCGACGGGCTTCCGAGGACGGCTGGGTCGCCCCACCGCCGGCCAGCCTGCAGCTGCCATCAGTGTCTAACTGTCCAGCAGGTGATCAGCCTCAGGGTGACAGCCTCAGAGCCAGGGGCCCCACAAGGTGCTGGCCTGAGCTCCAAGGGCACTGGAAGTCCCCAGAGACTAAACACATGGCTTTGTGTGTCATGGGTATTTTTCTGGTGAGGTAACTTGCTAGGCTGTCCAGTGGGGTAACCACTAGCCACACACAGCTCTTCAAATATGAATTGAAATGAAGTGAAACACAAAATCCAGTCCTCAGTTGTACCCGCCACAGTTCAAGTGCTCACCAGCCATTATGTGGCTGCTGGCAATCATGTCGGCCAGTGCAAATATCGATATTTCCATCATTCCATAAAGTTCTGAGAGCACTGCTTATGTTTTGATTACATTCTTAGAAGGATCTGTGACCTAAAAAGCATTCCTCTACTGCCCTAAAAGTGCTCAATGAGTACCTCCTTTAAGTCAACTTCCAAATGAGTTTCCAAAAGTACCTATTTTTGCCAAATTCCCCTTACACACACACTTTGAAATCACAGAAAAGAATCAAGATGAAAATGATGCTCCCTTCATCTCTCCGCCCAGAAGCAAGCACTACTAATATACTGACTATCTTCCCCCCACCGCCAGGGAGTTAAAATCACAGTCATAACAGCAGCTGCGCTCACTGTGTGCCCAGCACTGTGCTAAATACTTCATGCGAGTCATCTCACGTCATGACAGCCTGTGAGAAAGGAGCTGTCACTGCTACAGACACGCGCTCTCAACATCAGTCTTGCACGACTGGAATTCCTGGGAAATGCCACTCTGCCAGCAGCAGCGCTCCTGGTCCATGGAGCAGCTACTCAACCGTGCATGCAATCAACGGCGCTCTGTCTTCAAGTTCTGCCTGTTGTAAATAACACCCGGATGGACATCTCCCTCCGTTTGTCTGTCTTTGCCAGAGCTGGATCGAGTCCTTGGTCACAGTGGGCTGGAGAGGGTGGCACTTACCGCTAATGACCTCCTGCCGCTTAACCTGGCTCTTGGGCAGGCTGTGCAGGGTGTCGGGGGGGATGAGCTCCCGCCAGCCGGGGGGCTCCTCTGGTTCCAGCTCTGCTCCTGACCGTCCCAGCTCCCCCTCATCTCCAGGCTCGGGGCTGTGGGACAAAGGCCTTGTTAAGGCCCTGGCTTAGGGCATCCCAGAGAGACTTTGACCTCTAGTGTCAACCCCCTCTGTGGCTTCAGCATTCCATGCCCCCAGGTGGGCCCATGTTGCAGACCAGCTCCCAGATTTTAGAAAGAACTGTCCTACCCTTCTCCTGTGAGCCTTCAGTAACCTCAGCATCCAATACCCAGTTCTCTGTGACTCTGGCAACAGCCACTCCCCCCATCCTCCCTGACTCTCCAGGCTAACTCAGTGGTTTGGGGGGTGGGGGTGTTAGAAGACGTACGTGGCTCGTCGGGCAGGGCCAAGCACGGCCGTGGCGGAGCTGGGGTCCATGTCCACGTCGCTCCGGGAGCGGCCCCCACCCCGGCCCTTAGCCCCGAGGCTGCCCCGGGAAGGCCGGCGGCGGTCACTCACCCGCAGGCTCTCTGAGCGCCCCAGACGCCCCGAAAGCCTGGACCCAAGG
This sequence comes from Furipterus horrens, assembly GCF_987537825.1. Lineage (NCBI taxonomy): Eukaryota > Metazoa > Chordata > Mammalia > Chiroptera > Furipteridae > Furipterus > Furipterus horrens. Next base: position 41,907,548 of record NW_028327183.1, read on the forward strand.
CCAAGGACAGAGTCAGGCAGATGCCAGGACAAGGACAGAGAGACAGAAAGAGATGGGGAGAGACCAGGACAGGGACAGACCACAAAAGGGACAGACGGGGAGAGACGAGGAGAAACCAGGACAGGGACAGGGAGAGACCAGGACAGGGACAGGGACAGACCAAGACAGGGACAGGGACAGACCAGGACAGAAATCAAACATGCAACAGAAGAGAGAGAGAGTCAGAAGGAGCAGTGTGATCTAGGGGTGCTGGGGCATTAAGGGGTGGTCAGGAGGGACACTGAAATTTGGTGGGGGAAAGGAGAAGAGGGGAACCCAGTGTGGAGCACAGGACTGACCCCTCCCTTCCCTGAGGTGGGGGATAGGGCAGAGCCAGGAGTTGGGGGTGGGAGAAGAGGGATTTTAATACTTAGCTCTTTGATTGGGAGAGTGATGTCCCCCACCCACCCCTCTCAGGGGTGAAGGGGAGAGGGTGGCCCATGGGGAGAGGGGAGGGGCTGGGAGAAGTGGGGGAGGGGCTAGCCCTCCCCCACCCAGGGCCCAGACACCCACCTCTTCCACCTTCTGGGGAGAGAGGGGCACAGGGTCAGAGGTGGACCCAGATGGAACCCAACTCACCTCCCCCACCCACCAAAGGGTCCCCAAAGCAGCAGCACAAGGACTGGCAGGGGGCAGAGCCTGGCCCCCAACTGTGAGGGGGACAGGGCCCCCAGGCACGGAGCACAGAGGACTGGGGGGGCTGAGGGAAGGGGCACCAGGAGGCAGGAGCAAGGCAGCTGGGCTAAGGCTTAGAAGAGGGAGGTGAAAAAAGTGAAGGGGTGGAGGGAGAGGGGCCAGGAGGAGCTGAGGGGGGAAGGGCAGGAGGAGAGAGGAACAGAGGCAGATGAAAGGAGAGAGAAGGAAGAGAAAGAGAGGAGAAGTAACTGGGAAAACAAAGAAGAAGGGGAAAAGGAAGGAAAGGGGAATGAAAGAGGAGATGACAGAAGAAAAAGTGGGAGAAGGAAAGAGGGAGAAGGCAGAAGAGGGCGGGCGGAGTGGAGAGGGCCAGGAGACAGCAGGAGCGAATGGCAGCAGACCCCACACACAGCCTCCCAGCCCCGAGTCTGCACTCTGTCCCCAGACCCCCGCCTGGCACCTCTCTGTATCAGGACCCTCCTCAGTGCTCTCGAGGGGCGCGGGGGGCTCCAGGCTGGCTGCACCCTGTGGCGGTGGGTCCCCCAGCTCTGGTGAGGCATCAACACCTTTGGGAGCAGCAGGGAGAGCAGGGCTGGCTGGGAGGCGCCTTCGGCACCAAGACCCCACTATGGGGGCCGGCCTCAGTTTCCCCCGCCATGGAGAGGGGTGAGGGACTACAGACATCCAGTGCCTGGCTGCTCTGTACTTCCACGGGGGACGGACAGATGGAAAGACCTCTGAGACCACAGCCGCAGACAGCGGGGACCCACAGAACTGATGGGGGGACTGGATGTCCATCTGCTCTCCCCTCCCTCAAACAGGACTTTCAGGAAGAGGATATACCTCACTTACTGATGAGGAGACTGAGGTTCAGAGAGGGGAGTGACCACCAAGACATAACACAAGTAAACCAAAGGGCCAAACAGCTGAGGTCCCAGGGGCTGGGGACCACACAAGGACTGTGAGAAATGAAGTCAGTGGGGTTGATGGGCTCTCACCTAAGGCAGAGGGTAGGGTCTGGGCCCCAGAGCAGGAGGTGAGCAGCTGGGGGGTGTGAAAGGGGCCAGCGAAGCTTCGCTCTGCCGCCTGAGCTCCACCTCCTGTCTCCCCCGTCCCGCTCCCCCTCATTCCCTGGTCTGTGGAAAAACTCTCTTCCACAAAACCAGTCCCTGGAGCCAAACAGGTTGGGGACTGCTGCAAGGGGGCTGACAGGCAATGTACTCAGGCAGGTTTCTGGGAAAGAAGCCATGGGGATGATGGGAAATGTAGTCCAAGAAGGTGGGAAACACGTCACCAGGACAGAGGTCAGAGTCTGGGGGGAAAGTCATTAAAAGGGTAAACTGGGAGAAGGGGTGGTTTTATTAGTAACACTGGTGACCAGGAGCAGGGAGGAGCATGCAGGGAGAGCCAAGGGGTGGTCTCACCACGGGGACCAGGAAACACTCACCTGGTTCGCGGTCAGGGATGTCTCCGGACAGAGGTTGCAGTGAAATTCCAGGGGTGTCCTGCCCAGAGGCCCCAATGTTCCGGTCCCGGGAGGGCACCCCCAGGCCTCCCTTCCGTTCTGGGAGGCCTGGCTTCTCAGCTGGAGACACATTGAGGGAGAAAGGGGGAAATGAAAGTCCAGTACCTCTAATCCACAGTGGCCCGGGGATCTGAAATGCTGAGCTCCCGCTCCGTCCTCTCCATCATAATCCAGGGGACCCCTCCTCCTCCCTCAGACCCGAGAGACCCCTTCCTCTTAGGTTCCCAGGATGGGTGCTCTGCCTTTAGGACCATTACCATCAGCCTCCACTTTGAGGTGTCGAAAATCTGGGGCTGAAACGAGAGATGAGACCAATGGGACTGTGAGGTGGGGTGTGTGTGTGGGGGGGGGAGTTCAGATGGGCCAAGGCTGGGCACCTCACCCTGGGGCTCTCCCCGGTTCCAGCGGGCGGCATCCAGGAAGCTGCTCAGTCCTTTCTTGGTCTTGGTCGTTGGCTCATCCGACCGACGGTTCCCCATCACCTGCGAGAGGTGGGGGAAGCCAGAGGGAGCTAGTGTTTCTGAGCCACCAACACAGAGGAAATGGACGCAGGGGCGCTGTCACAAGGCTCCCCATGGGGTCTCTGGGGAGGAAAAGCCCAGGTTTGGACACTCAGGGAAGCACCTTTTTTCGGAAGAAATTCCTCCCCGACTTCTTGTCCCCGCTCTTGGTCCGCACCCCAAGGTGGCGCATGTACAGGCTGATGGCGCTGACCACAGCAGCACTGAGGGGAGGGCACAGTAAGGACGCCGCACAGGGACATGCACACTGCTCCCCCGCAGCCTGCCCCTCCGTTCACTCCGTTCACCCCACAACCACTTCCTGCTGTGGATCTGAGGAGAGTGGAGAGGGCTCCAGGGACAGGACCAGAGACACTGCTCCCCCCAGGACCCCACACCCCCAGTGCCTCCTCCCTGGGGACCAGGAGACTAAAGCGCCTGTCCTGCTGTCCTCTCTGCTTCCATCACCTCTTTTCTTCATCAGTAGAGATGGTATGTCTGTAAGGAGAAGACAGATTTGTTAAGCCCGGGGTCCCTGTCCACCCAGCACAAATGTCCAGGTGGCTGTCCCTCTGAAGCTGGGAAAGGACACAGGAGAGGCAGAGAGGGTGCTGCCAAAGCAACTGGGAAGAAGGATCATGGGAGGGAGACGATCTCATCCCGGTGCAGCAGACAGAAGTGACAAGGACTGGACCCAAGCACCAGGCCTGAATACAGGCCTTGAACAGACCTGGAAACTGGGAGAGACCCCAAATCTGGGAAGGAAAGATGAAAAACAGATGAACTAAAATGCCAGAGCTGCGGGACCCAGAAGCAAGGGAAGATGCTAAGGAAGGAGCCATGAAGCTGCAGACGGGGTCCTGAAATGGGTGGGGCTGCTGAGGAGGGGATGGCCCTACTCACTGCATCTCCTCCAAGTGGGTCAGCAGCCGCTCTGCCACGTGCCGCTCCCGGGCCTCAAAGCTGGCTCGGTCCCGCCCCACCCAGGTCTCCAGCTGCGCCAGCTCCTGCTCCCAGGGTGTCATGCCCATGAGCCGCTTGGAGCGGAAGTCCTCCAGCTGCCGGCTGACGGCTGCCTGCTGGCTCTGCACCACCTCCTGCACGAACTGCCGCTGGCTGTCCTCGGAGATGAGGTCAGGCCGCGTGCGGTCTGTGGGGACCGGGGTGCGGGCTGGGTCAGCTTCCTGGGCCCTGGTTCCCCACCCGCCTTTGGCTCCGACAGTCAGGCTTCCTGGGGCTGCCGTGGCCCGGAGGAAGGAAGGAATCTCCACTGACCAAGGAGCGTGGGCACGTGGCCTCCCTCCCTGGGCCTCCTGGGAGGCCCGGCCCCTGCTGAAGACCTCTCCCTCGTCCCAAAGTCCCCTCTCCTCTCCTTACCAAGTTCAAAGGCGACTGTGGGAGGGACAGGCACTCGCAGAACCTGCTCAGGAGAGAGAACAGAGTGAAGGGGCAGCCTTGGTGCCCGGGGAGTACTGGTGTGAGGGGGCAGCGGTGGGAGGGGGCCAGGCTGCCCGTTACGCTGCCCTCAGCAGGCTGGGGGCTAGGAGGCACAGGCGGCTCTCCGGGGCCAAAGGCGGGGGGGGGGGGGGCTGGGGCCCCTCGAAGGTGTCCCTCACCGCGGTCTTCTCCAGGAAGCTGTGGTAGAAGTCCAGGAAGGCCTTCTTGGCCTCCTTGGGGCCCAGCGTGCCCAGCATGTCCGCGTGCAGGCAGCAGAGCTGGGGAGACAGAGCATGACCTGTTCTCCCTCCCAACCACCCAGACCACACCCACTCCTGGAAAGCTCGGGGCTCAAATCCTCCAGGAGTGTGCCCCCTGATCTCCACCATCCCCACAGCCAGGCCCTGCCTCCCAAGGCCTCCCTGGGGCCACTATGAGCCTTTGGTAAATTTTTATCCTACAGAATGGTTCTCCGTGGCTCTGTCTCCTCCCTGCCGTCACTACCACCAGAGACGCAGGTATATACCAGACTTCTTCTAAACCCTTTGTACACATGAACCTGTTAGCTCAGAGAGACATTGCCATCCTATTTCACAGATGAGAAAACTAAGCTCAAGCTTAGCCAAGGTCACAAAGCTGTAAGTGGCAAAGTTGGGACTGGAATCCAGACAGCCAATCTCTACTATACTCCATTGCCTAGAAATCCCATGAAAACCTGAGGTTAGAGCTGTGGGGGCAGGGTGCAGGCTTTGACTCATCTGGGTCTCACGCAGGGCCCAGTGCACGGTGGGGGCTGGGCAAATAAATAAGGGAACAAGTGGGGCTCACTTATTCCTTCGTCAAACATTTCCTGGGACCACCCTGTGCTGGGTGGCCCTGGCAATGCTGTGGGGACTCCAACCTGTCCTGACTCCCAGGCGGGGGCTCTTGTCAGGTAAGGGACATGGTCTTGAGCTCAGTGTGCTAAGGACTCGGCCCAGTGGGGACGGGGCTGTTTCTGCCCCTATAAACACTTTCAACAAATCTCTCACCCGTACCCCAAAGCAAAAACTCATGAAAGGCCATTGGGAGAGAGCCCAGAGGACAACTATCCCCCAGCCGATGAGGTGAGGCAGCAGCATGAGGACAAACCTCACGAGGCCACCTGGGCTGCCTCAGCCAGGCCCCTGGCCCTCAGGCCCCAGGTTCTTCCTCTGTGGAAGGACCATCGCTAGGTGGAGTTCCAGAAACTCAAGTTCAGAGCCTCCATGCACCAGGGGAGGGTCTGCCACTTTTTTGGAGAGAAGGCAATTTCCTAATTTCCTGCCAGTTTCAGAAGTTCAGCGCCAGTCTACAAGCCTTCTTTCTGTATCCCTCTGGCGTGCACCCCCACCCCGCCCCCCCGGCATTTCTCGAAGCCTCCTCATCTGGCTGGATCTGCTGTGCATTTCTAGTAAGGCCCTGACTAAGCCAGCTCTCGGTCTGTGCAGGGCTGCACCCATGGGCTTCTTGGGATGGGACCGTTGTTCACAAGAGCTTCTTCCTTCCTTTCACCTCCTGGGTTCTCTAGATTCCCAGGTGTTTTGCACAGTATGGCTCTGTATTGGCAGCTCCCAGGTGTTTTCTGCCTGATAAAGGTTTCTGGGTCATCGATTATGTTTTCTCTGCCTTGTGGGTTGCTTGTGGTGGTTGCTTTTCCTGAATCAGGGCCTGCATGCCACCTAGATTCCAGGAGGCTAACGGATTCTCCCAAGCACTAGCCCTTAATGACTGACAGGTGGCACCTGCCAAGGCCATGGAGAGAAGGATTTGATTTCCAGAGTCCGTGGGAAAGGGTGCCGTCATGGACAGGGGACGCTGCCACAGGCACAGAAGGGAGGTGGAGGCGCAGTTTCTGCCAGGCTTCTGGCCTCCACTGCTCTCTGCAGAGCCCTGTGGTGCGTGCTCTCCTGGCCCGCACTCACTGCTCACCAAGACTTACAAGGGGCACCTGCAACCTTGTCTGGACCACACAGTGCCCCTCTGGGTCTCTAGTTCTAGATCTGCTTTCTGGATGTTTTCTAGACCCGCCTGGCTCATATGCTCTGGCCTAACGCACTGACCACTTTGGCCTGGCCCAGCTGCACCCTTCCTGTGCCTACCCAGCCCGGCCCTCACCAGGGGTCCTGGCTCGAACTGCAGGGCCACGTGCTGCAGGAGGGCCATCAGGTGGGCCGGGCGCCGCTTCACCTGCTCCAGGCTCTGGAACTGGCTGTTTTGCTCCTCTGCATTCTGGGGGTGGGGATGGGGATGAGACTATGGGGGTGGCGGGGCCTCCCCTTGGGCTTCCCGAAGGATCCAAGCTGGGAGGAGGGGGGTGATGACGATAGTATCTCTGCTGTTAGGGTGGCATTAGGACAGGTGTCTGGGAGAATGGAGAAGATTTAATATTACAATGAGAGATGGCGAGAACAGAAATTAGGCGAGATGGAATGGGGATCTGTGCTGTAATTCTGGGGGGAGTAATAAAAATTGGGGTTAAAGTGAAAAAGGTGGAATCAAGAATGGGGTGGGGGGCTGAGGAAGGAGGTAACATGAAGATGAGAGAAAAGGGCTGTGAGAGGGCGCGGCGGGACAGAACCTGAGGACAGAGAACTGGATCTAAGATGGGAAGGAACTCTAAGGATGGGACTTAGGCAACTGGGCCCCCAGGGAGCTGGGGACAGAAGCTTTTCCATCTCCCCCTCACCGTCTCCAGTTCGTTCTCAAAATCCTCGTCTTCCGCCCCAATGATGCTGACGGGCACCATGCCAAACCGGGGGGGCCCTGGGGCCTGTGGAAGAGGAGAGTTGGCTTCAGCTCACAGTGCTCCCCACCTCACAGCCCCCCAGTCCTCTCACCCCTTGGCTCTCTCCACTCACCGCCCCTCGGGCCAGGACGTTGTCTGCCTCCATGGGCTCCGCAGGGCTGGGGGAAGAGGAGGGGCCGCGGTTAGGGGGTGGGAGGAGGTGGCACCGGGTGGTTACTCACAGATTCCTGGCCCAGGTGTGAAGGTGAGTAAACAGCCCTCCCCCATCTGGGCCTCCACAGCTCAATGGGGCCTCTGTGTGGCGACAAAGAGCCCTTCAGAGGCCAGCCAGGGCGGGGAGCCCAAGGACAGGGAGTCTTGTTGGGGGAGAAGCTGGAGTCCCAGGAGCCTGGGTCCATGAGAGCCTGCCACTTTTGGGTCCCTAATGCAGAAGGGGCCTGGGGTTCAGACTCCGGGATCCAAGGGAGGAGGGGCTGGGCCCTGGGGAGGCAGGGCCTGCAGGCCAGCGGAGTTGGGAAGGTTAAAGGGGCGGTAGGAGGGCTAGACCTGGGGTGTGTGGGGGCTCTCCTCTGATCTGTGATAGGCTTGGGGCAGGATGTTGCCTCTGAACCCACCAGCCCCACTTCCTGTGGCAGGAAATCACAATGCCAACCCCCCCAACCCCCAACTCTCTCCACCTGAGAAAACAAAGCCCTGAACCTTCCTCCCTCGGGGGCGGAGAGTCCCAGACCACAAGTTCTTTCCCTCAGGGATCTGGTATCTCTCCGGCTTCCAGTCCCAGGAAAAGGACCGGTCCCTGACAGCTCATTCCCAAGGTGTGTCTGTCTCCCTCACCTGTCTGTCTTGCTGGGTCTCCGTCCCCCAGCCAGCGCTCCCTGAATCTACCTCATCTTCGCCCCTCTTCTCCCTCTTTCCTCATTTTCTCTCTTCCTTCCTTCCTCCCCACCCCCGTAGCCATCTCTGCTCCATCCCTGCTTCTGCTGCTCCTTGCCTTTGTCTCTGTCTCTCTCCCCACGTTGGTTTCTGCAGCCACTGTCCCTGCACCTCTCTGAGTCACTGTCTCATACCCACCCCCCCGCATGCCATCTCCCTTAGTCTCCACTTCTCCCTGCATCCCCCCACCCATGTCTCCTGTGTCCTTAATTAGTCTAATGCCACACGAGCCCATGTCAGGTGGGAAGAACTGTAGAAACAGGGGTGGGGTGGACCCGTGGGGGGCTGCCCCCCCACCCCCCGCAGCCTAGGGCTATTTATAACCCTAGTCGCCTGAGACTCAGCCTTCTCCCTCTTCCACAGGCCTCCTCCTTAGCACTGAGTAAATGGTAGCTATGATTTTGATTATGGTCATTAAACAATGATGCTTTCTGGAGTGTCCAAATGCCATCCCATGGGTTCACCTGAGCAGGCATCATTTTTATTCTTTTCCATAAAGGGTACCTGTCCAATATCCCAGCTGGGTAATTTAAGATTTGAGCATTGTTAAATGTTCACATAAATAAAATTGCAAACCAAGGCAGAAAATAATAGTGATTATTTATTATGAGAGCTAAACTTACATAGCACTTACAGGGTGCCAGGCATCGCTCTGAGTACTTCTCACTTAGCCCTCACAACCACAAGCACCCTGTGCTATTGTTATTCCCACCAGAGATGGCAAACCTTCACCAGGCTGCTGGCTGCAATTTCTGGGCTGGAAAACCTGGCCATGAACATGGACAGTCTGTGCTCATCCCACTCAGGAGTGGACAGGTTAACAAAAGCAGCGAGATTCCAAAAGAGCAGAGGAGAGGACACAGGTTATCTGGGTGAATGTGAGGCAGGCCCCCAGATCATACCCTGGACACATAGTATCATCTTTATTCCTCATCACAATAATATGAAATAATAACTAATACTAAATGGGCGCTAAGTGCCGTTAAGTATGTGCCAGGCATAGTGTTACTTCTTCACAGGTATTAACTAATTTAATCCTCTCAGCGACCCCATGAGGTCAGTTATTATCATTCCCATTTCACAGAGGAGGAAAAAGACCCAGCTCATAGGGGACAGAACTGGGATTCAGACCCTGGCAGTCTGGCTTCACAGTTTATGCATTTAACTACCAGAATGTGTTGCTTCAGAGCATGGGGAACCCCAACCTCAGGGAACTAAAGTCTGAACCAAAGCATTAGGTTTCCTTATGGGGCCTGGAAAAGTCAGGGACATGTGGGCCCTGGGGCCCTGGCAGGAACGCTGCTCCACAGAGGGCTGGGGCTGAGGAAGGATGCGGTGGGGGCACTGGCTGCTCAGGAGATGGGGGGTGAGGGGCGGCCACAAAGGCTGAAGCTGTCAGATGAATCTGTGGGCAACTGACTAAGCCTGAGGTCCAACAGTGGGGGTGCTATGTGCATGGGGCTGACGGAGGGTTGGAGCAGATTTAGGGGTGGGGATCCTAGAGCAAAACGGGCACGTGTGGGAGACAACATGGGCAGCTGGGTTCTATGCAGGGCTCAGGGTCTGTATAAGATATTGAATGGATGATCCTGGCCTCCAAGAACCTCTGGGATCCTTAAAGAACCTAAAACACAGAGTAGTCAATGTGAGTCTATAAGGGGCCCGGATTCCATTTGACACATGGCGGGTCTACAGGGAGCCGAGAGTCACACGTGATCATGAAACCAGAGAAAACAGCCAGTCTATGGCATGTCTGGAGACATAAATGGATCAGAATTCTATAGGGGCCTGTGGTGGTGCCTAGACCCAGGATGTACAGGGTCCTGTTCTAGGGGATGCTACTGACCGAGGGGGTTCCCCAGGTCTGTTAAAGGAGCCGGGTCTCCATAAGGGGTTAGCAGAAATCTGGGGAGTCTGTAGTACCTTGTAATTTACATAGAACGTGGCGGGTGTACACGAGCCCCCAAACCTACATGGGACGTGACGGGTCGACACGGGCCCCACATCCTACAGAAAATGCAGCTGCGTGCACTGCCAGGGATGCTGGGGTGGACGTGCGGAGTTAGGGTCTGACGCTCGCAAGGAGCCGCGTGCCTCACCTGCTCGGGGTCCGAGAAGCCACCGCAGCCGCCAGAACCGAAGCCTCCGCCGGAAGGCTCCGGGCTCCCCCACCCCCTCCTCCGAGTCGCTCTAGCCGCCCCAGTGGCCACCTTTGATTCTAACTCTACTTCTCCCGCCAGTCGCTCTAGCCCGGCTCCTGCCCAGCGACTCTACTCCTGTAGGCCCCTCTAGCTCTCCACTGAGCCGCTCTGGCCTGCCTTGGAGGACAGGCGTTTCCGTATCTCGACTGCTCCCGTCACTCCCCTGGGCTCCGCCCCCACGCCGGCCAGAGGTGCGGAAGGCTCCAGCCGCGGCGCCGGGGCTCAATCTGAGATCGGAGAGTCCCCACAGCCACTTAGCTCCTGGGCTGGTCTTCCCGTCCTATCCTGCCTTACTAACTCCGGGACCAGCAGAATTCCCAACGCTCGTACTTTAATCCTCCCGTATCCTCAGCCCCACTCCGGCACACTTTACGCTGAACTGAAAAGCAAAACTCCTGGGTTCGAGTGTACCCTGGAATACGCAATTACTCTTTTCCCGAGCCTCGGTCTTCCCATCTATACAATGGGGGAAGATAGCCAGCTCTGTGCCCTACAACCCAGCTCTCAGGGTATAATTGATGGCCCAGAAAAAGAGATTTCCAAAACGCTTTCAAAAGCGCTCTGCAACTTTCAGCTTCCCAGGGGCCTACGACGGTAACTGTCGTTCTTCTGTTCGGGGGCCCTAACGCAAGCGGAGTTGGGAGGACGGCGCTTGGCGGGAAGCACCTGCGAGTTCAAATCCCAACTCTGCTCGGTTTCACGACGAGTGTGCCTTAGCACGAGTTGGCTCTGCCCCCGGGCCTCAGTTTCCCCACCCGTGGCGAGGGAGTGATCATCCGTCGTCTGCTGCATAGCTGGAGGCCTAGACCCCGGCCTGCCCACTGGCACTCGGCAGCTATTCGTTCTGTCTCTGCCCCTTTGACAGATGGGAAAACTGAGGCCCAGGGAGGCCGGGCGCTGGCTCAGGGGGACCCAGGAGGCCCCTCCGCTGCCGGCCGCGCCCCAGACCCTCATCCTCCACCCACTTCCCCAAGCGCTGAGAGGCGGTGCCGGGCGGGGCCGCGGGCGGCGTACCTGGTGTCCGCGCGGGGAGGTGGCCGGCAGGGCGCCTGAGGTCGGGCCCAGCGATCCCGGCCCTGCGTCCCCGCTCCCGCTTCCTGGCTCTGGCGGGGCAGGAAGTTGGGGCGTTTTCCCGGAGGCCCCCGCCCCGCCACCCCTCCCCGCTTCCTGCCCGCGCCCTGCACTCCCCCGGCACCTCCGCTTCCTTCCCCTTCTTGCTGCCCGCGGGGCCTCCCCGGGCGCCACCGCCCTGCCCGGCCCGGCCCGGCCCCGCCCCCCCACCTCTCCCCGCGGCATCGACCCTGGGTCGCCAGGCGCGCGCTTCACGCCTCTGCCGGCCCTTCCGCAGCTCCCCGCGCGGCTGGGAATGACCGCATCGCCGCAGAAAGGCAGCCGTCCCCGTTCTGTCTCCGTGTGTCACTCGGTCTTCCTCTCTTCCTCTGTGCGTTTCTGTCCGTGGCTCTCCTTCCCCGTCCGCGTGTCTCTTTCTCTCTCCCCATTTCTCCGTTGCGGCCTCCCCGCCGGTCCCCGCAAACCGCCGCCCCCCCCCCCCTGCCCCGGTCCCTTCCACCCTCGGAGCTCTCCTCCATCTCCGGTCTCTGCATGGCCATCTCAGGCACATCCCCACCTGTTGCTTTCCTCTCTGGCTGCGTTTCTCTATGGACCCGTCTTTCCTTTCTCTCTCCGCCGTGTCTCTGGCTGATTCCCTGTCCTTTCTTGCCTGTCCCGTCACTAGCTCTGCCTCCGTCACTGTCTTTCTACCTTCTCCTCTCTGTCTCAGAAACTCGGCATCTCTGGGCCTGTCATTGCCCCTTGGTCTGCGCACCTTCCCCGAGTTAGGGCCACAGGCTCCAGATCCCCTGACGCAAGTCCACTCCCGGAGAACAGATGTAGCCATCGAAGAATTTGGTACCAGCCCTACCAGACAGTCCCCTATGATTCTCGGACCTAAATATGCACCAATAAATATGGTCACTTCCATTGACTCCTGTGCACCTCCTTCGCAGGGAAGACACCGCCTGGGGTGGAGCCCCCATGACAATTCCTGCTTCTCTCAGGAGGCAGCAGAGTCTGGCTACCTGGTCCCAGGTAGTGGGATGGGCAGCAGCAGGGGACCCAGAATCCTGGGTTTGAGGGAGGAGGGGCTGGACTTCTGGGTCCCAGGGGAGGAGGATGGGTGGTTCCCATGAGATCCATGACTCCGGCCAAGATCTGCAGTTGGAAAGCATTTATTATCACTAAGTGGCCCTGCCAGAGCTGGAGAAGGGAGGTGACACTGATGCTGCTACAATCAGTCCCCTAGAGGCAGCAATTAAGGGCTCATTACCAGCTGGGTGGGTGAGTGGGTGGGAGCCTGGAAAAGGCATTAGGGGGGGGAGAACTGAGATAGGGGGTGTGGCGTGGCTGAGGACAATCTAGTCTAGAGGGAGGAAGAGCAGATACTCCCAAGGGGGAAGTTGATGCAGGGCACTCCCAGAAACGGTTGTGAAAAGAGCTGGTTCCAGGGAAGTGGGGAGACACTGGACTGGGACCACAGCAGGCTGGCAGGTCACAGTCACGGCTTCTCCAGCTGGACATCTCCGATGTGGAGGCTGCCCACGTCCTGGTAGGTGCCCTGGAGGCCCCGGGAGATGTCCTCATACATGGAACAATCGTCAAGGTTCAGGCCCTGGGTGCAAACGTGGTGGGCCTCAGTGTCCTGATGCCTGGGTCCCTGCCCCCAGCCTACCCCATGAGGACCCCCATGAGCCCCCCAAAGCACCTGCTCCTAACCTGTTCCAGCCCTCTACTCACCTCATAAAGATTTTCATCTTCATAGTCATCCCGGGTGTCCACCCCAAACTTCATGTTCTGCCATCGTTTCTGTGGGAAATTGGGAGCCTCAGTGGGGGTGTGGGGAGATACGTATTCAGGCCCTTCTAGGTGCCAGGAGGTGCTTTATCAGAGCGAGTAAGGGACGTGGCTCAAAGCCACATATTGGCTAAGCCAGTGTCCTTTTGGCTGTTTCCACTGCTTAATTGTTCTTCACTAATAACAACATCAATAGTAAATAGCTATGGTTGCCCTGTGGCCTAAAGAGACTGCGGATCAGAGAGTCTGGGAGGACCCTCGCCCCCACCTTCCCTGGCCTTAGCTACATCTGGAGGGCAACAGAGAGAGTTGAGTCCCGAAGAGTAAAGAACCCCAGGGGTGTCAGCAGGAGTGGTGGGTGTAGAGTGAGAACATCCCCAGAGGATGGCAATGAGCACAGCCTTGAGGAAAGACTGAGCAAGGACACCCCTCCCAGCACCATGTAAAATCCTCTCATTGTATTAATTTGTTTACCCCCTATGTCCCTTGTGGGGTGGGTGCTGTCATTCTCCCAAGTTTTAGGTGAGGACCCTCAGACTCCCGGGCCTGGTCCCAGGTGGCTCACCCTGAACAGCAGCAGTGTCCCGGGCACCACAGCGCAGAACAGCAGGATGATCCCCTCGGCTGTGATGATGTTGTTCTTAGTGCCCTCCCCCATGTCCAGGAAGGGTCTGGGGGTCGGCTCTGTGAGGAGGGTGTGCTGCTCAGAGCCCTGTGCTGGCCCCGCCCCCAGCCCCGCCCCGAGCAAGGCCCCACTTAAGTCCCCACTCTGCCGCTGAGAAGTGGGTCAGTGGACGCCAGAGGGGAGTGAGGATGCTGGCGACGCAGGCACTGGCCCTGTCCCCACTTCACACACAAGGAGACCCAGACTTCTCTGATGTGGAGCCGTGGGACCCCTGGAGCCAGGCCCGCACTCACCGCGCACGCGGAGGAAGGTGCCACAGGATTGCAGGACCATGTTCTTTTCCTGGACTTTGCACCTATAGAGGCCCATGTGGCTCTTGTTCACCGATGAGATGATCAGCTCACCCTTGGGGCCGTAGCCATGGTTGTGGAACTGGGGGGGCCACGTGTAGTTGCTATAGAGGACCCGCCACCAGGTGATGTTGGGGTTCCTGATGAGGTGGCTGCTGCTGTGCATGCACAGGATGCGGGCCTCATCTCCCACACTCACTGTCACAGAGGGCGGGCCCCAGTCTACCCACAGGGTCTGGGCCCCTGGGCCTGCAGAGAGGTGGATGAGTCAGAAACTGGGGGTGGGGACACTGACTGCAGCCCTGGCCCCTGCAGCTGCAGCTCTCCTAGGTGTGCGTTTGGGGGGAGTCTGAGGGCACACCTGGGGGAGGAGCGGGAGGTGGGTTACGGAGGACACAGTGTTGGGACAGGGAGTGAGGCGGTGCCTACGTGGGAGGAGAGAGACACCCTTGGGAGGAGGGGAAGAACACACCTTGGGAGGTGAGGACATTCTGGGGGAGGAGAGTAAGACACCTGGGGTGGTAACACACACCTGGGGGGGGGGGGGTCCCTGCTCCCCTCTCCAGTATCACCTCTTGCATTTGGATACTTGGTTCCCTGGTGCCAGAGTGCCTCTGCCCAGGCCGCAACTTCCACAGCTAGTTGGGGCATCACCTCCTCCAGAAGGCCTTCCTGGTTTACTTTCCCAGCCCTGTGCCAGCCCCAGCCCAGCCCTGCACCCTGTAATTTTCACAAAACCTTTAGAAGAATGGTCTCTCATTATGCCACTTTTTCAAGTGGGACAGCAGAGGCTCAGGGCAGCAGGAGAGGCTGGGAGTTCAAACCCCAGGCCCCCGGGGCCTCCTTTTGCCAGTCTCTGGGTCTGCCTTGTCCTGTGTCTCTGAGCTCGCCCCTCATTCTCTGTAACTTCCATGTGTTAACCCGGAGGTCAGGAGTGAGTTTAGTTGGGCTGGAGATTAGGAGAGCATCTCAGCAGGGTGGGTGGTCCAAACTGAATGCTCCGGGAAACCTCAGCTTCTGTGCCCCAGGCCAGTCTACATGGCTGTGCTGCCCCTCACTGAGAGGGAGGGAGGGAGGTGAGGAAGAAACAAGGAGGAAGAAGTGGGGAAAGAGGCAGCAACTTAGGGTCACAGGCTCCAATCCCGGCTCCCAGCGTAACCTTGTGTGACCAGCGGCCTCTCTGAACTCCTCAAACAGATGGTCACAGCTGGCATTGCTGAGGGAGGGTGGGAGGGTGGAGTCATGAGGCACCCCTCCCCCAGCACTGAGAAGGGGCCCCCTACACAGCGGGGTGACTGGGTTTCAAAGCAGAGAAAGGGAAAGGTTTTTCTTCCCTCTGAAGCTGAGTGCTCCCCCAGGTCCCTTCTGGCCCCCAGCTCTGAAGCTCAGTCAAAGGCAAACCTAGTTCCTCATTTTGACCTGTGGGACAGGGTGGGGAAGGCACTTCTGGTCGCTGCCTCCCTCCACGGGGCAGTGGATACCCCTTCAATATTGCTGAGCCCCCTCCAGCCTGCCCTAGGCCAGCTTGGGATGGAGGTAGTTTCTACAGACGCCTTTCCCAGCTCCCTTCCTGCTGGAAACTCTCTGCCCATCCCCTGCTGCCCTTCCCTCTGCCTGTGCTCTCTCTCCAGCCTCCCCGATCCCCCCTCCTCCCAGTATACGCCTGTTAGCCACCTACCCAGGCCAGCAGCAGAGATCAAGAGGAAGAAGATCGTTCCAGGAGGGGTTTGCAGGACTTTGGGACCCCCAGGCATCTTCTACCAGTGTGTTGGTTTGTCTGGGTTTGCAGCAGTTCTGGGGTACCAGATCCCACCTTGGCGGGCCCCAAACTCCACCCCACTTCCTGCCCAGCCCTGCAGGAGATGGGCCCCACTGGCCCCGCTGCTGGGCCCTTTGGGGCAGCTCCTGCTGTGAGCTGAGAGGAACTGCTCCGTGCACCTGTGCTGGCCACAATTCCCCTGAGAGGAGCCTGCTTGGGTGGGGGAGAGAGGCTAGAGCAAGGCCTGGCTCCTCATTGGGTGGCATGGCAGTGACTCTGAGCTTTCTTAGTCTTTGCCCCACTGGCTTTGGGCAAAACTTGTACCTTGTCTGAGCCTGTGTCCTCACTTCGTGGTGTTGGAGATGAGGATTTAAAAGGCGTTGTGCATGCACAGCATGGAACACAGCACCTGCCACATAGTAGGTGCTCAGTAAATGCTGGTTATTAATGCTCACGAGGAATAAATAAGACAGGCCAATCTATAACTAAGTAGTGGCTTCCCTTTCTGAGAGCCTTGGCATAAGAGACTAGGATAAGAATATCTCCCTAGTGTTGACATGCGATGATATTCCTGGTACCCAAGGAGTGAACAGCCATGATGGGCATTCTTTCCTTTCAGCCTCCCCGCAAGGGGGCAAGTCCCTCTTCATTTTCAGAGGAGGAAACTGAGGCCCAGAGAGGGAACGCTGTCACTGTCACGTGCCTGGTGGAGCAGGGATTCAAAGTCACTATGTGTGCCCAGGTTCCTTTGAACATTACTTTAGGTCAAATGGGAGGGAAATGAGGTCTGAGGAGTGGGGGTGGGGAATGATACAAGGTTGTCAAGATGTTCCTGAGCAGTTAGGAGACCATCGCACACACACATATATAAAGAGACATAGAAGAAAAAAAATGTAGGGAGATTGTTGGTAGCCAAAACTGGGAAACAAGTGAAAAGCCCATGTGCAGAATGGATGTGTACACTGTGGTGCAGTCCTCCGACAGAGAAGGGCACAGCCGGAGGAAAGGCAGAACCTCACGTGTCGACGTGGCTGCATCTGAGAAGAAAACATGAACGTGAGAAGACATGGTAGCATGTTACAGTTGACTTGTCTTCAGAAGGCAAAACAGCACCTGTTAGGGACAGGTGCATCTGCTGTAAAGGTGCAGGCCGTGCAGGGGAGCAACAGCAGTTCCTGAGCGGGGTTACCTCTGGGAAGCCAGGAGGTTGTGATGGGAAGGGCACACAGAGGGCTTGGTCTGTCTCAATTTTATGCCTTGTTTTATATCTTAAGTTGTGTGGTGGGCTCCGGAGTCTTTGTTACACTATCACATACACTGTGTTGCTTGCTTGAAATATCTCATTGTTTTTAGAAAAGCAAGTGTTGTCCTCACAGAAGAGCATGACCTTCAAGAGTCACCATTCCTGGGTTTGAATCTCAACTCTGCCAACTGACTGGTCGGTTGTCTGAGCCTCAGTTTGAGGCTATGAGAGTATCAGTGTACTTAGCCCATTTTCTAGGACAAGCTCCTCTTCTCTGGTGGGGCGGCCCTCTCCAGTTTCCTCCAGGGACCCAAGTGTTCTGTTGGGTCCTTCGATGTATAAAGCAGGTCATTAGACCTCTGTGCTTCAGTTTTTCCTTATAGTTCCCTCCTATGGAAGAAGCCTGGAATCAGGTTGCGGCCCTAGAAATTCATATCCTCTGTCCTCCGTCAGTGGCTGAGCAGGTTTCTAGGCCCTCGACTGCCCCCCAGCGGTGGAGAGGCGCGGCCCGGGAGTCGTCAGACCTCCCAGACCTCCCACTAACCCAGCCAGCAGCCCTGGGGGTCTGGTGCTGTGCGTGGGAACCAGATTATTTGTCATTGTGTTCTCATGAGAACTCTTGGAATTAAAATGACAACAAACTCACAACTATCAACAACAGAATCTAAAAAATAAAAACAAAATCCAACTAAGCAAAGAACCAGAACAGGAACAGAATCATAGGTATGGGGATCATTTGGACGGTTATCAGCTGGGAGGGGGAAGAGGGAGAAATGGGGAAATGGTGCAGCGATTAAGAAGCATAATTGGTAGGAACAAAATAGACAGGGGAATGTTAAGAATAATATAGGAGAGACTTCGGGCCAAGACGAAGGTGTAGACAGATACGCTGTGTCTCCCTCCACAACTAAGAAAAATACAACTACCTCAAGGCTAGAAACAACCAGAACTTCCAGAAAATCAAACTGCATGGAAGTCTAGCAAACAAAGTTATAAAGAAGAAATACTCATCCAGACAGGTAGGAGGGGCGGAGCCAGGGCGGAGAGGACATGGTATGGTGGCAGCAGCAGCAGGCCGGCAGAAAGCGCAGTCACACGTTTTAAAGTCAGGAGGGACACCTGGGGAACATTCCCAGCTCCTCACCGGACCTAGCAGCTCACAGTCCGAGCACCAGGGAAAATCAAGCCTCATTGCTTCTGACTGTGCAGACCAGTGGGGGTTGGCGTAGAGGCAGAAACTGCAGTCTCTCAGCAGAGTTTACTTCTTTAAAGGGCCCCCATGGTCCTAGAACATCTGCAGACCCACCCAGTCTAGGAACGATGGCCAGGGCAGCAGCTAGAGGGGTGCCAGTCCAGTGCGGAAGTGGGAGAGGTGCCTGGAAAAGGGCTGAATGCTGGGCAAGTGGCATTGTTCCCTCTTAGACCCCTCCCCCACATACAGCGCCACAACGTGGTGAAATATGTCGCCCTGTACTGACAAATCCCTAAGGCTCCGCCCCTTACAATATAACAGGAGCGACAGCTCTACCTGGGATACGGAGGCAAACACATGACCCTGTCAGAATAAGGAGACAGAGAAGTATGGCCCAAAAGGGGGAACGGATCAAGGTTCCAGTGGGAGAACGAAGCGATGAGGAGATAGCCAACCTAACAGATGAAGAGATAGACAACTTAACACACAGTTCAAAACACTGGTGATAAAGATGCTCACAGGCTTGACAGATATGCTTGAGTATGGCCAACGCGTAAGAGAAGTGAAGGCTATGCTAAGTGAAACGAAGGGAAATACACACAAAACCAATGGTGTAGGGAAGGAAACCTGGCTTCAACTCAATGATTTGGAACATAAAGAAGAAAAAACTATCAATCAGTGCAGAATGAGGAACCAAGAATTGAAAAATAACGAGGAAAATTTCCCAAATTTTGTGAAGGAGATGGACATACAGGTCTGGGAAGCATGGACGGTCCTGGGCGATCTGGACCCAGAGGGGGCCACACCAGGATGCATCATGATTGAGATGCCAAAGGTGAAAGATAGAGAGACCTAGGGGCAGCAGGAGAGTTGCCTACAGGGGGTGCCTATAGGACTACCAGCTGATTTCTCAGAAGACACTTTGCAGGCACAAAGGGACTGGCAAGCAGTATTCAATGTGATGAAAGGCAACTTGCAACCAGGACTACTCTATATAGCAAGGCTATCATTTGGAGTGAAAGGGCAGATGAAGTGCTTTCCAGACAAGGTAAAGCTAAAGGAGTTCATCATCACCAAGCCATTATTATATCAAATGTCAAAGGGACTTACTTAAGAAAAAGATCAAAACTATGAACACTAAAATGACAACAAACAACTATCAACATCTAAAAAAAAACAAAATCCAACTAAGCAAACCAGAATAGGAACAGAATCATAGGTATGGGGGAGGGGGAGAAATGAGGATATGGTGCAGGGATTAAGAAGCATAATCGATTGGTACAAAATAGACAGGGGGAAGTTAATAATATAGGAAAGGGTGAAGCTGAAGAACTTATATGCATGACCCATGGACATGAACTAAGGGGACTGGGATAGCTGCAGGGAAGGGGGTACCGAGCAGAGGGGAGGAAAGGGGGAAAAATTGGAACTACTGTAACAACATAATCAATAAAACATTTAAAAATAACATCGGAAAGGGTGAAGCCAAATAACTTACATTCATGTCCCATGGATATGAGCTAAGAGGGGGTGGGACTGCTGGAGGGAAGGGGAATACTGGGAAGAGGGGAGCAAAGGGAAAATAAACTGGGACAATTGCAACAGCATAATCGATAAAATATACTTAAAATAAAAACAAAAAAACTCTTGGAAGTGTCTTCAAGCTCGTTCAGTAGAAGAGGAAACAGGCCAGAACTAGGAGTGGCGCTGGGCCTCATGTTCCCATTTCCCTCACTTCCGAGGACAGTGCCCTGTAGTGGCCCAAGGCTGGAGCCAGGTGGCCTGGGTTCAGATGCTGGCCTTGCCACTCCCCAGCTATGGCACACGAGAAAAATTCCCCAGCCTGTGACTTACTTTCCCCATCTCCAAACTGCAGGTGCTTTTCAGCACCTACTTCACAGGGTTGCAGAGTGTAAATGATATATTCATAAGGCGCCTTGCATGTGGTAGGCTCTAAGTGTTTGTTTAGTACAGATTTTCCTGCACAGACAACTTCTGAGCTGGGAGGAAAGGCAGCTTCATTCCTCACCGGGTGTGGGATTCTGGTTTAACATTCTACTTTGAACATCATGGTCTCACACAGGACTATCTGCAGGTGTGCTGCTCTGGGCCAGGGACCCCCTAAAGGAAGCAGCTCTGGGACGCCTGAGTAAGCAGCAGTACAGACCAGGACTGGAAGGCCGAGAGGGGCAGTTAAGTTCCTCAGGGCTGCACAGTTAAGGGCAGAGTTGGAATTTGAACCCAAGTTTGGAATTCAGAGGCCAGGCTTGGCACTAGAAGGAAATGGGCCCAATCTGAGGAAGAACTTGGACTGGGGGCACTTCGGGGCCTTGGCCAAGCTGGCTCAGGCTTATAGTTCTCCCCAATGGGAAGGTGGGTCTGATCACATGTGGGTGGAAGGGGCCCTTTGCAGGATCATCCCTCTGGCTCAGCATGTGTCCACTGGGCACCCTTTGCTTCTGCCGCCCACATTAGGGCCCCAATCTCAGGCAGAGCACCTGCCCCATTGGCACTGAGAGCCAATCGCCACGCAGGGCTGTAGAAGCTGTGCCACGTGAGGGGACCAGGAACTCAGCTTCCCTGCCCCTCCCAAGGGTGTGACAGTCAGGTCCCAGCCCACTCTGTGCTGCCTCTTATCCATCCCATCACAGTTCTGGAGCAGGTACAACTAGCTCTATTTCACAGCAGAACCCAAGGCCAGGTAACACAAAAATGAAGGCTCAGGCAGGACCGCCCTGCCCATGTAGACAAGGGCAAGGAGGTGCATACAAGGCACACAGTTCAACCTGAATCGGAGAAGTCAGGGCTCTGCCCCTGTCCACCTCTTTCCAAAAAAACATCAGAGCCCCAGGGCACCTCCTGATTTGTTCCAGCAGGGGCCAGTGTGCCAGCCACTTCAGCAGCCCAGGCCTCAGTTGGGGCCACTGCTCAAACAGCCCCTCCTTTCAGTTTATCATTTTCTGAGAATTGCACACGCAGGGTGTGAGGGAGGTGCAAGGGCTTCTTCTGGGTTGTAGCCTGCCCACTCACCAACCCAGCCACCCTGCCCACTTGGGGCAAAACTGTTTGAAATGGGAAGGCTGGGCCTCAGGCTTTGGCTGCCACAGCCACCCAGGGACCCTTGGTTCCTCCTTCCTCATGTCCCCAAATGGAAGAGGAGCAGCCAATCAAGAGACTCAGACAAGTATTACGAATGAGGCAATTTATTAACCCAGCATCATTTGTTCTAATGCTTCTTGTTGGCAGCTGCCACCTGTGGGAAAAGGTAGAAGAGTAAGTTAATTAAGATCAGGCATCGGGTCCGTGTTCTGGCGCTTCCTAATAGACACCAGGCATCCTGATTTGTGGTCCCACGTGTATTTATCTTGTGCAATCCTCACAACCCCAAGCATTTCACCGTTTTACATTAGAATCAACTGGGACTCAAGGAAGAGCGCTGGAGTGGCATTCCAGTACTGCCGAATGCCCTGTCGTCCACACTGACGTCTGTGCCAGGCCACCCGACTCTCAAAGGGCAACACCTTCCATTCCTTTCTGACACTTGACTAGAGTGACTAAACACTTCAAGGATCCCAGGAGGCCTGAGTCAATGATACAGACAAAAGGAAACCAACAATGGTTTCATGCTAAGCGCTGGGGGGCGGCTCCCGCTGTTTGCAGCTGAATCTTAACCATCACGCTGAGGTAGGCAAGAGTAGATCACTCTCCCAACAGGGAGACTGGCTCCAGCGGAAATGACGCTGTCCAAGGGTGTCCAGCCAGTAAGTCATCAAGATGGAGACCTGAGTTCTAAGCCACCCACCTGATGCCCAGTGAGCAAGAGGAGCAAGGAGGAAACACTGAAGCCACATTTGTGCAAGGCCGATGCCCTGAATGAAAAGCAGCCCAGCTGCACCCTTGGGTTCCCTTCACTCCAGTTCTGGCAGCAAGTCAGTCAGCAATGCTTTCTCCTGTCTGCTTCCAGGGAAGCCCTCCTCTGACCCTCATCAGCCCTGGCTGTACCCTCCAGGGGAAGAAATTCTTATCTGACAAAGCCCAGGCTGGGGGAAATGCCCAGGTAGTGACCGAGGGAGTCGGCCCCAGCCCACACCCAGGCAGGCCTCACCTGTCCGGCGATTCTGTCCAAATCTCTCTGTCCCTGAGGTGTCAGTTTGCGGCCCCTGGCAGAGAGAAGGGTCATGCAGCCCCTGATGAATGCAGGCTCTCAACCACCCTCCCTGCCAGGTCCTTGCTGGATGTGAACCGGGCTTCTCCCAAAAGGCACCTGGCCATGGGACCACATGCTGCCAGCCAAGTCCCACTGACGGCCCCAGCGGGCTGCATCCTAAGGAGCCTGGGGTAGGAGAGTGAGTGCCCCAAGAGCTGACAGGGTGTCGTTTGTGCAAGCATTAGATCAAAAGCCCCGAAAAATCAATCGGGCAAAGTTAACGAGTAGGCTAATGAAATCGGACAGTCGCTAAATTACCTTCCTGGAGCCTAGGGCAGTCAGCTAGAGGTCGGGGCAGGTGCAGGCCGTGCAAAGACAGACCTGGCACCTCTGTGTGGGAGGAACCAGGTGGCCCTCACTAACTTCACTAAGGTTGACGTGGCCCCAAGGCTCCTCCGTCACCCCCTTTCCCTCCCCTGCTTACCCATCCTGGTCCTTCTCCACCATTTTCAGCCCCTCCAGGGCTTGGAGGACCCGGCGGGCCACGCTCTTGGAGCCTCTGCTGAAGTGGCTGGGCATGACACCGTTTCTCTGTCGTCCTCCATAGATCTTGGTCATGGAGCCAACCCCAGCGCCGCCCCGGAGATACAGGTGCCGCGCTGTGGAAGCTGGGTGGGGTGCGAGGCAGGTTTGAGGACCCTTCTCAGGCAGAGAATGCTCTCTATAGCCGAGGCAGGCTGAGGGAAGGGCCATACCACACACACAGTTGTGTGTATGGCAGCTAATTCTCTCTACTCCACAGCCAAGGAAGCCGAGCACACACACTACGACCCAACATCTGATCCCCACTCCCACCATGGCCAAGCCACCTACACCCTGGGCCCCATCCAGGATACAGGGACACCCAGGCAGTGGAGGAAGTGCCGCAGCCACACTACAGAGGCTGGATCTGAGGGTCTGTGGAGAGAGCCTAGCAAATTTTTAACCCACAAGTGTCCACGTCCACATGCCAGAGGGGCAGGAAAATGGAGAAGGCCCCACTGCCACCTGAGTGCAGCCTCTGAGCCCGCAGCCCTGGAGAGACTGGGGTGGGGGTGGAACAGTGGGACAGGGCTGAGATCCCATGCAGTGGACGTGCATCACCCCCTCCGTGGACTCCGGGGTTACTGTCCCAAGACTGGCTTGGGTCCGCCCTGCCAGCCTCCTTGGAAACACTCTCACTTGTGTTTATGTGGGACCCTCGTCTGCCAGGCTGTGCACCCGCTTCCCATTTTCTCCCATGATGTACTGCTGACCTCAGGAGCTGGCCTGATGGTGCGGCCATCAAGTCACCCACCCTCATCCAAGAATGAGAAGTAACTGTGTCAAACGCTGTTGTCTTTACAGAAAAGCAAACACGCTGCAGAGGGCACTCACTGGTCTCACATCACACAGCTCTGGAGAGAAAGCTCCCCAAGACTGTTCTGAGATCTACCTCAGGGGGCCACTGAGGTTAAAAGGAGTTGGGGCCAAGGCACACAAAGTACCCAGACTTCAGTCATCACAGGACCCTGCCTGGATGGGAGACAAGGGCTGGGACTCCAGGCCACCCCCGAGGCTAGCATTACAACTACTTACTGCTAGGAGCCAGGGGCCAAGCCATGCCCATGACCCCAGTGCTGTGAGCGGGGATGGGTTGAGACTGCCCTGCAAGTGGGTCCCACCTTCCCTCCAGCTGCTGCTACGGGAGCACGCCTCGCACACCATTTGTCCCCGCCCTCTGATGATCATGACAGTCATGGGCTTTGGGGGCCAACAGTGCAGCCTCTCTGTGGCCTCACTGCCTCTGCTCACTTAGAAACCACTCTCCCTGGTCCTTCCTACTGCAACCTTCCCCTCACTCTACCCCTTGTCCAGGCATCAGGCTGCCCACCCCCTGGCAGGATGAAGAAACTCACTTGGTGTAAGCCACCGCCCACAATCTTCCTGCCAGGATAAGACCGGGGTCCCCAAGCTCCAGGCTGCAGACGGGTACTGGTCTGGGCCTGTTAGGAACTGGGCTGCACAGCAGGTGAGCTTGAACGCAATGCGCTTGAATCATTTTAAAAACATCTCTCACCTCGGTCTGTGGGAAAATGGTCTTCCACAAAAATGGCCCCTGGTGCAAAAAGGCTGGGGACCACTGCTTTATTTAAGGCCAGTGTAAATGTGCCCCAACACCTACCCCGGTCCCTGGCCACGTCCTGGCTCTGGGTGGAGATCTGCTTTCCCACTCAAGACCGGCAGAGGACAGCCTCAGGAAGGGGGTAACACGAACACTCCTAAGGCGCCCAGAAGACGCTGCCGAGCAGAAACGAGATGCCGGAACTCGGTCTCGCCAAGCTGGCACCAGCACTCTGAGCAGGCCTGCCCTGGGCTCAACATGGAAAGGGCGGCCCAGCCCTGGGCTACAGCAGGGTCTGAATTTCAGCACTGCTCCTCCTCAGCGGCGTCAGCCTGCCCACACCCCTCGGGTTCGCGCTTATTTAAACCTGGCAGAGAATAAGCTCCCTGGGTTTAAATTTTCTTAGGTTATCTGACGTGCTAGTTAGCAGATGTTATAAGTCCCTGTCACTCCAGTTTGTGATAATTATCTGCCTGACCTATTAGGAGGGAGAGGAAAATTATTAATGTCACAAATTGGAAGCTTTACCAGTTGAAATACCAAGGTCCACAGAAGACTGACCTCTTTTTCACTCTCCTCTCTTCAGCCCGAGCCCCAGGCCCTAGCCCCGCCTTTGACGTGGAGCTGCGACCACACACACCCAGGCTGCCCCGCTGGTGTTGGGCACCGCGGTAAGCTAGGGGCACTAACGGCCTCTTCTTTCGTCTCTCCAATGGCCTTCTGTGCCTTGGGGTGGCAACCTGCACCTCAACTGGGAAGGAGGGACCGTGTAGGGTCCCCACCCACTCTAAGTCCAGTCAAGGTAGAGCAGCTGCATGTCCCACTGGCCACTTGGTGGGACATGCTGCACTGAGCACATGGCAGACCAAGCAATACTTTGCCAGGTATCTTCACGGCTTAGCATCTCAACTGCTGGCTTTAAGTTCAGGTTTGTGGCCCAATCCCGACCTACTGAGTCAAAGAGGGGGAAGGAAGTCTCCCAGATGCATTTTGCCCTTGACCCTTCCCTGCCAAATTTCTAAGAAGAAAAATCACTTCCCTGACAATGATTCACCCCTTGACTTGCTCCTGCAATGTCTTCCAGGCCTTTTTCTTTCCACTAATACAACACGAGTGAAGCACCCAGCTCCGTGCAGAGGGGGCAGCCCCACCTACGTCCTATAATAAAATGCACTCAGATGTTCCAACTAAGCAGCTGCGCACTGCCAGATGCCAGTAAGACACACACTGGATTCTCACCTCACTCTCAAGTAGGCCATTTTGAGAATCGAGATGAAGAGGCTGGTCTGGGGCCACAGTGCACCACCCCCTTCCAACGGTCTTTCCTCACCACTGGTCTTCCCCTTACAGCAGGTGCCCACTCTCCTGACACCAGTTCTTCCGGCCACCTCTTCTTCCTCCCCCTCCACCACTGCCTGGGGACTCCCGACTACTGCAGCTCTGCCCTTCTTCTAGACTCCCCCTCATAAGAGTCCTACCCACTCCACACTGGCTCCTACATATCCTCAGAATTCACACCCCTCATCGCTGCCACTACCCTAAAATGGAGGGCACAAAGAGGCCAGGCCCCCACGATCCAGGAAAAGGGAAAAAGCAGACACAGCACAGATCCTGCTGTGCCCTCCCAGGGTCACTTCACCTGCCTGTGCCTGTCTTCTCTTTGGTAAATGAGAATCACCTGCGGCTCCCACCTGTCCGGAGTGTAAACTGACCACCAAACTAGGTGGGAGTACTCTATACTCTAAAATAGGGGTTGGCAAACTTTTCTCATAAAGGATCAGACAGTAAACATCTTAGGCTTTATTGGCCATATAGTCTCTCTGGCTCTGCTCTGGGTGTAAAGAGTTGCATGTGACTGTACCTCTTGGCATAGAACCATCACTCAATGCCAACATGGAAGCTGGGAAAGTGAGGTCAAAGGGGCAGCTTTGGAAACCCCTAGGAAGGGAGACGAGGAGGACAGGCAGAGGATGCACCCCAGTATGAGATGTTGGGGAAAGGGCATGGTGGGCAGGAAACGGGCAACAGAAAATGAGCATTACACAGGGTCTCAATCCAATTTCCTGTTAATCTCTCCCCACTAAAAAAATAAAGTAGGAAATGCAGCCGGGCAAGAGCTGGAGCTCTCCTCTGCTGCAGTGATGACACAGTAAGGAGAACTCTTGACAATCACTAGCTGGCAGACCCTGAACATGTTACTTAACGTGACATCAACTATAAAGAAAGCACCAGTCCTGTCTGGGAAGTTTTTGATAGTTACAGGTTAAAGTATGCATATATATTCACCTGACCAAAAGAGAAAAACTTTCAGATTCTTTCTCCCAACCTCAGATCGAAAGCTGCCCTGACCTACCAACGCCTGGGGCATTGCCAAAGAGTATTCAGGACCAGGGAGCCTTGCTTCCCAAGATGGGCCACGGGACGGAGGTTTTATTGGCCCCCAGCCCGCATCACCATTGCATGCCCAAGCAAATCAAGTCAGCTTCCCTTCATCAAGTCCATTTTCTTTCTAACAGCATAGCGGTGGGTGGGTAGATACACCACCTACATTTCCCATCTCACAAAGTTGACCTTTTTGTTCTCAGGGATCATAGGCTGTGGCTCGGTCATACTGACACCTGTGCCCAGTCTAGGGCCTGATAGAAAACAGACCCCATGCACATCTGATGCTCCACCTCTCTGCAAAATACATCCTCTGAAGTGCTGGGCAACTGGTACTCAAGGCAACTCTTCTTGGTCATCCTCAAGTTTCCGTCAATTTTAAGACTGCTTTCCATTAATTTCCCGCCTGGAGACAAGCTTTGGCCAGGAGGGAGCACCACTTCACAGGGAAGATTCGCAGTGAGAACTAACACTGTAAAGTTAGGGGATACATTGTAAGCCTTCCAAGTTATTACTGGGAAACTAATGAAAAGGTGTTGGCAAATAGTCACAGGTTTCCTTCTGAGCATCTGGGACTTGCTAGATTCCAACCACTTAAGAATAACTTGCTAGAGACTGGGAGACAGCTAGTGTGAGAATCTGAGCAACAAAAATAAAGACAGCCGACTTCAATGATTACTCTACAACAAGCAAGCACACTTCAAAGCAGTTTAACTGTATTAAGCTCATTTGATCCAACAGTGATCTGCATCGATACATCATTAGCCCCACTTTAGAAACGCGAAAGCGAGGTACAGGCAGATGGAGGCCACAGATCAGAGAAGGATGTTTACTTAGGGAGTCTGGACCCCAGGCACAGAAAATGAATAATGCTTGTCCAGTAAAACCAACCACTTCTAAGCAAAATATAGACGCTCATTTGTTCCTAGGATTCCCTTCAGGATCAGAGGAAGCCAAATGTCCTCACACAAACTTCTTACAAAGTAATGAAGAAACAGATTCAGAGTACGAAGTCCCTGAATGCCACACAACACATGCAGTGACAGCCAAAGGTTTCCGCTCTCTTGGAACTGGGTCCCGGGGGGGGGGGGGGCATAAGGGCTCGGAGAGGGGACATAAGTATGGTCTGTGCCACGGTCACGGTCCCCCAGCCCCCTATTACCCAGCCAAAGCGCCTCACCAGCTCGCGTGTAGAACCAGTTCTCATCGTAGGGAGCAAGCTCTTTATGCTTGGCCAGCTTGACAGTGTCCACCCATTCAGGAACTTTCAGCTTCCCGGACCTGGGGCCCAGACGGCAAAAAAAGGCTCGGTTCAGGAGTCTCCACGAAGGTCCTCATCCCCTCCCTCAACAGGGCCGCAGGCTAACAGGAGCCGGGGCTCCCACAGCGGAGGCTGAACTCACACCCGCCCCGGGCCTCCTGCGGAGAGCGTGGCCGCCACACTGAGACCTCCAGCGAGTCTCCCCCCCCGCCCCAGAAGTGGGCTCTGCGGACCCAGGGCTCAGGCCCAGACCACAGCCTCCACCGACTCGGAACCCCTGCCCCACACTCACTTTTTGAGGAAAGCTGCCAGAGCTCTGACGAACTCCTGTTGGTTCACGTCTTTTACAGTAACTCCGGGCATCTGCCAGAAGGACCAAGCACATGAACACGGGAACTGCTGGAGACGACAGGGGCCCAGCGCGCTCCCCTGACTTCCGCCCGCGTTTGTGGAGACGCGGTATGACCCCAGCCCCTGACTCTGGGGCTCCCCGCGCTCCCGGTTGCCCACCAGGCCCAGTCTCGGTTTCCGGACCGCGCCGAGCCGGCATGTCCAGGCCTGCCGCCCACACGTGGCTGCGGCTTCAGGGGGCGGGGCGGGGCCGCGCGGACAACACGGAGCTTCCAGGCATGCGCTTCGGGTTGGGGTGTCGGGTCCCGGCCACCTGCGCCCAGCCCGACCCAGAGCGCCCACCTTACCGTGCAACCTCCGCGCTGCCAGCCAGGGGAAAGGGAGCAACGGGGTTTCCCGGGCGCACAAGTCGGGCGTCGGGTCTCGCGAGAATTCCGAGAGCTCGCGAGAATAGAGTTAGAAAAGTCGGCTCCGCCTATCTCAGGGCGAATGGGGCTTCACTTCCGCCGAAGTGGGAGGGTGTGTAGTAAGGGGGTGGGAAGGCAAAGGGAAAAAGCTAGGCGGTTGGACCTAGACGCCTGTTTCTTCCTTGTCCCTGCTTCACCCGGAGCATAATAGAGAGAGGAGAGCGTTCTTGTCTTGAGCTGCGGGATCTTGTTTCGTTTGCGGTGTCCACTGCAATGGTGAAAGTTATGGAGAAGTTTGGTGGATAGGGAAAAAAAAAGCCACTTCCGGTGTCCCCAGTGCGGAAATGGCTTTACCGACCGGAAGTGGGCGGGGGGGGGAGTGAGGGCGGAACTGATGGGGGACCTAGAGGAAGTGTTAGAAATGTGTCCACCTCTTTTTCCTGTTTGGACTACTAGTACTCGCGAGAGCTGCAGACGGAAGGCCCACCCTTCTCAGGGCGGAAATTGCTTCACCACAGCCCAGGCTGGAGGTAGGGAGGAGATAAGGGCAGGCGGAGGCGGGATCTTAAGAGAAATAGGTCTGCTCTGCCTCCTAGTGCCTGAATTTGTTCGTTCAGCCTTAGCTTTGCCTGTTTATATTTATCTACTTTACTGACCTGTGCAGCTTTAGGCTGTCCGTTTCCCTTGAGAAGTCTTCAGTCTCTCCATAAAAAAAAAGGGAAAAATATTTAAATGGAAACACCTAGATCCCAATAATTTGCCTCTTTTAAGCGACCGCTTCTGTACATGGTGCATCACATGAATTCGGTCAACAATTTGTGTGTGTGTGTGTGTGTGTGTGTGTCTGTGTCAGGCACAAATAAACATTACGTAGTATTATTACACGCACACTCGAGTTTAATCCGTATACGGTTCAAGAACAAGAAGAACTCACCAATGGTTTGATGAAACTTAGCTTGCTGCAAAAGTGGAAACATTTAAATGTGTGTAGCTATTTTCTTATGTTTAAAAGACTGAGAACTTAAACCATCAGAGCGAACAATAATTGTTTCCACAGTGAATCACTGTGTATGCAAAATGCCTTAATTATTAAGCCAATATGTTATACCAGTATCTGTTACAATTAAAACCAACAGTCTTGGTCCGGTCAGGCAACTGTAACAAAGTACCACAGCTTGGGTGGCTTGTAAACAACAGAAACTTATTTTTCACAGTCCTAGAGGCCCGAAAGTCCAAAATCAAGGTGTGAAGCTGATCTGGTATCTAGTGAGGACCTGCTTCCTGGTTCATAGACAACCATTTTTTTTGCGGGTGAGATCATGGCGGAAGTGGGGAAAGGACGCTCTCTGAGCCTCTTTTAGGAGGGCAGTATGAAGACTCCACCCTCATGACCTAATCACCTCCCAAAGGCACCATCTCCAAATACCATTACATTGGGAATTAGGTCTCAACATACAATTTTGAGGGGTTAGGGTTAGGGTTGGTCCTGTCTCAGGCACCAATGGGGAAGCCCTGATGATTTTTTAGAAAATATAAGGCGTTATTATTTTTTCTTTTTAAAGATTTTATTTATTTATTTTTAGAGAGATGGGGAGGGAATGAGAAAGAGAAGGAGAGAAGCATCAATGTGTGGTTGGCTCTTGTACACTCCCAACTGGGGACCTGGCCTGCAACCCAGGCATGCACCCTGACTGGGAATCGAACCAGCGACCCTTTGGTTCACAGGCCAGCACTGAATCCATTCAATCACACCAGCCAGGGCCCTAACGATTTGATAGACACATAGGACTAGCCGGTGGTGTGAAAAGCCCTACCAGGTCTAGCAATAAGGGGAGGTGGGCTGTAGAGGAGGGCCTGCCCCTAGATACTCTCCCCAGTTTCCATCACTTTCTCTTTTTGCTCCTTTCTAATGTCATCCTTTAATCCCAAATTAATACTTTCTCCTTTATTCTTCCCAGCTGTGGGGACTTGGTGTACTGGGGACCTTTGGTCAGCCCTGAGTAGCAGCAGAGTCTTAGTCACATTGCAAGTTGCAGTTCTTCCCCCTCTGTGATTATGTGGGTTTGGTCACTGGGACAGAATGGCACAGCAAGGCTTAGGCAGGTCTATTAAGGGGTAATTGAGTATATCTAATTGCAACAAGAGGAGGGAAGGAAGGTGTGAAGCTGACTTTCCCACTTTGATTATCTGGCACTGAGAAGTGTTGTAGATTTGTACTCTGTACAATCTCTTAGGAGTAGTACACCTTCCCAAGGCCCAAAACCAGAAAGAACAGTTTATAACTGGATGCCATCACCATCAATCATGAATAAAAGGAGGGGTGTAAGTAACATTAGGAAAAAGGATCAGTGATCAGGCACATCCCTGAGCTTTCTGTTTGCTCGTTCTAAGGGCGGGCATGGGAATAAGGGTCCCTAGGTCTACTATCTTTGAAATAGCTAAACGGGTCTTCATATATTTGGAATGGTTCAAGGAGAAGGACTTGGCAGCAGAGGACCAAGAAACAAATGTGGGTAGTATCTTAACATTACTTAATGATATACTGAGTAGAAAAATAAAGACTTTTTGAAAAACATGGGGACTCATATCTGTCTCCCGGAGTCCTGAATCTTTCAGTTTTAAAAAAAATTACCTACTAGTTGATTTCAGGCCTGGCAAGGAGAAGGAAACTTCCCCCAATATCTGCCTAGACATCTTCCCTAAAATACTAGGGCAAGTCACTTTACCTCTCTAAGCTTGTTCCTTTATTTGTGAAATGGGAGTAATCATGCATAGTTTACAGAGTTGCTGTGAGGATATATGTGAATCACATACAGTGGGTAATCAGTAAATAATAATAATTGTCTCTAACCTTTTCTAGGTGCTTCAGAACCTAGACATATGAACCTCCCTAGTTCAGGAAAACCCTTAATGACTAATATGATTCTTCCTGTCCTCCTTGGCCTCAGTTTCCTCATTTGAAAAATGTTAGAATAGCATTAAATTGGCATTCTGTTGGCCAAAGCTGGCCTGAAGAATTGTGTTGTTTGGCTCACATAAGATTTAAGGAAGAAAACTGAGCCAACATTTGAAAATTAAGATGTTTTACATAAAAATCTAGTTTTCCAGATTCTCTTGAAAAATCAGATGTGGCAATACCAAGCCCACCACATTCCTGCCTGGCAATAATCTGCTAGGGTCAAAAGGAGACCGTCCTGTTGGGTAGGGCATGTTTTCTCAGTTTTCTAGGGCTCTCCTGACCTTCTTTACTCACTTACATGATCTGCTTGGCCCTGTAGGTACTTCAATTTGTAGCCCTGTGGACAACTGAAAACTGTCTATGCCTGACACAGAGCAGGCACTTGATTATTGAATTAGTGAATCTCCCATTGTCCCCCTCTACCACACTTTCTTGTCTGACCATAAGAAATCCATGTTTGTATATTTCTGTGGTAGTTACTGAATAACCAATTTTCACTTTGAGAAGTGAAATCAACAAGTCCTTTCTGTCAGTCAGGATAGACTAGGTTAGGCTGTGGTAACTAACAATTCCCAAATCTCAGTGGCTTAACACAACAAAGCTTTATTTCTTCCTTACACAAACCTAGACACAAAATGAAAATAGTCTCCTGTTTTTGCATGCACGGAGACAGACAAAAGTGCACAGGTCTGTACAGAATTAGATGTCAGATAGATATCCTGAAACGTGAATGCATGCATAAACCTACTTAGAAGTTTAAACTGCACAACTCTTTCTTTGTTGGGATATTAAAAAGGTCCCAAGACCCAAGTGGGTAAGAGAATATCCACCGTTGGCCAAGGAAATCCCCATGCTACAAAAGGAACCAAAAGTTAACAACAACAACAAAAAAAGCCTTCAGCTTGTAGTACATTGCATTACATGCATAAATCCATAAGTAAAATACCACATGTGCAGTGCCTGCAGGTTGTTGCGCCCTGCCCCAGTGAGACCCTCACCTCTGGGCTTCTAGCTTAGGAGGGAGATGGAACCCAGATGCTCAAAATGCAGAGCCACGGAGGGGGCTGGGCTGGGTCGAAGAGAGGGGCCAACAGGCTGGAATCCTCTTCCTCCAGTAGGAGCTATAGGCAGGAAGAAAGGAGGCAGGACCAGGTCACATCCATTTCTCCTCCCAACAACACCCTCTTTATACCCCATCCAATCCAGGCCTCATCCTTGTTCACCTGGATTACAGCAAGCTCTTCCTCCTCACTGATTTTCCTCACTCCAGTCTTGCCTCCTCTGATTCCTCCATTAGATCAACCATACCTGCATTTCTTAAAGCTCAGGTTCTCTGACTATGCCCCTGCCTAGCTCAGGACCATTTCTGGCTTCCCTTCATGCACAGTTGCTGGTCTACACTCCTAAGACTGTCATGCCAGACCTACATGAGCAGAAAAGCCTTTCCAGCTTCATCTCCTCCTGTTCTATTAGTTCCTTCAGGACAGTTTCCTCACCTGCTCACCATGCCCAACCCCCCATTTTTGGACAGGAGAATTCTCAGCCTTCCCTTTCTGTCCCCATAAATGTTTCTCATCCCTCAAGATTCCTGTAGTTCTCTCCAGAGTTGTCACTGAGCTTTGTGAAGACATCCAGTTTCCCCAAGTAGAACGGAAGCTTCTCAAAGACAGTTATCAGATTTCCTTCCAGGCCAAACCCTGGTTACCACTTCAGCTCCTCTACAGATTTCAGCAGGCAGTTGTGTCCAGAGAGAGCCTTGGCCAGGAGCCAGGAGACCAAGCTCTGCCCCAGTCTTGCTTTATGCCTTTAAGCAGTCCCTGCTTCTCCCAGGCCCTCAGCTTCCTTGCCATTAGGGCACTGGACATTTGCTTTTGAGAACAAAACTGATAGAACTGATCCACTGAATATTCTCAACTGCAATCCCAGAAGCTAAGCTGAGAAACTTGGGGCCTGGTCCTGAGGACATTCAAACTGCTGAGCTGATCTCCTGCTTAGTCCCTGTGTACTCCAGTACCTCCATTTCCCAACCATCCCTACCCTATTCTCTCCTTTCAGGAAACAGTTTACCTGGTGGGCCACAGGGGTGTAACAGTGAGATCCAAGCGGAGTTGGGGGGGACAGAAGGTGTCAGGCGAGGAGCCTGGGATGAATCTTTCAGTCCCACAAGAGCCTCAGCTGCTTCCTGCTGCAGCTGCTGCTCTGAGGGAGTAGAGGTCCAGGCTGGGTGAGAGCCTCTGGAGGCCTGCAAAGGAAAGGGAGAGAAGCAGACTGGGAACCCCCACTTCTACTCACCCTCCAAGTGCTCCCTCAGCCCCCAGTTACTTAACTATCCCCTACTGTTCCTTTCCCTAGGTCAACTTCCTCCCAGGGTCCTGGATCCCACTTCTTTCCCAGGACCTGTAGTGGTAGCAGAAGAGGGTCTGGGGTGCCACAGGACTGAAGTATCAAAGTTGAGCATCTAGAAACAAGGAGAGAAGATGTCAGGAACATTAAACACATGGACAGACATGTCCACATGGAAAGAGGCAGGATTTTTCTGTAGCGCCATGTACCACATAACAATGTTTAGGTGAATATTAACCACATATACAACTTTGGCCCCATAAAATTATAATGGAGCAGAAAAATACCTACTGCTCATGATGTTGTAACCATTGTAACGTTATAGTGTAATGTATTACTTGTGTGTTTGTGGTGATGCTGGTGTAAACAAGGCTACTGTGCTGCCAGTCACATAAAAGTATACAATTAGGTGCAGGACATAATACTTGATAATGACAATGAACCACTATGTTAATTTTTTATGTACTTACTATACTATACTTTTTAGAGTGTAGCTTGCTGTAAAACAGTATGCCGTGTTAGGCCAGCAACTCCTGATTGCATCATTTTCTCTTGGGCTTTGATTAATCTCATTTTGTTTAATAAGTGTGTGCAACCTAAGTGTGCAGTGTTTATGATGTCTACAGTCTTGCACAGTAATGTCTTGGGCCTTCACAGTCACTCAGCACTCACTCACGGACTCACCCAGAGCAACTTCCAGTCTGCAAGCTCCATTCATGGTAAGTGCCCTATATAGGTGTAACATCTTTTTTAGCTTTTGTACCATATTTTTTACTGTACATTTTCTATGTTTAGATACACACATAACTACCACTGTGTTACTATTGCCTACAGTATTTAGCACAGTGACATGATATACAGGTTTGCAGCCTAGTAGCAATTGCCTATACCATACAGCCTAGGTGTGTAGTAGGCCATACATCTAGGTTTGTGTCAATGCTCTCTATGAGGTATCACACCGTGACAAAATTGCCCAGAACACATCCCTGTCATTAAGTGGCTCATCACTGTCTTCTAACCTGGGCATCTGAGTGACTAATGGGTCATTAGACTTTGTGGCCTTAGACAAGTCCCTTCCCCTCTGTTAGCCTGCCTTATTTTCTGTAAAATGACAATGCCTGCCAGCTTCTTTTTCCCAGTGCAACTGTGAGGATCACGGGAATCATTGGTATCAATTTTTAAAAAAACTGAAAAACATCTAGAGGAAATGGGATGACTGTTCTTGGCATACCAGGGTCTCATTTCCCTCCCCCTAGTTCCCTAATCCCCAAGGAAGTTGAGGAGCAGCTTGGCCCGCCTTCAGGAAGCTTTCTCTAATGGCCTCTGGCTTCACTCCTAGGCCTCTGAGGCTCTCATCACCACGCTCCCCCAACCCGCCCACCACCGTTTCAGCAGGCAGTTTGACCTCATCTTATCTGTTTAAGAGATCTAATAGCTACTATTTGTTCAAGGCCAGGACCTGTGCTAGGTGTATTAGATATTATTATTGCTAAATCTCATGACAACCTGAGAAGTAGTAACAGTATCTCTGATTTACTGATAGAACAATAGGCTCAAAGAGGTAAAAATATTTGTTTAAAGGTTCACAGCCAGGCAATGACAGAACTAGGAGAGCTCTGCCTCACCCGTAAGTCTGAGACCTTTTCTTCTTCCTTATCATCTTGTGTGGTACCCAGCACAGGGTTGGGCACACGGTAAACACACCTCTTCTCTTCCTACTCACGTGCGGGGCAGGGCAGAGGGTGCCTGGGATTCTCCAGAAAGGAGAGCTGTCAGTACTGGGTAAGATCCCGGGCAGACTGGGAGGGGCCCGTGAGTGGGCAGCCAGAGGGAGGTGCCAGGGTCAAAGCCTAAGGAGGAGAAGAGAATGCAGAGTGTACAGGTGTCAGAGGTCATGGCTTCTGTCCTTTCTCTTCCTACCCTGTATCCTCTTCCTCTTCCTTTTCTGATACATTGGTGCACTGGCATTCAAATGCCTGTTGAATTTATCTTACCAGGAAAGGGATGCAGAGGGACAGCAGGTTTTTGGCACAGCAAGCAGCACACCACTGGGGGTGGCATGGAAAGGCCTGGAGGCGGCCAGTGTCCAGGAGTCCAAGCACCTGGAGGCACTGGAGTGCAGGGCAGTGGCAAGGCTTCCTGGGGACGGCTGAGCAGCAGAGGCCCCTGAGAATTCTCCTGCAAGGGCAGAGGACACAGGCTGGATTCAGGTACGAGGCTGGGGAAGGAATGAGTATTCTAGGATGTGGGTAGGATCCCAAAACTTCAGAATTTGGAGGGTTGTGAAATCCCACCCCCCTCATTTTGCCGTGGAAGAGAAGAGATCTGCCCCAGATGACACAGCAAGTCAGGGTCACACCTAGAACCCACATGTCAAGGGCAGAGAGGATGGGGTCTCGGCAGGCCTAGGGGAGAAGTGACTCCCTCAGGGCCCAGGCTCTCCTTACCTTCCCAGGGGGTGTCCGTGCCAGCGGCACTGTCCCACGTAGGGTCTGAGGCTGGGGCGCCAAGTTCTCCTTTCCAGCTGTGAGGGACCAGGGAGAGCTTTGGTGAGCCCTTTCTGCTGGGCCGCATCCCACTCCATCTGAAAACTGAGTTCTCATCTTCCCATGCGCCCTTTTCTACCCACAGATCTCAATGCATCCTCCGCACATGTGATCACATTTTAAAGGTGGGAGGGAGGCTGAGGCCCAGAGAATGAAAACACCTTGCCCAAGGTCTCACATGAATTCAGTGGCACATGTTGGGTTCTTTCCCCACTCACGCGTTTTCCATCCAAATCCCTGCCTCATCCCTAGCCAGAGACACTCACGGGGGACCCCTGGTTGCCTGGCTCCCTTCTTGACGTGGCTGTGAGCTGTGGAAGAAGCCGCACCTCTCATCAGTCCGTGAGCCAGGTGCCTCTTTAGCTGTGCCTCCTGCTGCCTACGAAAGGCCACCTGGGCGGCCATGACCCTTCGGCGCTCCCTAAAAGGGGAGTGGCGAGTCACAAGTCAGCCACCCTTGAGATGGAACCCATCATCCTCCCTTCCCTGGATCACACGCTCACAAGACGAGGACACATTTGTGACACTCGCAAGCCTGAAAGAGGCAGAGGCGCTTGTGGCCCTTGAGGTGGGCAGTGACGCCATGGTTGCGGCAGCGGGCGCAGGTGGGAGAGCGGCTGACCGCTTTCGTAGGGACGAGCTCTGTGCCCTGGGAGACTCTGGGCTCAGCCCCTGCGGCAGAGTCTGAGGGGCGGCGGTGGGCAGCAAGCCTTTCGTTCGGGTCCATGGATCTGGGGGCAGGAGTGGAGGGTCAGGATGGCCACGCAGCCCGCTCCTGACCAGCCCTCCTGCCCCCCGGAGGCCACACTCCGGGCTCGGATTCCACCCTTGCTCCTCCTTCACCCCACTGCCTTCCTCAGGCTCTTCCTTCCCAGTGAACCTCCTTCCCGAGAACCCCTCTCCTCTTTCCTTTCTTATATATTCTTTCAGTCTAGGCACATTCTCTTCTGCTCGCCTGTACCTTCCCACGCACAAATCACACAATCTCGTGCCCTTTCCACAGCCACCCTGTTCCAACCGTTTCTTTCTCTGGCATCCTTTTCAACGATGATCATCCTTCCTTCCTGCAGTTATCCAATTCCTACAAATATTTTATGCTCTCCTTTCAGCTCGTAGCCTCCTGCACACCCTGCAATTCAGTTTCTCTTCGCACCCTTTTTGATGAGCTCACTCTCTGGCACCCGCAGGAATTCCACTGTTCACATGGATTCCTTGCCCCACTTCCAATAATTTTCATTCACTCAACAAATGCTTTTGGCGCCCCTTCCAAGTGCCAGGCCCTTAGATAGCACTCTGTTCCTGGGAAGAATCCCGCTCTTGCACCCAACACGGTCTCCAAACTCTGATGCAAACCCCTGCATCGCTGCATCCCACACTTCCTGTGCCATTGCCCATGCCCAACAATTGATGTGAGGCCCCTCCCACCGCCCACAGTGCACCCCCCCATGCAGCTGTTGCTAGATGCACCCCCTTTCCACTGCTGTCCCTCCAAAAGCTGGGTTGTGGCCCATTCCAGGGCGCCAGGAACGGGGTGGGGCACGGGGACTGCACCGCGGGGCCCACGGGGTGGGGGAGGGGAAGTCGGAGGGAGGTGAGGGGATGCAGCGTAAGGCGGAGGGGGTCCTGTGCAAGAAAGAGGGAGGTGGAACAGGGAGGGGCGGGGTCGTGTTCACGTCCTCGGCCCGCGGTTACCACAGCCTCGAGCTGAGTCTGACTCAGGAGAAGACGACAGGATGCAGTGAGGAGGCGACCTAAGGAACGGCTGTGCTCGCGCTGGTTTTCCCACCCCTTCCCATAAGGACCAATGAGCTTCAAGCGCTGGCTCCTGCTGCTGAGGCAAGCAACCAATGAGCTTCAAGATTCTTCACTGACGGCCCACCCTTTATCTCCAGTTCGCTTCTCCACACTCAGGACTGGCTGGCCAGCCAATAGCGCCTCGAGTTGAATCTCATACCCCATCCCCCTCTCCCGGAGGCTCGCCATTCCAGATTGTTCTTCCCCCTTTAGGGTAGGTGGCCAATGGAGCGTCGAATGTGGCTTTCAGAAAAGAGGCTGGCCCTACCCCCAGGCACGGCTAACGGGGCCCCGCCCCAGCATCCGGCTGCGCAGGCGCGGTCTCGCCTCCGGCCAGTACTGCGTCCCGTCGCGTCGCTTCTAGGGCTCTTGGCCTCAACTCTGTGTGGCTCCTCTTTGCTGCGTGGGTGCCCGTGTTTTCGCCCACTACTCTCTTGGTGCGCCCCTTTCCCCTCTACCTCTTCTCCTTTTATGCGTTCCCCACCCTGTGATTTCTCTGTTTCCTTCAGCCTTCGCCCCTTTCCTGTGTCTCTTCTTGTCCGTGTAGGTCTTGATTTTCCTGTCCCCTCGGAGTCTCTCTCCTGGCCATTCCGCTGGTTTTTGGACTTCCTTTCTCCCCGCGCCTCCTTCCTTAACATCCTGGCCCCCTTCCCACTTCCCTAGCCGCCGCTGTAGTGTTTCTGTCCTTTCAGCCCTCTCCACCCTGTGTGTGCGTCTCCTTCACAGACTGCACGCGCCTCCCGCTACGCCCGTTATCCAGCGTCGGCTGCGTTCTCTGTGGGGCACCAGCTCCCATTGTCCCTCCCAGTGCTTCCTGTGTTGTCCCCTTTTCTCTGCGTGTTCTGCCCTGTCTCCTTTTCTCTTTCCCACCCGCGAAGAGGGTCTCCTGTTTCCCGAGACCCCGCCCCCGCCTTCGTGCCCCGCCCCTCAGTTTCCCGCGGCGCCGACTGTGCCCCCTGCTGGTCTCCCTCCGACTCCCCGCAAGGGTCTGTCCCGTCCGCTTGCGGCTGCTGCCCTGTACAGTTTCTCTGCAGTGAGGGTAGCATCTCTGCCGACCCCCACTCATCCTTTTTCCCTGGAGGATGTCATTCCAGGTTTCTTCTGGTTGTGTCCCGCTTGTGTTCAGTTTGTTGGCTCCTGTCGTTTTGCATTCCAGGCTGGTGTGTGCTGCCTTCTCTGATTGGCTCCATCCCTTTGTGTGCTCCTTTGTCAGCCTTCATTTCTCATCCCTGTGTCCCTGTTCTGCTGATCTTAGCCCTTTCGTTTGCCAGTACTTCTGGGATACAGGCCCTGTGTGTCAGGCATTCTGGACAGAAAACGTTAGCTGTGGGTTACTCCTACCTGGAGCCCTGGCTGGTTTGGCTCAGTGGATTGAGCGTCGGCCTGCGAGCTAAGTGTCGCTGGTTCGATCTTCCAGTCAGGGCACATCAGAGAAGGAAAACTCTGACTCCAAAAAACCTCCGCTGCCTTGCAGCATACCTCTTCAGGGGAAAGGCTAAGGGAGTAAACCCCGACAGAAAATCCGGAGCCGGAGTCCCTAAGGCGGTTTGACGTTGCAGTCAACACCGGCAACTCCTGCGGCACACCTGAAGCCAAGCTGTATTGACTCCGTCTTTCCCTTGGACCCTTCAGCTGCGAAGAGAGGGGGGGGTCTGCTGCATGGGCAACAGCAGACCCTCCATATCACCCTGCCCAGGCTCTGTAGCTTCAGCTTCACTGGAGAGGACACTCCAGCGTCATCGCAAGATGTCGATTCAACACGGGAGGAGACAGATACCGTGTCACTCCCGAGTCGGACTGCACAGCCATTCTCGGCGGTGCAGATAGACTCTTAAGAAGCTACACCATCGTCTCTCGAGACGGACGGCTGCCGACAACTCCTACCTGGATGCTGTAAAGGGGAGCAGTGCTAGACAAAGTTGGAAAGGTTGTCTGGGGCTAATCTAGGGACAGCTGGGTGGGAGGCTTGAATGCCAGCTACAGAGATTGACTTTGATTCTTTAAAAAAAATTTTATTAATGCTTTTATTTTTTAAAGATTTATTTTATTCTCATTTGAGAGAGAGGGAAAGAGAGAAAGAAAGAAAGAAGGAAACATTGATGTGAGAGAGAAACATCGATTGGTCACCTCCCTTATAACTGGGGACCACACCTGCAACCTAGGCATGTGTCCTGACCTGGAATCAAACAGCTGGCTTTTCAGTATATGGGACAGTGCTTCAACCAGCTGAGCCACACTGGCCAGGGCAACCTTGATTCTTTAGCTAGGAGGGAGAAAGAGAGAGTGAGGAGAGGAAAGAGGGAAAGGGAAAGAAAGAAACTGTTTACGGAGAGCTTACCACTTGCCTATGTTAATAATTTTTTTCCCAACAATTACCCTATGAGGCGCATTACTAATTTACGTTATAAATGTGTTCATTGGTTGCACAAGGTTGCACAGCTAGTAAGTGGAGGTGAAGACTTCAGCCTTGGCCTACCTTTGAGTCCAAAGCCTGTGAACTTTGTACCACCTACATTGTTTTAGTTTTTTCCAGCAATCTCCATTCTCTACTGTCATTTCCTAACCCTTCCATAGGCACTCGTTTCAGGTGACTAATGCATATCTTTTGGCTTGTACATGTTCTTGCAAGATGTGCTGCATTTTATGTGCATGAGGTTTTGATCATGCAAATGATATTGTACTTGCTTTTACCATCCCTCCATGTACACATTATGTGTACAGTAGTCCCTCTCTATATCGCGGTTCACTTATCACGGCCTTACTGTATCGCGGGATTTTAAAAAATATTATATTTAATTATTTATCATGGAGTTTTTGCTATATCGTGGGATTTTGTGGTACTGTATATGTATGTTGTTAAAGTTACATAGGTTTAAGAGTGTAGAATATGTTTAAGAACATAAGTAGTGTTTATAAAAGCGTGGAAAAGGTTAATAAGAGAGTGGGAAAGGTTATTAAGGGACTGGGAATGGTTTATAAGTGTGTGGGAAGGGTTTATAAAGTCTTAAAATATATATAAATACTAAAATAAATGTAAGGTTCCTACTTCGCGGATTTTCACCTATCGCAGTGAAAATACCCACGACAAGTGAGGGAATACTGTATGCCTAATTTGTTTTTTCTAACCGCTGCATGATATTCCATGGTGTGCATGCCCTGTGTGTTGAGTGTTCACTAGGCCTCAGGGAAGGACGCCCACATTGCCTTTAGTGTACTGTCACCACAATAATGCTGTATTCTTGTATGTGTTCCATTGTAGATGAAGGTAGAAATCTCTGTTATATGAAATGGGTATTTGTAAACCTGATTTAACTAATTGTTGCCTGCAATGCTGCTTTGGGCCTGAGACACGGATCAGTACTCTCTTCTCCTCAGGATCCAGAAGAGGACCCTATTCTACCCCTCCCCCAACCACCCAATAAGCAGTCACATATCAGGGGCTCTGTACCCCCACAGTCCTGCCAACAATCCTCAATTTCCAGCTTTTTGATCCTTTGCCACTCTGATGAATGTACAGTTTGATAGATTTCATTTCTCTTATTATTGTTCAGTTTGAATGTCTCTTCACATATTTGTTAGGCTTTTGGTTTGCTCTCCTGAGAATTGCTTGGCCCATTTTCCTACAGCAGAGTTCCTTGGTTATTCTCATTGGTTTAAAACATTACATATACCCTTTTATGCCAATTCTGGCATTTCATATGACCTTTAACACCGCATTAATAAAAGTGGTAAGAGTGGGCATCCTTGCTTTGCTCCTGATCTTAGTTTTCAGTTTTTCATTGTTGAGTGTGACATAATTTTCTTTTATTCCTAGTTTGTTAAGTGTTTTTTAATTATGAAAGGGCATTAAATTTTCTCAAATGATTTTTCTGCATCTATTGAGATGACCATGTAATTTTATCCTTCATTCTGTTAATGTGATATATCACATTGATATTTTTATGTTCTTGATGTATGAGTCTCTTAATCGTCGTCGTCGGCAGTCGTCCGTCTCGAGAGACGATGGTGTAGCTTCTTAAGAGTCTATCTGCACCGCCGAGAATGGCTGTGCAGTCCGACTCGGGAGTGACATCGTATCTGTCTCCTCCCGTGTTGAATCGACATCTTGCGATGACGCTGAAGCTACAGAGCCTGGGCAGGGTGATATGGAGGGTCTGCTGTTGCCCATGCAGCAGACCCCCCCTCTCTTCGCAGCTGAAGGGTCCAAGGGAAAGACGGAGTCAATACAGCTTGGCTTCAGGTGCGCC
Organism: Furipterus horrens; assembly: GCF_987537825.1. Classification (NCBI taxonomy): domain Eukaryota; kingdom Metazoa; phylum Chordata; class Mammalia; order Chiroptera; family Furipteridae; genus Furipterus; species Furipterus horrens. The sequence continues at coordinate 41,950,185 of NW_028327183.1, forward strand.
GCAGGAGTTGCCGGTGTTGACTACAACGTCAAACCGCCTTAGGGACTCCGGCTCCGGATTTTCTGTCGGGGTTTACTCCCTTAGCCTTTCCCCTGAAGAGGTATGCTGCAAGGCAGCGGAGGTTTTTTGGAGTCAGAGTTTTCCTTCTCTGATGTACCCTGACTGGAAGATCGAACCAGCGACACTTAGCTCACAGGCCGACGCTCAATCCACTGAGCTAAACCAGCTGAGTCTCTTAATGCACTGTAGAATTCAGTTTGCTAGTATTTTGTTGAGGATTTTCACATCTATGTTCATCAGGGATATTGTCTTATTTCTTGTAGTATCTTTGGCTTTGGTGTCAAGATAATGTGGGCCTCATAAAATCTATTTTGAAGTGTTTTCTCCTCTTAATTTTTTTTTTGGGAAGAGCTTGAGAGGGATCGGCATTAATTAAAAAGAAAATATTTGAAAGAATTCTCCAATGAAGCCTTCTAGTCCTGGGCTCTTATTTGTTGAGAGGTTTTCAATTACTGACTTAATCGCCTTACTAGTTATAGATATGTTCAGGTTTTCTATTTCTTCATGATTCAGTCTTGGTAGATTGTATGTTTCTAAGAATTTATACATTCCTTCTAGGTTTTCCAATTTGTTAGCATATGATTGTTCATAGTAGTCTCTTGTAATTCTTTCTATTTCTGTGGCATCAGTAGTAATGTTTCCTGAGTATTGAGCCATCACTGACTGGAAAACTTCTGGATTATGTCTGCCCTAATTGTCTCATTATTAATTGATGACCAAAAGCTGGTGAGTGTAGTAGAGAGAGAACTCTAGGACTCCAAGTTTAAGTCTTTGTTCTTCTAAGGTATGATCTCAGACAGGTTGCTTTCCCTCTCTGGGCCTCAGTTTCCTTATCTGTGAAATGAGTGGTGGACAGATGGTCTCCAAGCTCCTTCCCTTTGGATGCTGACTCTCTTCTTCTTCCCTCTACCCACTCCACATTTAAGGAAGTGGAACTCTGGAGACTCCCCTGAACCTCTGCCCTAATCAAAGGAACCATAGGGTCTGCCAGATCTCCCTCTGTCTCTTTCCAGGAGGAGCCATGGCCCTGAATGATGTCGATGTGCAGAAGCGGATTAAGCACATTATCGCTTTCATTGAGCAGGAAGCCAATGAGAAGGTAGAAGAAATAGATGCCAAGGTTGAGGAAGAATTCAACATTGAGAAAAGACGTCTTGTACAAACCCAACGACTGAAGATTACGGAGTATTATGAGAAAAAGGAAAAGCAGTTAGAGCAACAGAAGAAAATCCAGATGTCCACCATAAGGAATCAAGCAAGGTTGAAGGTCCTGAGAGCCCAGAATGACCTCGTCTCAGAGTTACTGAATGATGTGAAGCTCAGACTCATCAGGATCGTGGAAGACCCAGAAGCATACAAGGGGCTGTTGTATCAACTAGTGCTCCAGGGTCTGCTCCGACTGCTGGAGCCTGTGGTGACTGTCCGCTGCAGGCCACAGGACCACTTCCTGGTAGAGGATGCAGTGCAAGAAGCCATCCCTGAGTACACGATAGTCTCCCAAAAGCATGTGAAAGTCCAAGTTGATCGAGAGGTACACCTGGCTATGAATTCAGCAGGAGGTGTGGAGGTCTACAGTGGAGATCAGAGAATAAAGGTTTCCAATACCTTAGAAAGTCGACTGGATCTCTTAGCCGAGCAAAATATGCCAGAAATACGAAAGGCCTTATTTGGAGCCAATCCCAACAGGAAGTTTTTTGATTAAACCTTTGGGAAATGAACTGCTAAACCATAAAAGAATAAATTATTAAGGCAAAGGAAACTGGTCATGTTACCTCCTGTTTATTGCTCTGATATTAGTCTATCTTCTTCTATGAAATACCCTTTGAATAGCTAAAGGCACTGTACTTTGGAATAAAGCCTGGCTTAATGCTCAGAAATCTAATTCCAGTTCACCCATACATACCATAACTTCTGGTCAGTTTTGTAGTCTGGGTTGAAGGGAGTAAAGGCAAGAGTCTATTCTTTAGCTCATCCCCCAGGTGAGATGTAAGTAGTATTTTTGACTTACGGGTCTGAGCGCTCTAAATTTCTTTATTATTATGTGAAGTGTTTTCCTTCTTTTGTTTCAACTTTCTGTACTCGTGCTATGTAGTGAGATTTGGCAATCTTCCTTGTGTGTACAGGGCCAGCTTCACGGGCATATGTAACTAGTGCAGTCACACAGGGGTCTATGCTCAGAAGAGTGCAGTGCTTAGGGTTTAATGCTCTGTAGCCACTGCCTTGAGATTCTTAGTTTTATCTTTGAACATGTGTTTGGTAAGTGAAGCCCCATGGAACTTTGAATCATGCACCAGGGGATGGAGGCTTGGCTCACACATCTCCCTGGGATGCATTCTTGGCCACCACTTCTCAGCTCTCTGTGTCCCACCCTTCCCCTCCCTCATTCAGTGACCACTGCTGTCCTCTGCCCCTGGCGAGGGCCTGGTGTGCATGCAGGGAGGGTCAGGGTGATGTGCGCATGCTCTGCAGGGTCTTATGACTGGATATAATAATGGCGGCCACTGCACCCCTGGCTGGCAGCTCCATGGTACATTCAGCAGGTGAGTCAATGAGGGTGAGTATCTCTCCCACCAAATGCTGAGCAAATCCTGGTGTGGAGGTTTAAAAACCCTGGGGTTCACTTGTCTGTCGTGGGTTGGGTCAGCCAGCATTCTGCAATGAGAGATGCCTGGCTGGACTTCCCTGATGCCAGCCAGGGCATAGCACATATATCTGTGGGAAGGAGGATGCAACAGTTGTCAGTTTGCTGGGCCTGAGTCTCAAGGTGGGAACTACAGGAGCTCATGAGGGTCTGCACTTGCCCAGTAAAGTATCCCTGTGCCTGTCAGTTTTCCATCAAATAGCTCAGTCAGTGCCTGGAGAGACTTGGGGCTGTCTCTTCCCACCAACTTGATGAATACTCTGGGAGGAGCCAAGAGATATAGATTGTAATTTTGGTGATTCTCCACATGGGCATTGCACAATATAAAGATAAGTAATAAAATTCATGTTGATGATTTAAAATTTTAATTTTTATTTACTGAAACTTTAAATAGCAAATAAACACTATGACAAATCAAAAAAGAGAATGCAGAAGAAAGGAAATAAATATTTGTATTTAGTATCTCTAATTGTACTTTTTGAACAGCTGGTTTGGCTCAGTGGATTGAGCGTCGGCCTGCGAGCTAAGTGTCGCTGGTTCGATCTTCCAGTCAGGGCACATCAGAGAAGGAAAACTCTGACTCCAAAAAAAACCTCCGCTGCCTTGCGGCATACCTCTTCAGGGGAAAGGCTAAGGGAGTAAACCCCGACAGAAAATCCGGAGCCGGAGTCCCTAAGGCGGTTTGACGTTGTAGTCAACACCGGCAACTCCTGCGGCGCACCTGAAGCCAAGCTGTATTGACTCCGTCTTTCTCTTGGATCCTTCAGCTGCGAAGAGAGGGGGGGTCTGCTGCATGGGCAACAGCAGACCCTCCATATCACCCTGCCCAGGCTCTGTAGCTTCAGTTTCACTGGAGAGGACACTCCAGCGTCATCGTAAGATGTTGATTCAACACGGGAGGAGACAGATACCGTGTCACTCCCGAGTCGGACTGCACAGCCATTTTCGGCGGTGCAGATAGACTCTTAAGAAGCTACACCATCGTCTCTCGAGACGGACGGCTGCCGACGACGACGATGGCATTTCATATTATTTTAGAAGCTTATCTACTTCATTCAGGTTTTCAAATTTATAAATGTAAAGTTATTAATATACTTTTATTAGTTTTAAAACATCTGATGTCTGTTACTTCCTATTTTTCATTCTGCATTTTATTTGCATCTTCTCTTTTCCTCAATTGGATTTTCTGGTTCATTACCTTATTAATTTGTCAAAGAACAAATGTTAGTTTTTTGTGATGATTTGTTGTTAATTTCTATTCTATTGATTTCTACTATCTTTATTTCTATCCTTTTTTTTGGGGGGGGTGGGCAGGGATGCTTTGTTGCTTCTTAAATAACTTCTTGAGTTAATTCATAAACATTTTTAATGCTTCTTGTTTTTTGATAAATGTATTTAAAGTATAAATTTACTTCTAAATACTGCTTTAGATTTGTTCCAAATTTTGATGAGTAGTTTAAAAAAACTTTTGGTTTTGAAATTATTGTTAGCTCATAGGAAGTTACAAAAATGGTAGATAAGAGTCCCTTACACACTTCATCCCTCTTCCCCGTAGAGACATCTTATATAACTGTAGTTTGTGAGCAGGAAATTGGCATTGGTACAATACTCTTAACTAGACTACAGACCCTAATTCAGTGTTCAGCAGATTTTACATGCACTTGTATGTGTGTGTGACATGTAGTATGTTCAATATTATTCAGTTCTAATTACTTTTTTAAAAAGTCCTCACCCTAGGATATGTTCATTGATTTTAGAGAGAGAGGAAAGGAGAGAGAAAGAGAGAGAAACATCGATTGGTTGCCTCCCATACATACCCTGACCAGGGATCAAACTCACAACCTTTTGGTGTATGGGATGATGCTCCAACCAACTGAGCCACCCAGCCACGGCCAGTTCTAAATGCTTTTAAATTTCCTTTTTGAACCAAGAATTACTTAGTAATATGTCAGTTAACTTTCATACACACATTTGTTGTTCTGATCTCATTGTCTCTGGCGAATAGTGATCCTTTAAATAAGCCAGTATCCTTGCTCATGTTCCTGTCTAATGGGAAGGACCTAAGCAGGAGAGTGAGAGTTGTGATTTGAGAAGCTGATGTGGGTCCAGGTTATGTTGGAGGAGAGACCATGGAGATGAGAAGACCTGTGTCCCTGAAAGTCTGTGAGAACCTGTGTCACAGAAAATGATAATCAATTTTCTGCTTTACAAACAGCGATGCAAAGGCAGGTGGACAGAGGATCCAGGGACTGACAAGAAGCAAGCTTCAGACCTAGGCTGAAATTGGTTCTGGACTGATCTCTAGCATCAGAGCCGTCACAGGACCATGGGACCTCAGCATATGAGACCTGTGCAGCTGCTCTGCCTCCTAGGGGCCATCTCCACCCTACCTTGTATGTCCTGTGGTGCTGGATGCTTTGGGATCCCCCCAGAGGGAGGGAGCTGGATATCTGTTTTCCTCAAGGGACAGGATCTTGAAGGCTGACCACTTGGCTGGCTGTTCAGGAGTGGTGTAGGTATGGTGAGGAACACGTAACTGGAAGACCATTCTCTGTTTAGGGGCTGAGGCTCTTCTGTGCTATGAAGCTACATCCTCACTCTTCAGAGCTGTTACTTTCCGTAACTGGAGATGGCTTCTGATGAGGAGCATGGTGTGTAAACTGACTGAGGGCTGCGAGGAGACGCTGGTGCTCATTGAGACAAGTGAAGGGAAGTGACTTTTTTTTTTTTTTTTTTTTTTTTTTGCTGGTTCTTCTGATGCCTAGCTCCATCTCTAGCACCCAGGGACCATGGATTAGAGTTCTAAATATTTATCATATTATATTTTTGGGAATAATGTCAAGACACTGGCAGGAGAGGGGCAGGACCCAGCTGGTTGTGGTGTGAGCTGGATAAGAGGTGGGCAGCTCCCAGGAGGAGCGGGGCAATCTGGGAGCAAAGAAAAAATGGGACATAAGGAGAGAGGAGCAGAGGGGAGAGGAGTGAGGAGAAACAGATGGAGACCTGACATCTGAGTCCCGTGCAGCTGCAGTGAGTGGACTTCAGGGGAGGGGCAAAGCTGGTGATGGGGTAGAGTGAGCAGGAAGAGCGGGGTGGGAAGGTGGACTCTGGGTGTGGCCAAAACACTGATCAGAGGCTCTTTAATCTTTACTCCACAGGAACCAGAAGGGGAGTTGTGGGTTTTAAAGGCTGCAGCCCAGCCCCATCTTACCCCCAGCGAGTCTCCTATCTCGTTTCACCGCCTGGATTGTCCATTGCCTCCTATAGCCACGTCTGCCGGAGGTATCTCTGCAATAATCTCACCAACTTGGATCCTTTTGTGAAACTGAAGGACACTCCTAAGCCTACAGCATTTTCTTCCCTTAGTTGCCCAACCTGTTTGGGCGAGCACACTAAAAACTGCCTCCCAAATTTTGTCACCTCCGATTCTTGCCCTGACGAAGCCCATAAGTGTTACAGTTCTACCTTAAAATTTCAGGCAGGTGAGAAGAGAGGAACTTTATCAAATGCCCACTCTATGACAGGTGCTTTCTGGTACCTTCCCATCTCTGAAGGAGGCTGGTGGGATCTGGAGAGGGGATTGGGATTGTGGGCACCAGGCACATGAACACCAAGGAGGAAGGTGCCCGGTGCCCAAGTCTTTGGTGGGAGAGCAGGTGTCCTGGTTTGTGAGGGGTGTCTGGAAGGAGGGACAGGGCACTTGAGTCTTGAAAGGGTCCCAGACTCCTCCCTCTCTTCCTTACAGGGTTTCTCAATACCACCTTCCTCCTCATGGGCTGTGCTCGTGAACAACACAAAATTTTAGCAGGTTTTCACCATATTGGGACCATCAGAGTGACTGAGGTGCTCAACATCTTAGAGAAGGCCCAGATTGCTGGTGCCAAGCCCTCCCGTCGGGCTCCTGCTTGGGGCATTCTCTCAGGCCTCCTGCTTGCCTTTAGGGGTTGATCATGTAGTGGATGGGACAAACACCCAGACCCTACACATGACCAAATAAAGTCTGAGTTGTCTTTCTGCTCTGTCCTGTGGTCCATTAGGGTCACAGAGGAATGGAAGGTGTGAGGAGGACCAACCATGTGTCCAGGGAGGTGGAGGGGAGGGGCATGCCGTGGGCAGTGCTTGGGTGAAGTGAGCAGCAGCAGGGGACAGATAACACAGGAAAAGTGACAGTGTCATGCTCAGTAACCAGGAGGAAACCCAACTACTCCTTTTCTCCTTCCACTTCCTCTGGGGACCTGAGCGCTGGCCTGGGTTCAGCCACTGACTTAGAAATCCTGGCCAGATCTCTCCCCTTTTCTGGGCCTCAGTTTCCTCCCCTTTAAAATAAAGCACCTTATGAATTAGAGCTGAGCCTCATCAAGGTGATTTAAAAATATGATTACTTGTTGGGTGTCTACTTGGTGTGTGTCAGTTACTGTGCTAGTATCAGGATGCTATTTAAATCCTCACAAGACCTCAGTGAGATAGCTTTGATTCCTATTTTGCAATGAAGAATTTTGTTCTTGGAGGTTAACTTATTTGCCCAGAGTAGGATCCCTTTTGCCTCCCCTGTAGATCTCTTTTCCTGCTAAGGGAATTTTGAGAAATTTGGGGACCTCATCTGCTTTCCTCTCTCCAGTAGTTGTTTTCTTTGTGTAAGTTGGCAAATACGGAGGAAAGAGGAAAGACCAGGGCTGGGGATGATTCCTTTCTGTCAATACCCAAACTTCAGAGGATAGTGTAATTCCTCTCTCTGGTCATAAGGGGACAGCAGATACACACGTCTTGCAATTTGATGCCTTCAGATTAGGGGTGTGTGTGTGCGCTCACGCGCCCGTTGTCATGGGGAATAGGAAAGGCAGAGTCTCTGTGCTAGTCTATTTACATGTATGCTCTCAGGTTAATTCTCTCCACTGTCTTAAGGAGTGGGGAAGGAGACACTAAGGGTACTTCTACTCCAGGTTAAATATTTTCTGTGCATTACCTCATTCTTTCTTATTACAACCTTATTAAATAGATATCGTCACTTCTGCATTTGCATTTTACAGGGGAAGAAACAGGCTTAACTACCTGAGGCCCCAGAGCCCTCCTTTGTTCATAGCTTGGGCAACTGGGATCTGAAGCACAGGTGACTGCAGTTGGCCTCAGAAGTGGGACTGGGATGACAACTTTGACTACTGTGGACAGGTTTTGGAAGGGTGGTTGGGAAGCCAAAGAAGGTTGTGGTAAGTGGACTAGGTCTGACTGGAGATCAGAAGCCTATGGCAAGAGGCTATTAGGTCGCAGAGGGAAGGATTTTTGGGGAAGTTGTATCAGTGAGCTTCACCCATCCTGTACTTAACAAGTAGTGCTAGTAGATAATTTTAGAGGGCTGAGCCAAGGCTTTGGTGGGCCAAGGCATAGTTCATTTAATCCCACTGGGCAAGGTGGTGAGGACATTAATGACCTTCAAAAGGAATTAGAAGGTCAAAGGTGGTGGTACCCTTAGGTGTCCCAAATGGATAGCCCTAATCATAATACCAGATATGGGGCATATTTACTATGTACAAAAGATCGTATGAAACAAAAATATTGGATATGGAGTGTGACTTAATTCCACAAACATATCATTTCACTTAAGAAAGAGGATATCAGACATTGGAGGGATCCTGATCAAGATGGCAGAGTAGGGTAAACACTGTGCTTGCCTCCTTCCAAGTCCACATCAAAATAACAACTAAATTTCAGAATAATCAACCGGTGGGACCATCTGAGGCCCAGCTGAACAAGAAGTCTTATAACTAAGGATATAAAGAAGAAGCCATGTTGAGATTGGCAGGAGGGGGTGGAGACACAGATGTGCTGGCTCCACATCCACGTGTGGTGGTTGAGAATCGGGTGGGATGTCTCAGCTGCAGAGGTGCCCCCCTGAGGAGGGAGGGGTCTGACGCCACACTGGACTACCCAGCCTGCTGCAGCAGTGCTGCAAAGAGGAGCCCCCACAACATCTGGGTGTGAAAATCAGCAGGGGTTCTGTCTGGGTGAGCTGGAAGGCTGCTGGAAACTTAGGCATCCTCTTGAGAGCCTGTGCACAGACTTGGTCACTCTCAGGCATTCACTCTGGGCTCTGGCGAAGGGGCAGAGGCTTGGGGTGGGGTGGGGAGCGCCAGAGACAAATGGGGAGAAACTGAGTTCTGTGGCTGCAGGGTGAAGGCTGGAGGGACAGCCGCCATTGCCCTTGTGTTGAGCCCTTCTACCACAGAGCAGGAAGGTGGGTGCCATCTTTCCTGTGGCCAAATCTGAATCTGCATTCACCTGCGGGACTCCACTTGCTTCACCCTGATAATTCCCTGAAATATTGCCCCACCCAACTTGTGCACTGCCCCAGGCTATTTTGGCAACAGGCATCCGGCCTTGGCCCATGCTGCAGCCTTTCTTTAAAAAGTCTCAAAGAACCCTGGCCGGGTGGCTCAGTTGTTTGGAGTGTCATCCCATACACCAAGAGGTTCAGGTTCAATTCCCAGTCAGGGCACATACCTAGCTAGGTTGTAGGTTTGATCCCTGGTTGGGGCACGACACTCATGGGAGGCAACTGATTGATGTTTCTCTCTCATGTCGATGTTTCTTCTTTCTCTCTCTCTCTCTCTCTCTCTCTCTCTCTCTCTCTCTCTCTCTCTCTCCCCCTCCCTTTCTCTCTATCTAAAATGAATTTAAAAAAAATTTTTTTGCATGAGGATTAAAAAAAAAAAATCTCAAAGGTCCACAGGACCCATGAGGGTGGCAGCTGGCCTCAGTGTACCCTGTGCTTTTTGCTGAGCGAATCCAGGCTCAGCATTGGTGCCAGATCTAGATCTGCATTAACTTGGTGAACACCACTTGCTCCTCCCTGGTGACTCCCTGAGACTCTGCCTCACCCAATTTGCATAACTGCCTGAACCTTTTCCAGTAGCTGAGCCTTATGGGCAGGTGACGGCAGGCCTTGTAGTGCCCTGTGCCTTTTCCTGAGCTGCCCCAGGCCTAGTACTAGTGGCAGCTGGCCTCAGACCACAGTGTGGCCTCTGCCACACTTCTCTAGGTTCAGCACAGGCAGCTGCCAACTGCGGATCACTTTATAGTTTCTACCTGGTAACCTGGGCAAGTCAAAAGCAGCTGCTGACCTTGGCTTGCACCGGAGACTCTGGTAAAAGGCCCCCAAACCAACACACTCAGTGGCCAGCTTCACACCACAAGTGGCACACCCAAAAGGTGGTCTCAGTGTGCACCAGAGCTTTCAGGGGCAAATCCCACTCCAGGGTGTCAGGCCCTGCACAGCAGTTTATATGTGGTGATCATGGACAATCCCCACAGCCAGTCAACATGAAGGTCAATCCCACCCACCGATGTGCCAACAGCAATTAAGGCTTAATTACGATAGGAGGGCAAACACAACACACATGAGGGAAACTCTGGAGCACCCAGTTTGTGATGAGAGAGGTTGCTACTGGGCCCCACTGGTCACCTACTATATAACACAACCCTATCAAGACTGGGAGAGCCCTGGCTGGTGTGGCTCAGTGGATTCAGCACCAGTCTATCACCGAAAGGTCACTGGTTTGATTCCCAGTCAGGGTACATGCCAGTTGGGGGGGGGTGTGTGAGAGGCAGCTGATTGATGTTTCTTTGACATAGCAATGTTTCTCTCCCTCTCTTTTTCCCTTCCTTCCCTTCTCTTTACAAATAAATAAATAAATAAAATCTTTTAAAAAAAAAAAGATGGGAAACATAGAAGATCTACCTAATACATAGAAACAAACACAAAGAGGCAGCCAAAATTGGAAGACAACAAAAAAACATACCCCAAGTGAAAAAATCAGGAGAACTCTCCAGAAAAAGAACTAAACAAAATGGAGGCAAGCAAGCTACCATACACACAGTTCAAAACAATGGTTAAGAGGATAGTTAGTCAGAAACAAAGAATAAAGTATCTGAAATGGAGAATATACTAGAAGGAATCAACAGCAGATTGATAAAACAGGATTGACTCAGCCATTTGGAAGACAAGGTAGCAGAAAACAGCCAGTCAGAGCACAAAAACAAAAAAGAATAAAAAATAACGATTGAGAGCTTCCTTAACCCGGCAAAGGAAATAAATTACAAGTGCTTGAAGCACAGAGAGTCCCAAAGAAGATGAACTCAAAGAGGCCCATACCAAGACACATGATAATTAAAATTCCAAAGATAAAGGACAAAGAGAGGATCTTAAAAGCAGCAAGACAGCCTATTTAAAAAGGGTTAAAAAGCTACCCAGACAAGGAAAAACTGAAAGAGTTCATCACCTCTAAACTAGTATTACAAAATATGTTAAAGGGAAGTGTTTAAGAAGAAAGGGAAAGAAAAAACGTAAATTTGAATAATACCTCTGACTGGTATGGGTGTGGCTCTGTTGGTCGGGATCGTCCCACAAGGCATAAGGTCACTGGTTCAGCTCCTGTTTGGGGCACATGCCTGAGTTGCGGGTTTGGCTCCCAGTTGGGGCAAGTGCAGGAGACAACAGATCGATGTTTTGCTCTCACATTACTGTTTCTCTCTCTTTCTCCCTCCCTTTCCCTCTCTCTAAAAATAAATAAATAAAATCTTTAAAAATATGAATAATAAAATGGCAATAACTACATTCTATCAATAACCACTTTACATGTAAATGGATTAAGTGGTCCAATAAAAAGATATACGGTAGCTGAATAGATTAAAAAACAAACAAAAACAAGACCCATACATGTGCTGTATATAGGAGATGAACTTCGGACGGAAAGACACACACAGACTGAAAGTGAAAGAATACAAAATGACATTTTATGCAAATAGAAACGCTAGTAGCAATACTTATGTCTGACAAGTAGACTTTAAAACAAAGGCTATAATAAGGGACAAAGGACATCTCATAATGATAAAGGGATCAATCCAACAAGAGAATGTAACCTTTGTAAACATTTATGCACCAATAGGAGCACCTAAATATATAAAGCATATTTTGATGGACATGAAAGGAGAGATTGACAGTAATATAGTCATAGTAGAGGATTTCTCCCTTTCTTCCATTTTCTCTAAAAATAAATAAATAAAATCTAAAAAAAAAGTTTGGGAGACATAGAAGATCTATCTAATACATAGAAATAAACACAGAGAGGCAGCCAAAATTAGGAGACAAAAAATGTGTCCCAAATGAGAAAAACAGGAGAACTCTCCAGAAAAAGAACTAAACAAAATGGAGGCAAGCAAGCCTCCAGACAGAAAATCAACAAGGAAAAAGCAGCCTTAAATGATACACTAGACCAGATGAATTTAATTGATATTTTTAGAGCATTTCACCCCAGAGCAACAAAACATAACATTCTTTTCAAGTGCACATGGAACCTTTTCCAGGATAGGACACATGCTAGGCCACAGAACAAGTCTCTATAAATTTAAGAAGATTGAAATTGTATCAAATATCTTCCACAAACAGAAGGGTATGAACTAGAAATCAATTACAAGAAGAAAACTGAAAAACAAACACAGAGAGGTTAAATAACATGCTTTGAAACAATGAATAGGTTAACAATGAGATCAAGAAAGAAATTAGAAGACACCTTGAGACAAATGAAAATGAAAACAAAACAACCCCAAATCTATGGGACACAGTGAAGGCAGCCCTAAGAAGGAAATTCACAGCAATACAGGCCTACCTCAAGAAACAAGAAAAATCTCATATAAACTAACTTTATCCCAAAAGAAACTAGGAAAAGAACAACAAAGTCCAAAGTGAGTAGAAAGAAGGAAGTAATAAATAGAGTGGAAATAAATAAAATAGAACCTAAGAAAATACAAAAGATCAATGAAACCAAGAGCTCGTTCTTCAAAAAGTTAAAGAAGATTGGTAAACTTTTCATCAGACTCATCAATAAAAAGAGAGAGAGAGTTCAAATAAATAAAATAAAAAAATGAAAGAGAAGTGACACCTAACACCACAGAAATACAAAAGATTATAAGTAAATACTATGAACAGTTATATGACAACAAATTGGACAATCTGGAAGAAATGGATACATTTCTAGAAACATACAATCTTCCAAGAATGAATTAAGAAGAAACAAAAAATTAAACAGATTGATTACTCCCAGTGAAATTGAATCAGAAATAATTTTTTTTAAAAAAGGGCTAAAAAAACTCCCAACATACAGAAGTCCTGGACCAGTTGGGCTCATGGGTGAATTTTACCAAACATTCAAAAAAAGAATTAACACTTATTCTCAACCTAGTCCAAATAATTCAAGAGAACTTCCATACAGTTCAATTTTCTGATAGTTCTGGTTGTTTTTAGTTTTGAGGTAGATGTAATCCTTTTTATGGTTGTGGAAGGAGATGAAGCATGTCTACCTACACCTCTGTCTTGGTTAGAAGTCAGTTCCTAGGATTCTTATACAAACTTGCTGTTTATCTACAAACTACATATTAGTCAGAGTCAGCACTTACAGAAATAATGTCAAAAAGAGTGGTGGTGTGGGTTGCAGTTTCCTACCATTACAATTTTCCACTGTTACACACGTATCTGGACACTAGATCAGGAAACAAAGCATTGCGGGCGCTCTAGAAGCTCCTGCCCCCTTCCATTGGTAGATTTCTTTATTACTTTTTTAAGTTTTTAAAATTGTTTTTCTATTACAGTTGTCCTAGGAACTAATTAAAGAATATTGGAAGATTTCTAATGTTAAATCACCTTTGCTTTCCTGGGAAAAATAAAACTTAGTCAAGGCACATCATTATTTCTTATACTGCTGGATTCAATCTGCTAATACTTTGTTTAGGATTTTTGCATCTCTGTTTGTGAGTGTAATTGGCCTGATATTTTCCTCTTTTATAACTTTTTTGTTCTAGTTTCAATGTCAAGGTTGTATTTACATCAGAATGTGAGGAATATTTCCTCTTCTATTCTATGAAAAAACTGTATAAGATTGAGATGATCTCTCTTGAAAGTTCTGTAGAACTCAATGATAAAACTTCTGGGTTGAGTATTTTTTTTCTTTTTAAAGAAACTTTTCATATGGAAAATTGCAAATATGTACAAAGAGAGGTTGTTTATAAATATATACAAAGACCGTTTGTATACAAACATATACAAACAAACTCCTGTTCATTACTCCTGAGAGAATGGGATAGCGAACCCCATGTACCCATCTACAGCTTCAAAAATATCAGTTCCTAATATATTGAACTTGAGGTGGAAGAGGCGAGTCCAGTCTCAAAATGGAGGTAAAACCGCCGCTCGGTCGCTCCCAGCCCGACTCCGACTGTCACCGCCACCGCCGGGGGCAGGGCCATGATCCAAAGGAACCAGTTGAGAAAACTGTTTATTGATGGTCTGAGCTTTGAAACTACAGATGATAGTTTAAGAGAACATTTTGAGAAATGGGGCACACTCACAGATTTTGTGGTGATGAGAGAGCCCCAAACAAAACGTTCCCGGGTCTTTGGTTTTGTGACTTACACTTGTGTTGCAGAGGTGGATGCAGCAATGAGTGCTTGACCACACAAGGTTGATGGACGTGTAGTGGAACCAAAGAGAGTTGTTTCTAGAGAGGATTCTGTAAAGCCTGGTGCCCATCTAACAGTGAAGAAAATTTTTGTTGGTGATATTAAAGAAGATACAGAAGAATATAATTTGAGAGACTACTTTGAAAAATATGGCAAGATTGAAACCATAGAAGTTCTGGAAGATAGGCAGAGTGGGAAAAAAAGAGGATTTGCTTTTGTAACTTTCGATGATCATGATACAGTTGATAAAATTGTCGTTAGAAATACCACACTATTAATGGGCATAATTGTGAAGTGAAAAAGGCCCTTTCTAAACCAGAAATGTAGTCTGCTGGATCACAAAGAGGCTGTGGGGTTGGATCTGGCAGCTTTAAGGGTCGTGGAGGAAATTTTGAAGGTGGTGGTAGTAACTTTGGCCATGGTGGAAACTTTGGTGGAAGAGGAGGCTATGGTGGAGGTGGTAGCAGAGGTAGTTATGGAGGAGGTGATGGTGGATATAATGGATTTGGAGGTGATGGTGGTAACTATGGCAGTGGCCCTGGTTATAATAGTAGAGGAGGCTATGGTGGTGGTGGACCAGGATATGGAAACCAAGGTGGTGGATATGGCGGTGATGGTGGAGGAGGAGGATATGATGGTTACAATGAAGGGGGAAATTTCGGTGGTAACTACGGTGGTGGTGGGAACTATAATGATTTTGGAAATTACAGTGGACAACAGCAATCAAATTATGGACCCATGAAAGGTGGGGGCAGTTTTGGTGGAAGAAGCTCGGGTAGCCCATATGGTGGTGGTTATGGATCTGGTGGTGGAAGTGGTGGATATGGTAGCAGAAGGTTCTAAAAACTCAGCAGAAAAGGACTACAGTTCTTAGCAGGAGAGAGAGCAAAGAGTTGTCAGGAAAGCTGCAGGTTACTTTGAGACAGTTGTCCCGAATGCATTAGAGGAACTGTAAAAACCCGCCACAGAAGGAACCATGATCCATAGTCAGAAAAGTTACTGCAGCTTAAACGGGAAACCCTTCTTGTTCAGGACTGTCATAGCCACAGTTTGCAAAAGGTGCAGCTATTGATTAATGCAATGTAGTGTCAATTAGATGTACATTCCTGAGGTCTTTTATCTGTTGTAGCTTTTTCTTTTCATTACATCAGGTATATTGCCCTGTAAATTGTGGTAGTGATACCAGGAATAAAAAATTAAGGAATTTTTAACTTTTCAGTATTTGTGTAGTTCAGTTTTTCTACATTTTAGTACAGAAAATTTAATGAAATGCAGTTTTGAAGGTGTTTCCTTGTGAGTTAACAAGTAAAGAAGATTCATGTTAATCACTTTTGTATGAATTTTGCTAAAGTTAATTGTAAAGAAACACCTGCTGACTTGTAGTTCAAGTGGAATCTATTCTCCCCATTTCCAAACCATAAAATGAATGGGCTCTAACATGTGGAGAGAATAGATACTTGTATGTTTGCATTGGGTTTTAGATAAATAGAACTGGGTATTTAAATTAGCATATTTGTGACTTTAATAGCATTAAGATATGCCTTCAAATTTAAAAAATCTCAAAATTCCTATTTGGTTTTGTGCATTTTTCCCCCCTTAAATGTAATCATGATTTTAGTGTGTTAGCTTTGCCAAGAGTCCTAGCTGTGTTTAGAACATCTCCATCTACATTCACCTTGGTCACATGTGAACTACTGCCATAGTTTTTATTTGGCTGTAAAAAATGTCTACTGCCCTCTTAATTCTGCAGAGGTAGTGGATGTTTTTCCTTCCCTCCTCCATTAAAAATCATTCTTAAAAACTTTCAGAATACAAGACCACTAAGCCTGCTGTATCTGAGCAAATTAAATTGGTGGCTACCTTTTTTCCTTTTTAAAGCACAAGAGGCCCATAAATCTTCAGTTATTTTCCTTGGATATATATATATATATACAAACTCAAAGCAAGAGAATAAAATTCATGCATCGTTGAACCCTTAAAAAAAAAATCAATTCCTGACAAACCTTGTTATACCCACCTGCCCTTTACTCCTCCACCCATGGGATGAGATTTCAGAAATTATATAATATTGTTTGTAAATGCATCTGAGTGTATTTCTGAAATAAAAGGTGTCACTAACCAACCCTTAAAAAAAAAACCCAAAGAACTTGAAGACATATCAATAAAATCTACTCCTTCTGAAAAACAGAGAGGAAATAGACTGAAAGAGCATGAGCAGAATTCCAGAAATCTGTGAGACAGTAGCAAAGAGATCTAACACTTGTACCATTGGATCAGAAGTGGAAGGAAAAAAACAAACCAAAAAAGTATTTGAAAAAAATAACAGCTCCAGAAGCTGAGTGAATCCAAAATAGGATAAATATAAACAAATCTACATTAAGACAGGTAGCAGCCCTGGCTGGTATGGCTCAGTGGATTGAGCATCAGCCTGCAAACCCAAGGGTCACTGGTTCGATTACCAGTTAGGGCACATGCCTGGGTTTTGGGCCAGGTCCCCAGCTGGGGTCATGTGAGGGACAACCACATGTTGATGTTTCTCCATGCCCCTCCCCCCCAAAAGGTAGCAAACTTCTGAAAACTAAAGACAAAAGAAAATAATCTTAAAAAACATCCAGAGAAACAACCCATTACCTATTAAGGAACACTAATTTAAAGGACAGTAGATTTTGAATGTGAAAACACACAGGCCACAACAAAGCAGCATAATTATCCTTCAGAAGTAAAGGGGAAATAGGAAAATTCTTTGATGAAAGAAGATTATCTATCCTTAAATAATGGCCAAAAGGAAGAAATGTCCAATTTCATCCTTTTTGTCACTTATGCTTGGTGTCATATCTAAAGTGCAACCAAATTTAAAATAATCGAAATCAAACTTTCAGAGTATGGTCTCTGACAATAGTATAATCAAACTAGAAATCAATAAGAGACAACAGGAAAATCTCTAAAACACGTGGAAAGTAAACAACACACAGTATTCCCAAGTAATCTATGGGTCAAAGAGGAAGTGTCAAAGGAAATTAAGGAACACAGAATTAAATTAAATACACTAAATAAAAATGAAAAACAAACAAACAGACAAACCCCATCATTAGTGAGATGCAGCTTATGCGGCGCTTCGAGGGGAGCTGAGAGCAGTAAATGCTTACGTTAGAAACGGGGAAATCTCTCAAATCAATAACCTAAGGTCCGACCACAAGAAACTAGAAAAACGCAAGCAAAATGAACCCAACTCACAGCAGAGGAAACAAATGATGAAGATAAGAGCACTCGGGTGACCGTACACTGGGTACCCTGAGTGGACGGACTGGAAGGAAGCCCCTGGGAAAGGCAGGGCTGAGTCTGCAGGGTCAGAATTGCTTTGTGGGTGGGGTGTGAGATGGGAGTGGTTGTGAGGGTCCCAGTCTGTAAGCTTCCCTTGGGGGTCACCGGCAGATAGAGGAGCTCTCAGGTGTTGGGTTCTATCCAGGAAGAATGGTTTTCATGAACCATTTATTCCAGGGAGGATGGTTCCCTCTTCTGGGAGGGATGGGCAGACCGAAGAGGACCTCACCCTAGGACTGTGCTTGGCCTGAAAGAGCTGAAAGAGTCATCCAGGGGGTTTGCTCAGCCGTGGTGCATGGGGGCTCTGCTGGAGCTCGGAGAGCAGGACGCTGTGCTCAGGGGGCCCCCAGGCTGGGTATTGGGTGTGTTGCCAAGGTCAGGTACTGAGAGTCAGAAGGTAATCATGAAGCATCAGGGGCAGGGAGATTCCCTGAGGCTGGAGCACGGTCAGCCTCCGAGAGGTCCCCCTCTGGGTACAGCAAAGGGCCATGTGTCGAGAGTGCCAATAACTAACGTCCAACCACGGTTTCATGATTTATAAATTAGAACAGAAACGGGTTATCCCAATAAGAACACTCCCCTCTTGTGTCTCTCTCTGTAGAATAGAAACAAGTGGCCTTTCCTCCAGTCCCTTCTCAGTGCGTCTGCCCTGCTGCAGCCCCGGGGAGCAGCAGACCTGACACACTGGCTGGGAAGCTGACGAACCAGCAACGAGGACTTGTGAGCTGGGAGCTGAGTCTGCTTTGTTTTCATTTTCCACCACGAGCATTACTAACGGAGGTGGAGGGGGCTGCTGGGAGTGTGGCATGGCTCTGTCTCCCTCGCCTGTGGATGGGACATTCCTGCCTGAACCAACCCCTACTCAGCAGGACCAAGTCCAGGCTTCCCACGGCAGTTCATGGTGGAGGAAGATGATGAAGTCCGCCTGGAGAGAGGTGGTAGACGGAACAAGGGTCTCTAAAGTCCACATCCTCGTCCCAAGAATCTATGAGATGTCAGCTGATAAAGGGAACCCACAGATGAAAGATCATGTGTTTCAAGGTGATGGTGGTTCATCAGGTGGGCCCATTATGATCGCAAGGGTCCTGTTCTTATCAGGGACACATCGAGGCCAACAGAGGCAGAGCCCAAGGAGCAGTGACAATGGAGGTAGAGCACAGGGACCTCAAGATACTGCGCTGCAGCTTTGGAGATTGAGGAGGGGCCACAAGCCATGGGATGCAGGTGCCTCTCACAGCTTGAAAAGGCAAGGACAGCAGAGAGAACGTGAGAAAAGCAGCCACGTCGACACAGCGATCTGTGCTGTGTGACTCTGCTGAGGGTGTGGTGATCAGCCAGAGAGGTTACAGGGAGCCAGCAAGAGGCATTGCTCGTCTGTCCAGCCCTTTGTGCACTGGGATAAGGAGGGTGTTGGAGATCAGTCGTGATGTGAGACTTTGACGGTGTGTGTTACTATCTCTCCTCTCATGACATGATGTCAGGCAACGCGGAACCTCCTCCTGACTGTGGCTCTGTGCCTCGGTGTTGCACCAGCTCTGTTTGTGGGGACATGGGCTCCCTGATCCAAGCAGGCCTGCATGGGAACAGCTCCCACCCGGGCCCTTAGGGCAGGACTGAGAACCGCAGGCCCAGGTGTGCAGAGGGGGCTGCAGCTGAGGCGTGTGGGGGAGGAGGCTAGTAGGCCACGTGCAGGAGGGAACACATGGTCCCATTGCTGTGGGACCCTGGGAGAGTTAGTCTGGTGGGACACCTGGAAGCTCATTTGTGCAGAAGAGGCCTGTTCCTGTGAGACCCACCTGACATAGCAAAGAGGAAACTGTTGGGAAGTGGGGGCTAGAGGCCATGGATAGTGCCAAGGAGGGCCTTGCTCAGGGCGGGAGTCCTGGGTTCTCCCCTTCTAGGTTACTCTGACAGCCTCTCTCTGTATCCCCAGATGTAAAATGTCCCGAGGGCTAGTGTTAGGGTCAAAGCAGCAACTCACGGACAGACACAGCACCCTGGGTTTGGGGGTAGACAACTTTCTTTGTGGGACAACCATGTGAGGCTACCAAGGCCTCGGTGAGGAAGAAGGAAGGGCACAGGACAACGGGAGACTCAGCAGGGGCCCCACCCAGGCCACGTGCCTTACCCAGGGGTGCAGACAAGGACCCCACAGGATACTTGCTCAATTTTGATGACACAAGATAACCCCTATTCTGTGCTCCTGAGACACAGGGCACATGTACAAAGGGGCAAACACTGGGAGGTGTCCACAGCCTGGTCCCTGGGGCCATGTGAGGACAGCAGAGCCTCTCCTGGCAGGGCTACAGCCTGTCATCTTGTTTTCTGCATCTTATTTATTTGTTTGTTTATTTATTTATTTATTTATTTGAGAGAGAGAGAGAGAGAGAGACAGAAGGGGGGGAGGGAGGGAGAGGGAGGGAGAGAGAGAGAGAGAGAGAGAGAGAGAGAGAGAGAGAGAGAGAGAGAGAGAGACTTGCTCCACCCATCCATGCATTTATTGGTTGATTCCTGCCTGTGGCCTGATTGGAGATGAACCTGTGACTCTGGAACAACAGGACGACGCTACAACTAACCAAGCCACCGGCCAGGGCTCTGCCTCTCCGTTAGTGTGCCCCCGATCTCCACACCTATGCCCTCTTCTCTCTCCCTGGATACAGAGACAGGGGCTGGGGTAACTTAGAGTTCTTTTCCATGCGTGACTCTGAAGAGAAAGGACCCAGAGTTTCAGGTGAATTTTTGCTAAAAGAAGTTCCATTTCGTAGAAAAAGAGCAAATGAGGGGAAGTTCCTCTTTATTTGGATCACGCAGGTGGTCCGTGGTGCCTCACAGGCCCATCACTTTCTGGAAGATGGGAGACTATCCTGGTCCATCAGGTTCAGGGTGGCCTGTCAGGGTCTTCAGGAATCAGGAGGGACCCCGACCTCGGGCCCAGGTCCCCGAATATCCTGAGGGCTCAGAGCTGGTTCTTTAGTTTAGGCTCAGTTCCTGACCCCACAGGGTCTGGGGTTCCAGGTGTCCCCTCCCCACAGCCCTGAAGGAGCAGGTCCCGGAGGCACTAAGAAGCCGCATTGGCTCTGGGGGTGATGCGGCCGTATACGTCTGTGCTCGCGTGCAGTAAGTCCTGTGAGAGAAGGAAGAGACCTCTGAGCCCTGCAACCTTCTCAGAACAAGGGCAGCATTTTGCCGGTGCCTTGGGGCTGACTCTGCTGGGGGTGCCTGTCCCCGGGCTCCTCCCTCCGCCCTCCCCTCTGCTTTCGCTTTGTGCTGCCCTTCCCTGATCATGAGGCACAGCCAGGGTGGGGCTGAGGCAGACCCAGGGCCCCCTTGGACCTGCAGGAGAGAATAGCCACCGACCACACTCACCTCATAGATGGGGCTGGCTGTCCCAGGGCCAGGTCTCGGACCCTGTGCGGGGGGAGAGGGAGGGCATCAGGGGACAGGGAGGGAGGGCCGTTCTCCACAGGAGTGACAGCCCTGCCTCCTGAGCTGCTGTCTCCACACATGACTTGCCCTGCACCACACTCGCCCGTGGTAGCCTGGGAACCCCGGCTGGTGCTGGCAGCGCCCGCTCTGCCCCATGCTGGACTCCAGGGCTCTCCTCGGGCCATGAAGGGAACCAGAGCACACTCAGGACAGGGTGCGGGTTCTGTCCCTAATTCGTGCCCCCTCCAGGCCAGGGCGGGGCTGGCCTTGCACTGGCTGTTCTGGGGAGGGTCGGTGCTGTGTGGCGAGGTTGGATGGTGCCCCTGACCTGAGCCTGTGAAGCCAGGACCCTGGATGGAGAGTTGGGGAGGGGATGCACTTACCAGGGACATGGAGGTTCCAGAGGGACCCTGGCCTGGGGGCAGAGACGGGAGTTAGTACCCAGGGGTTGAGGGAGCCTCGGCCTTTTCCCCCAGGAGGGGGTGGGTCCTCTGGCTCCCAGAGAACCAGGCGTGAAAGAGCATCTCCCAGAGACCCACCCTCTGGCCATTTTAGGGTCCCATGAGTGGCAGGTGGTGCCACAGGACTCGGCCCTGGAGGTCAGAGTGGACTGGCGAATCGGGGTCCCCTTTGCCAAGTGATTGAAGAGAGCCCCACCTTGAAGCCCAGGGAAGGGTCCAAGCCAAAGGGGCACAGGCAGGAGTGGACACTGTGGGGCAGGCCCAGGGGCTCCAACCTCTCCCAGGCTGAGCAGACACTCACCAGGGCTGGACGCTGGGGGTTGGTGCTCTCTGAGGCCTCGTGGGTCCCTGGCCCTGGGAAAGGTCAGACTCGTTTGTGAGGGGAGCAGGGGGAGCTTTGGTGTCACACCAGGGTGACAAGGAGGGTGTCCTTTCCCATCAGAGGGTGGGGAGGGCTTTCCACTGTTTAGAAAGGGAAGGGCCCAAGATAGGGAAACTGAGGCAAGGTTTTATAAAACCATGACTGACCTTGGCCCACAGGGGAAGAACCCACAGGCAGATGGGGTTCAAGAGGCAGTTACCAGGGAAGGGACTGAGGACCCAGGACAGGAACTGCCCCGAGGGTCTGACTTCACAGGAGGGTCAAGGCCTCAGAGGGAGGCAGGGCCAGATGCTGGTGCAGGACCCCAGGGAGCACTGTGCTAGTGGCACCTCGATGGACGTGGTGCCTGCTATGGTCAGACCCACCCCTCCGGCCACGGGAACTAAACCGTGACAGGGCCTGTCCTCTGTCTCCATCTGCCTGAACTAGAGGCCAAACGACAGCATAGTATCTGCTGTCCTGTCCAGGCCCAGCTCTCCAGTCTCACACCTCAGAGGCTGTGGTTACCAACCCGGCCACGTGGGGGTGTTACCGAGCACTTACTACCTGCCAGCCTGGCTGCAGGTGTGAGGAGTGGACCAGGACTGTCCTGAGGGGTCAGTTCCTTCACTGTGACTAATTTATGGCAGAGGAAGCTGTTGAGGAAACTGCTCAGTCACCAGCTGGTGTGGGAGGGGCTGGGTGGAGTGAGTGAGGAACAGCCACCGGGAAGCCAGGAGGCCACAGAGAGCCAGCCCGGAATCCAGGAGGGGTCTCGTTCTCCTGGCCTGGGGCAGCTGGGGGGCAGCCAGGTGACGGGAGGGCATTAGGGTGAAGGAAATGCCACTGTACCTTCCAGTCCTCCAGAGGTACAGGAAATACCCCAGGGAGGTCCCCAGCGCCACCATGGCGAGGGTCCCAGTCACGATGCCAGTGATGGTCCCCACAGGGTAACTGTCTGAAAGGAGAGGGAAAGGGGAAGGGGCAAAGGCCCAAGTCCACTCAGGGGAAACCAGGAGGGGCCTTGTGGTGGGGAGGCCGGTTAGGGAGGAAGGAACTGTCACCGGCTGTGGTGTTGGGGAGTGTTGTCATCACGCTGGCCTTTTGACATCCCTCTGCCCGCAGTTGCATCAGTTTGTCTCCTATGTTTGAAACCTTCCATTTGCTCTAACGTTGCAGGAGCTCTCGCACCTACCGTTCCCATGTCCTGATCACTTTCCCCTTAACTCCTCTTCCCTCTCACACGGTGCCTCTTCCCCCTGCCTCTTCCTCTCCATCACCATTGACAGTCTCAGTGCTGATCAGTAACAAGAAAGGGCTGACTGTGTTCAGTGGTCCAGGAAGGGTGGGGGATACCGTACGTCCTCTGACCCTTCCATCCCCACAAGACACGGGCTGTCACCCCTACTGGGCACAGACAGAATTTGGGACGGGAAGTGCTTAAAAATCACTGGAGGTCACAGAACTGGTTTGCGATAAACAACATTTTCACCAAGTCCTGCTTGACTTTACAGCTAATGACAACTCTCATAAAAGTGGTAAAACTATTTGATAGCACAACTGAGCCCTGCCTGGGATGACCCTGTCTGAGGGCTTCAATCTCATCAATCTCATCAGAAACATCCTCACACCTGACCTCAGGTCCAGTTGTTTCATTGCAGTTACAGATGAGGAAACTGAGGCTCAGGTGAGCATCAGCCCAAGGACACAGCTCGTGCACAGAGAACCGAGACAGTGGCGACATTAGTCTAGTTCTGCGGTTCTTCCCCACGTTGCTCTACAGGCTCTGACAGAGGCTCTCAGTTCCTCAAGGCTCTCATCTGTCTCACTCCCCCTGCCTGTGAAATATTCAAGGGAGCAGTGGGAGAGGTCGAGGGCCACTTACATTGCACATTTAGCCTGACGGGCTCACTTTTGCTGAAGCTGGCAGAGTTGGAGACCTCACACTGAAAATCCCCAGCATCCTCCCTCCTGACGGGGTCTACGGTGAGGGTGCTGTTGTCCTGGGACAGCTTCATCCTCTCCGAGAGCAGGAGACTCTGGCCATTGAAGAGCCACCGGATGGAGATCCCAGTGCCATTTGTGAGGCAGGTCAGGGCCACGGTGTCCTTATGCTCTGTGACTGTGGTGTTGCCGGCTTGGATGTAGGGCTTTCCCACGGGCTCTGTAATGGTCACAAGAGAATGGCACTGACGTTTGAAGGATGATTGTTTGTTCAGGTGACAATCTGTAAGGAGAGGACTATACTTCTCCCTCTTACCTCTAGGCCACCCCAGGATGACCCCTGACCTGTCACCCTGCACATCTGCAATATCAGCACCAGGAAGCTCTCCTCAGCCTCACATGGAATCTTTCACTCATTTACTTGTGTATGGCTTTCCTGTAGTTTTCTCTGACTTTCTAAATGATCAAACCATCTCTCCAGTATGATGGTTTTACATTGACAAGGGAAGGCTTTTCCTGTTTGTTAATAATTTGTAAGAGGTTGAGACTAGCCCAGCCAGTCTTCCTGACCTGAGGACCTCAATAAATTCCAATCTAAAGGATTTCTCAATGTAAATAAGACTTTCACTTCTTGGTCAGTGGACTGAATATCACAGAGAACAAGGAAATTTGTAGAGAAGCAGTCACAGTTTAACAAAAGGCTGGTACTCTTAGCCTCTTCCATAAACTGTGGCACTGCTCATTCTGCCCCGTGAAGGGACTTAGTGGATAAATGTACCAATTAGTCAGGCACCATCATTCACGGCTCTCCGTTGGAATGTCATATCCACTGATGTCGCCCAGGATAGCACAGCCGGTGACCTCAGGCCAGGACACAGCTCAGGGGCATCAACACTATGGCTGTTCTCTTCCCATTCCCACGCAGCCTGGCCTGAGGGAGGCTCTGGTGTCAGTGGGTGACACAATTTGGCCAGATCGAGGACAGGCCGCCCATGCAACTCCTCCACGGACCCCTGTCCCATGCCAGGCAGCAGCAGTCGGACACCAGGTGAGCCTGAAGCAGAGCAGAGAGCGGGGGTCTGTCCTGCTCACCCCCCTTGGAGGTTGTTTAACCCTTTTGTGTGGGCAACTGCTCCTCGTGGTTCAGGGAACTGTAGCCCTGGCCTGAGCATGACTGCCGCTGGCATCCCGGCTGTGCTTGTCTTTAAGTCTCAACATCAGGCTGTGTGTGGAACATGACTGAAAACCACTCAGAGGGCTGCCATGGGAATTGGATTAAAGAATGCTTATTATGCTCATTATGTTTTAGAACTTGCTTTGCTTTCTCTATCATTAATGTAACATAAACAATCTCTAGCAAGGAATGTATGAAACCTTGCACTTAGTGCCAGTGTGGTGCCAAGATGTTTTATGGACCCTGACACAGACTGGTCACTGCGACCCCTGTACTGGTACATGTAATCTGTTACTGTCAAATGCCTAATAGCTATTGGCGATTTATGAATTTTAGCCTTGTATCTCTCGTATGTATCCTCCTCAATAAAAGGCGTGAGCGATGAAGGTTTAGCTGCTGATCTCCACTAGAGAGGCAGTCACCTTTCTTCCCCCAGACACAACAAAGTGTCCTGGGTAAAAGTTTGTTCCGCCGTGGTCACGAAGCCTCTGCTGGACAGAGCAACTTCCAACCGAGCCTAGGGTGTGTGCTGCACCTCCGCCATAGTTTTGTTTGGGGAAAAAAGAGGTGAGCTTGACTCAAAACCTTGTATGTTCCCTGCAGCACATGGAGTAGGTGACAGGAAAGACAGAGGTGACAGAAGGAATGTGTTAGTGACAGAAACAACTTGACCTTGAGGTTCCTTGCTTTTCCCCCTTTGTGAAACCCCTTCCACCAAATGGGGCTTCTGGGGCTGAGAGAACCCGTTCCTCACTTTCCAAGGCTGCACCCCAGCTCTGCCATGAGAAATCAAAGAGCAAGGGGAGGAAATAGTCTACAGAGATGTGGTCCAGGGTCCAGGGGAAGAATGTGTGTCCATGGCCACAGGATGGAGATCACATCTTCTAGGCTCTTTTCTGAGACCCAGGCAGACCTCCACCCAGAGCTTGGTGCCGATGGTCCGGGAGGCACTTACCAGATACTGTGATGTTCTTGACTGTGGTTCTATTGAGGTCAGTGTCAGAGTTATGGACAAGGCAGGTGTAGGACCCACTATCATTCGCAGTGATGCTGGGGATACAGAGCTCCTGTGTGGGTTGCTGGAGCCTCCGATTGATAAGCCAAGAATACTGTGCATGTGGGTTAGTGGCTGTGTGGCAGGAGAGGCTGAGGTTTGCCCCTGGTAGGTAATGGGAGTCTGAGGGGGAAATGGTGGGGGCGTCCGGGCCATCTGCAGCAAACAGAGCAAAGCCACACATGATGTAATCAGAGGGAAGGGGAGGCTCCTGGTCTGTGTAAGGACCACAGTCTCCCTCTACCTGGGTCACAGCCTTGTTTTAAAAAGTCCCAACCATAACCCCTGTGTTCACTGAGCCTGAGTCTGAGACATTAACCTGTTTGTCCCAACCCTGAGGCCTACCCAGATTTTCCTGGGACAGGAAGTCCTGGCCAGCCTGGCTGTCCAGGGGGAGGGTCTGTGAGGGATATAGTCTGGCCTCTGGTGTGTGGATTCGGGTGGCAGCCTGGGCCAGGGAGGGAAAGAATTTACTCACAGAGAATGTTCAGGAACAATGGGTCACTCACTGCAGTTGGCACTCACTGGGTTCCAGGTTTCACACTCATAGTGTCCTGTGTCATTCCTTGTGACAGGGTATAAAGTGAGAGTCCTGTTGTCCTTGGACAGCTCCAGCCCAGCTCTGTCTGGGAGACTCTGACTCTTGAACAACCACAGGTAGGTGGTGTCCTGAGTCACAGGTTCACACGTTAACATGACAGGGTCCTTGTGCTCCTCAGGTTTGGAGTTGTTGCTTGCAATTTTGGGTTTGGGTAACTCCGCTGTGCAGATACAGAGAAAATGTCTGTTGTGGTACCTCTGACTTTTTCAAAGCCTTCTTCAGTCAGAGTTGGCACCTCTCACCTCAGCTAACCTGAGTCCTTAAAGGAATATGGCAGGTCTGTGTATCACACAATATGAGGATCTGAGCGCTCAGAGAATGTAAGGCTGCCTCTCCATGTCTGGGGGAAAAGCACGACTTTCTCAGGTGTCAGTACCAGGTTTGATAATGAAATGACATAGGCCTGGGAGTCACAGACCACTGGTCCCTGTCCTCGTCCTTCACTGACCAGCTGAATGCCTAACCATCCTTAGGTCTCACCTGGAATGTATGGGTGCTGAGTCTCTCTGAGACACCCAGGTCTACACTGCTGGGTAGAGATAAGTTTTCATGGAAGCCTCACATTCCAGGGTTATGCTAGAGATGAGTCATGATGAGCCGTCCCATAGGCCTTACATATTGATAAGACTGGGCAGTATGGCCTGGGACTGGGTGTTGGAGCAGAAACAACA
Source organism: Furipterus horrens (assembly GCF_987537825.1). Lineage (NCBI taxonomy): Eukaryota > Metazoa > Chordata > Mammalia > Chiroptera > Furipteridae > Furipterus > Furipterus horrens. The sequence continues at coordinate 41,977,404 of NW_028327183.1, forward strand.
CACGGGAGACCAGAAGCAAGTCTGGCGGTCACTTCAGGACTCAGGCTGCAGGACCATGAGGTGGGCAGTGTGCCCAGGAGTTCACTGGTCACTGACATGAGACAGTGACCCCAGAAAGGGTAACGCCGAGTCCAGGGATGGTTTAGAGAAGAGTGAGGGACATGGGAGCTGGCCGGCTTTGGCAGCACAACCACGCTCTCTGCCCTTGGACTATACTGTCCTTCTTCCACTGCAGAGGACGGTGATCCTTCCTCAGATGCTCAGAGAATAGCACACACAGAAGGGGTGGCTTGTGGAAAGTGGGGGACCTTGAATTGCTGAAAATATGGCCCTCATGGGAAAGAATATGTGAAAATCATTATTCGTGCCCCAAAGATCTAAGAGCAGTTTCTGGAGGAATCTGTCTGTCTAGAAGACACTGAAGTTCAGAGACCAAGCTCTGCAGTCCAACCAGGGTCACATGGTGACCAAAGGAAGAGGCCACAGTGGGTGTGAAATCAGTGACTCCCTGGGGAGAGAGAGGGCGTGAGTCCTGCTAAGAGGCAGAAGCGATCAGAGCAAGTGTGGGTGCCTCTGTTGCATAAAGGGAGGAATGATGCCAAAGTGGTAGAAAATATGTGTGTTACGTTAGTGAATTGCGGGAGAAGGTCCCTGTCACCAGTGTCAGTGACAGTCAGGCCAAAGGGCAGGAGCCCCCACATAACTCAGGAAACAAAAGTGGAGTTTGATCAAATTCATTCAAATTGGAGAGCGTCCGGGAGAAACGACAGAGGTTGGTGGACCTCACCGTCTGAGGATCCCACCCTATGGCAGAGCTGTCATCATGGGGATACACGTGTGTGCAGGGGAGGTGAGCCAGTCAGAGGCTGCAGGTCACAGCCACACCCTGGAAGTTTTAGGGGCCACTGGGAGGGATGGGAGCCTCACACAAGGACACAGATATGGGTCTCGAGTCAGGGGTGAAGTGAGCCCTGTTGGGGACTGAGACCTGTCCTTCTGCCTTTGACTCCCTGGTGGAGTCATAGAGAGTAGATCAAGAGTTACATGTCCCTGTCACTTGGCCTGTTCCTTTGGTTGGCATCAGGGAGGGAGTGAACCCTGCTAGGGACAGAGTGGAAGCTCTTCCTCCTGGTGACGTGGGAAAGTGGCTAACGATGGAGCCAGGGGCAGCTGCTCTGATTTCTGTATCCTTTCCTACTTTCCAGGAGGGTGGGCTGGGACACATGAGTTAAAGGGAGAATCTGGGGAGACTGCAGGGTAGAGGAAGCAGCACAGGGTAGGCAGTGAGGCTGGAGTGAAGGAGGAGGCAGATAGGGGTTGTCAAAGGAGCAGATAGAGCCAGCAAAGTCATTGATGAGCAGTGGAGGTTACAGTGACTTCAAACACTTTAGGGCCCTGGCTGGTGTGGCTCATTTGGTTGGAGCATTGTCCCATAAACTGAAAGGTCTTGGGTTCTATTCCCAGTCAGGTCACATTCTTGGGTTGTGGGTATGGCCTGGGTGGGGCACATGCGAGGATGAACCGATTTCTCTTTCTGTCTCCCACCCTTCCCTTACGTCTGAAATCAATAAGCATGTCCTTGTGTGAGGATAGAACAAACAACAACAAAAACACCCTCCAGGAACCAGAAGACTGCCCTGCCCCATGCAGGACCTGTGGGGCCCGGAAAACCTTCCCACAGCTGAACAGCTCACAGTCATTAAGAGACTTGGCTCCTGGGGGTGGTCTTCAGGGGCAGGTGGAACATGGATCTCAGCTCCTGGAGGTACAAAGACCAGGTGGGACCAAAACCTTCCAGTGCTCTTTATCCAGGTTCTAGTCTCCATAGCGATTACCATTCATTCATTCAGTCATTCACTGTTCACTCCTTTCCTCTTACATAAAAGAGCATTGAGTGTTGGTTCCTGAGCTGGTTGCAGGAGCAGAGTGGGGACACAAATAAATGATTTTAAATCCAGCACAGGGAGGCAGGGATTGGCCACCAGAGCAGGAGACCCAGCTGGACCTTGATTGTTCATGGAGGTAATTCAGTTCCTGAGGTACAACGTTAATTCTCCATTTGCTCTCACTCCCCAGACCAGGAAATCTACCTTGAGCGAGGACACCTAAGAAGAAAGGACCTGAACCTACGGCCAGTCTTGGGGTCCAGAGGCACCTCATAAGTACCCTGAGGTGGAGGAACCGGCAGGGCTGTAGCTGTACAAGGACCTTGCCGTGTCTGATCTGCTACTCATGGTCTGTGTGACTCCTAAACTGTGCCTCAGTTTCCCCTGAATAAAAATCAAATAAATGGTTAAAGGACTCTGGATTAGTATGTTGCTGTGAATTAACTTGAAACATCCCTGATTACATGACCAAAATTTAGTATATCTTGTAGGGGAGCTGCCTCCAAATGGCAACTACCATTATTTCCCTCATTGAGAGCAAATCCCCAGGGCTGACCCCTGCTAGACAAGGAACTGCCAGGAGTGTCTTCTCTCCTCAGCTTCTCCCTGGGGATGCTGACCTTCCTCTGGAGCCTCCTGTCTCCAGGGGATCAGTAATGGTCTGGGGAGCTTGTCTGCCTGTGCTCTCCACTATCAGAGGCGGAGTCCAGGGCTGTCAGTCCTGTGTGTGAGTAGAATTCACCCCACCCGACACCCTGAGGTCAGAGGAATCACTCACGGTACACACGGAGCTGTCCAGTTGCTCTCTCACTTATAAAATCTCTCGTTATGTCTATGGTGTAGTATCCTGTGTCCTTCAGGGTGACTTTCTGGAACAGCAGGGATCCATTGGGGTATATTGTCTCTCGACCGCTGTGTGCAGGCCCGAGGGTAGTACTTTGGTCCTCTCTTTTATAGCTTGCAATATGATGGTTGCTGTCCACACTTCCCCCTTTGTACCAGGTACAGCTTCCAAAATCCTTAGGCACATTGTGGACAAGGAGACGCACATCCTTCCCTTCAGCAGCAGCGGGTGGCACTGATGCAATAGTGAGCTGGGCAGCGGTGGGTGGGCTGCAGACGGTTAAGAGTGAGACTGGGAAGGAAGAAGAAATTGATGAGCGTTTGGATCTATGTGTTGGGAGCAGGTCCCTTCATCTCTCAGCTCTGCTCTGCGCGTGTGCATGTGTGTGAGTGTGAGTTTGTGTATCTCCCATGGTCACTCTTACTTCAGCACCTCTGCACCTTTGAATCTGCCATTTCCTCTGTCTCAAATACTGTTCCCGAGGCGTCTGCCCAGCTCACCCCCTCACTGACACTCAAGGTTGTCCTTGGACAACACCTTTACTGACCACCTTTTCTTGAAACTGTGTCTTCACTTTATGACCTGTCCCTGTTCTCGTCCCTTAATGGCATTTGTGGGCACCTGACATCACATCTAGGTCTTTCCTTGTCTCCTGTCTCCTCCCAATAGAAGGTGAGCTCCGTGGGTGGAGGGGCGTGTCTGATCTTGTTGAACCCCCAGCACCTGCAACAGGCTGCAAATACCTGTGGTGAGTGAGAGAATGGTCCCAGGGTCCTGCACCTCCTGGGTGTATTTGCCCATTTCTGAGGGAGGAGGTAAGGATGATGTTTAGTGCCCCCGGTTAAGCTTTTTGTTTCCTCACATAAATTGTTATTATCACAAGTTTTCAATATTCACTATAGTGATGTATAGAAGTTGGAAAATGAACAGCCACTGAGGTTTCCCTGCCCCTTGCCACTTCCAGATCATGAGATTTTCCTGTTGCTGAGCCCCCTCCCCTCAGGTCCAAACAGAAGCCACCCCTTGGTTCCCCTCTTAGAGCCCTGTGCAGCCCAGGAGACCCAGCCAGTCTGTCTCTCCTCCTCCAGACCACCCCCGGGTAACTGTGCTGTCTCACCAGCCAGCAGGAGCCCCTGCCGGGGGATGCGCCCTCTGCGGGCAGGGGCTGAGGAGGACTCCATGGTGTCTGCCGCCTGCTCTGTCCTCTGGGAGAGGAGCTTGGATTCCAGAAATGCTAAGGGGCACTGCGGTTCTGACCTGTGAGATCTGCTCTCCCTCCTCCCTGCAGGCTGAGTCTCCTCCAATGCAAAGATGGCTTCCTTGGCCACGTGGGCTGGGTGTGGTCTCCAGGATCCTCCTCTCCCTCCCCTCATTCTTGCCTCTCTGTCCCCTTCTTCCCCTTTTCTTTCCTCTACATTTCAGTTCCCAGTAACTGGTGGGGCCACTGCCTTCTTCAGCAGTTAGTCTCTCTCACACACACACACACCTTGTTTGTGTAGAAGACAGTTAGACAGACATGAGCAGAGTAGGATGATAGGCCAGGCACAGAAGGTCACCAGGGTGGAGAGCCCAGGGTACCTAGCAACAGGCAGAACTGGGCTGGGACCTTGCTCCCAGGGAGGTCTTTCCTCCATTAGCACATTGCTGAGCATGTGGTTTAGACCCCCTTGTTACAGAGAGAAAGGAGGTTCTTTCACGTGGCGCCTTGGTGTAAAACCCAACAACTAGTGTTGAGGAAAACAGGTCTTTATTTACAGTATTCCAGCCTGGGGAGGGCAGTGAGACTTCATCTCAGGGCTCTGTTCTCCCACAGGACCGAGCACTTCCCTTGCTCCCCAAAAGGCTAGAAGCCAAAAACATTCCCAGAAGTTCCCCGTCCCTTATCTGTCAGCTGTCTCCTTCAGGATCTGGGGTGCAATGTCATCAGCCTCCGTACAACAGTCCAGGAAAACATGTGCTTTGCCCTTTCAAAGCCATATGGTATTCACCCTTTCAAAGCAGCATGGAGTTCTTCCTTTCCTTTTTGCAAACTGTGTGGCTCTCCCCTTCTCTCAAAGGGTTGCTGCCTTCTTTTTAAATCCATGACTGCATCCTGTGACACAGTGGGCGTGATAACCAGTTCTGACCATTCACAGAACCTTGCGCAGGCTCTGTCCGCACCATTCCATGGCCAAAACCCCTCCCATCTCCTTGGAGCCTTGGAAGAACCAAAACCATTTGTGTAACTAAGCCATTAGCTACTAGCCATAGTTATGCAAAGGCATCTTAAAAGCTGTTCCCTTTTCCCCATCTCCCAACCCACAGGCTCTGGGGACTTTTGGGGACCCCCACTCTGTAACACCCTAACGTTTCATATCACTAGCCATGTGTTGTGGACCCTCCCCTGACCTCAGTCCCCTGGCCTGTGGCTACTCATGTGAGTTATATAAGAAACAAGGACATAGTGACTCCCAAACCAATAGAAAGTCATTAGTAACAAAGGGCAAATGTGATTAGAGGGTCTCTGAGGCAGAGTTAACAGTATTAGCATATTTACAAAAGGGGCATCCTGAAGGGGGAGAGGTAGTCATCACCAGACACAGGGAAAACGGGAGAAGGTAGTTCACAGTATTAGCATATTTACAAATCAGAAAAGGGGAATTTAGATAATCACGTTAGATTGTAACTCCCGAGTATCCAGCGTGGAGAAACAGGGAAGGAGAAGGAGGGGGTTGGGGGCTTTAGATGCGTTAGGGATAAAGACAGTCAGCTCCCTCTTTTGGCGCGCACCTTTGATCTGGCTGCGCCCGGACCTGCAGACCTGTGAGTAAACTGCCTCGGTGACTGCTGAAGTCCTGTGTCCCAGTGCTCCCTTGTGAGCCTCTCTCACAGACCACCTAAGAAAGGGAACAAACAAGAGGACAGGAGAATAGCCTTACACATTAAGCCTCCAGGACGCTGAGCTTCTAATGCACATCAAATACGTGTACGCCTCAGCTGTTTTAGCTTAAGGCCCAGACAAGCAGGAAAATCAGACCAGCAAATCATGGCTGACATCAAGACCAGCTGCACTGACTAACGATCTGCCCAGGTGCTGACCAATCAGTAAGGACCTTGATCCTGAAAGGACACACCTGGACATCAATGACTATTCTATTGAAATCCTTCCTTCCCTGAGACCTCCAGATGAATACCCTCAGGAGGGAGGACCCAGGGGGGCTCCCTGTCTTAGGCACCCCCACGCCTTTCCCACCCCTTTGTTTCCTCAAGGGCAGATTTTCATTCTGTTTCTCCTAAACGTTGAGGGGCCCTTCTTTTGCCTCTGTAACTTGTTCCCTGAGGCCGCTTCTTCTGTGGCTCCCTTCTACTTCTGTGACTGTCTAAACTTCCTCATATAATTTGAGCTCTTGTTACTGAGCAAAATCGGGGCTTGTTTGCGTGGCGCCTTGGTGTAAAAACCAACAACTAGTGTTGAGGAAAACAGGTCTTTATTTACAATATTCCATCCTGGGGAGGGCAGTGAGCACTTCAGCTCAGGGCCCTGTTCTCCCACAAAACCCAGCACTTCCCTTGCTTCTCAAAAAGCTGTAAGCCAAAACCAAGCCCAATAGTTCCCCATTCCTTACCTGTCTTCTCTCCCCTTCAGGATCTGGGGTACGTTGTCCTCAGTCCCCATATAATAGTCCAGAAAAGCATGTGCCAGGTTACACTGGGTCATGGTGAAGTCCAGGAAAGGAACAAGTCCTAAGGGAGTGTCCCGAATTCCAAAAGTCCAGACAGAGTCCGGCTCTGCAAGGTGGAGTCCTCAGTGGCTTTGGAGTCAGCTGGAGCAAGCAGGATCAAAGCAGTAGCGTGCCTGCTTTCTTACTAGCCCAGACCGCATGGCTGAATCATCCCTACCGACCGCATAGCTGCTTCTCCCTTCTCACATCGGACCAGCTTCACTACAAACAGCATAGCTGCTGCTTCACTACAGGCAGCATGGCTGGGTCCCCTTCCAGCTCACGGCTCCTTCCTCATGACTACTCCTCTTCTCTTCTGCATTCGCTCTGCCAGCATGGTCCTCTCCCATGGCAGACCAGCTCTCCTACAAAGCTGTCTCCCTGCTGCATCATGGCTCTTTCTCTACACACCAGGCCTCCTAGCTGACTCCCATCTATACTCTTTCAGACTGCGTGGCTTCTTCCTTTGTACTTCATCTTCATGGTGGATGGTGGAGCCCTTCCTCATCCTTTTAAACAGCATGGCCCCTACATTCTTTCAAACTGCTTGGGCCCCCTTTCTTATGGCTGGCTCCTTTCCTTCTGGCCCTCCCCTTCAGGAAGGGCTTAGCTATCTCCTTATCATTGATATGCAAGGTATCTTTAATAGTATCATCTGCTCTTTCACTGGCCTTAACTACCAGACTGCTATAGATATGCAAAGTATGTTAAAAGCTGTTTTATTTCCTTCTCCCATCCCCAAAACCATGGGCTGTGGGGGAGGGCCGCTCTGTTACACTCTTGGCTCTGAATTCCTCTCTTAGCTGAACTCAAGTACCTAGGTTGCACAACAGAGGTTCGGTCTAAATCAGTGGTTCTCAAACTGTGGGTCGCGACCCCTTTGGGGGTCGAATGACCCTTTCACAAGGGTCGTCTAAGACCATTGGAAAACACATATAATTACATATTGTTTTTGTGATTAATCACTATGCTTTAATTATGTTCAATTTGTAACAATGAAAATACATCCTGCATATCAGATATTCACATTACGACTCATAACAGTAGCAAAATTACAGTTATGAAGTAGCAACGAAAATAATTTTATGGTTGGGGGTCACCACAACATGAGGAACTGTATTAAAGGGTCACAGCATTAGGAAGGTTGAGAACCACTGGTCTAAATCCACTGTGGCTGTTCATCTGCTCACAACTGAACAGGCAGAGACTTGGGTGCGTGTGTCCAGGCCGTTCCCCGCAGCTCTCTGTAGAGTGCACGGTAGCCTCCCAACACCCCTCTCACCCACATTTGGCTTTTCTCTCCAGAGCACGAGCCCAGGGGCTACAACAGAAGCTCTCATCACAGGGATGTCACCCCCTGTGCATCAGATCATCTGTGGAACTTCCTAAAAATGACAATACCAAGGTCACACTCTAGAAATGCTGTATCAGCAGCTCTCTGGCTGCCCTGGATGCTCAGCTAGGCTGAGACCTCTTGATGTGGGGGTGGGGAAGCCCCTCCTCCTCTCTTTGCAGGGGAGGGTCTGCAGATCCTGTTCAAATGCAGATTCTGACTCCGCAGGTGTTTGGTGAACAGAACAGCCTGCACCTAACAAGCTGTCAGAGGTGCTGATCAGCTGGTCTGCAGAGCACTTTCAGTGACAAGGCTGATGGGGACCTTCAACCTCTGAGAGGATGATCCCTCCACTTAACTCCACCAGAGACCTGTGCTGTGTCCTGGCCTTTGGTCTGTCAGCACCAGAGAGTAAGTCCCAGGATTCTTCAAACCTGGGGATTATTTGTTTGTGACACAGAAACCCAGCAGGGCACCAGGTCTTCCCCATGTTCTCATGCTCTGGGGAGGTTGGGTTTCCTCCCAGCAGGACCCAGCAGGAAGGTGACAAAGAGGACTCTGGGGAGAGAAAGGGCCAAGCTGGATGATGGCTGGTGAGGGCACTCACCTTCTGTCTTCAGTGTCACCAGCCTGGTTTCTGCTCCCAGGGACAGAGACCAGGGACCAGGAGTCTGGTAGGACCTGTGGTTCCATGCTATGAAGAGGGTGGTGTCCTGCTTGTCCTGGAAAGAGAAGACTGTGGTGGTGTTACAGAAACAGGGGAGTCCAAAAATCCCCAGTTTGCAGCTGGGGGGTGGGGAGAAGGAAGCAGCTTTTGGAATGCCTACACATGCCTGAGGCTGGTGGCTAGTGTCTTTTTTATGCAAAATGGCTTTAATGCATCCAAAGCCTCAAGTAGATGGGAGGGGTCTTGAACTAGGGGATGGTATGGAGAAAGCACACAGAGCCTACGTGGGGTTCTGTGAATGGTCAGAACTGTTTGCAACGCCCACTGCATCAGAGGGACGCAGTCAGGGATATAGAGGCTGAGAATCCAGGTGGTTCTGCATTGAGAGCTGGATGGCACCACGGCGCAGAAAGGACCTCCCCAGGCAGAAGAGTGATTGGCAGCTGCTGGTAAAGCTGAACTGTGTTTGGAAAGTAGGGGAACGGTTTCTCTAACTTTCCTAAAACTAGCCTGGTTTGGTAGCGGGGAGGCAGGATATGTGTTTAAGGGTGTTTTAAAGAACATAAGACTTAAAAACAGAAATCCGCAAATAACTAAATCTGTATAACTGTTAAATAAACAATTCTTTTTCTTTTCACTCAACTATAATATTCAGAGTTGTAATTCTGGCTGGTTTGGCTCAGTGGATTGAGCGTCGGCCTGTGAGCTAAGTGTCGCTGGTTCGATCTTCCAGTCAGGGCACATCAGAGAAGGAAAACTCTGACTCCAAAAAACCTCCGCTGCCTTGCGGCATACCTCTTCAGGGGAAAGGCTAAGGGAGTAAACCCCGACAGAAAATCCGGAGCCGGAGTCCCTAAGGCGGTTCGACGTTGTAGTCAACACCGGCAACTCCTGCGGCGCACCTGAAGCCAAGCTGTATTGACTCCGTCTTCCCCTTGGACCCTTCAGCTGCGAAGAGAGGGGGGGTCTGCTGCATGGGCAACAGCAGACCCTCCATATCACCCTGCCCAGGCTCTGTAGCTTCAGCTTCACTGGAGAGGACACTCCAGCGTCATCGCAAGATGTCGATTCAACACGGGAGGAGACAGATACCGTGTCACTCCCGAGTTGGACTGCACAGCCATTCTCGGCGGTGCAGATAGACTCTTAAGAAGCTACACCATCGTCTCTCGAGATGGACGGCTGCCGCCGCCGACGAATTCTGGCGGCGGGCAATTGGGCCCCTAACTAAAGAGCTTGTGGGTTTGTTTTCAATTGGAGCAGCCCAGGGGTTCTGTAACAGTGGGAGGTCACAATAAAACACCGGGACACAGGACTTCAGCAGCAAAGCAAGGCATTTATTCACGAGCCTGCAGAGTTGGACGCACAGCCAGCCAGGGCATGAGTGCCGACAAAATGGAGCTGGCCGTTTTTAACCTAATGTGAGCACCCCCTACTTCCCCTCTTCCCTCCTTCTCCTTCTCCGTTTTTCCATGCTGGATACTCTGGAGTTACAATCTAACGCGATTAACTAAATTAACTGAGGGTGACAATTAACTCAGAGTGATCTGGTTATAGGTCTGTCCCAAGCTCTTCTTTGAAATTTCCCTATTTTGTTTGCTGGGCGGTCTAGCTACATTTTCCCACTTCCCGGGGTTTGGTGAGGACTATCTCTCCGCCATTGATCTCAGATATCCTTTGTCCTCAGAAGCATTGGTGCTGAGCTGCGGAATGCCCCTTCCTGACTTGTAAGTGTGCTGATACTGTTAACTCTGGCTCGGAGACCCTCTGATTCAAGATTTAATTACATTTGTCCTTTGCTGCTAATTATTTTCTACCAGTTTGGGAGTCACCACTTCCGTGCCCCTTACAGACCCACCCTGGCTTCTGGCACAGGTTCCGGGCACTCAGGGTGCGAAGTCACTAAACCACAGGCCTTGGTAACTCTCCCGACACTGGTGTAAAGAGCCGGGTGATGAGATCAGGGTGGCCTCCTGGGAAAGGGCTTCTAGGTCTCAGTAACTCTCCACCTGCAGGTATTGGTGAGTCCTGCCTGGGGGCAGCAGGGCGGGTGCTCCCGGTGTCCCGTGGCCCCTAGAACTGCCCTGAGCGCTGAGAGCAGCGTCGCTGCTTTCCTGGAGGGACTCGACTCCAGAGTCCCCCTGCGTGTGGACTAGCCCGACGGCCGGTGAACCCAGGGACCACGCCAGACTCCGCCCACCGCGGCCGACCCGCCAATCAGCGCCCAACCTCGGGGACAGCCGGACTCCGGGACCGCGCGCGGGTGCCCCCTCTGCCTTGAGGACCGGGGGTGGGGGTGGGGGGTGGGCTCAGGACTCAGCGGCTCCTGCTGGAGGCGGTGAGATCTGGGTGCAAGCTCCGGAGCCGCCTCTAGGTTTGTATTTGAGATCTAAGGGGGGTGGGGGGTGGGAAGGAATAAATCATACCAGGTCATATTGACAGACGGGAACTCCGTCATCATTGTAAAATGAAAATTATGCACTGGAACGTTCTTTTAAAGAAAAACAATTTTCAATTTAACAGCAACTGTGATGTATGTTTTATTTTTCTAGTTCATCATTAATACCACTTTTTGTAGTTTAGCTCTTAGGAAATAGAGCCATCATGGCCCGTGTTTTAGCTCGGGAATGTGGATTTTATGTGGAGTCTCCTATGACTTTAGGCGTTTATACAGATCATCTTCCTTGAACACTAATGCAATTACTCTGTCTGTTTGTTTCTCATCCCTGAACACAGGGAGTCACGTTTTCCCCCAGAGCTAGAAACCATCTGACTACCATGAAAATAAAAAAAGAAAGGTGTCCAGACGCTGCTGGTAATGATGATAGCAGTCAAGGTGCTGGTCTGTGCAGGGTGGGCAAAGGCAACTGTTTTTGAGAACTTTTCTCTCAAAACCACGCACAGAACACACCTCCTGGACCTGTCACATGTCGGAATGAAGGACAGAAATAGAAGTCATAATTTAGGTATCACATCCAAGAGTGGACAAAAGATGGTCCCCACAGTCTGAGAGGGAGAGGAATGAATGATGAAGACACTACAAAGACCCCTCTCCCGTTAATGAGGGAGCAGCCAAGGCCCTGTGGTTCAGAGAGGGGTTCAGGGGTTGGGGGAGGTGCTGTCAGCCTACAGGTGCTGAGAATGAAACCTGACACTGTCTGGCCACCAACTAAGTTCATTTTTGGGGGGCTGTCCATATGTAATAAATAATGTCACAGTATATCATTTCCAACTTGTATGATGTAATATTCTTTGTAATAAGATGTTTTTTCCACTTCCTGTCAACCATAGAAAGAATTACAACCAGATCTCAAACAAATAACACTCATAGCCATCAGAAAATTGAGCTGTCTGGAAGTATGACAACCAAAGATTTAAAGAAGCCACATTCATCCAGACAAGTGGATGAGAAGAAGTTGGTGAGAAGAGGAGAAGTTGGGGAGACATGGTGTGGTGTGGAGAGTCGGTGGTGGCAGAATGGAGGGTCCCATATTTATATGTGGTGGATAAAAATCGTGAGGGATACTTTGGGAGTGAGCGATCACAGCCCCAGGTCAGATGGCACAGTCCAAGGTTCCAGCATCAGGAAGATAAATTCTGATAACTTCTGGCCAAAACACCAGTGGGGGTTGGGGCAGCGGCAGAAACTGCTGGATTTTTTCCCCTTAAAGGACCACATGAACTTTGAATGTATGCAAACCCACACACTCAGGGATTCACCACCAAGGCAGCAGCTGGAAGGGTGCCAGTCGCATATGGGAAGTGGGTGAAGTGACTGGAAATGGGATGAGTGCCAGGCAAACCTCCAGAAGCCAGGCAGTGGCATTGTCACCTCTCCAAGCCCTCCCCACACACAGAGTAACAAAAAGGTGAAGCAAATGGCCCCACCCTGATGGTTACCTAAGGCTCTGCCCCACACAATTTACAGGTGCCTTTTTGACAATAGGCCATTCTACTAAGACAGGGAGTCAAAGCAGCTCTACCTAATACACAGAAACAAACACAGGGAGGCTACCAAATTTAGGAGGCAAAGAAATATGGCCCAAATGAAAAAATAGAAAAAAAAACTCCAGAAAAAGAACTAAATGAATGAAGACAGCTAACCTATCAGATGCAGAGTTCAAAACACAGGTGATCAGGATGCTCAGAGAACTCACTGAATATGACAACAACATAAAGGAAGAAATGAAGGTTACATTAAGTGAGATAAAGAAAAATATACAGGGAACCAACAGGGGAGGGGATGAAGCTGGGATTGAAATCAATGATTTGGAACATAAGGTAGAAATAAACATTCAACCAGAACAGAAAGAAGAAACAATAATTTAAAAAACAAACAAAGATAGTATAAGAAGCCTCTGGGACATCTCCAAACCAGCCAATATCTGAATCATAGAGATGCCAGAAGGAAAAGAGGAAGAGCAAGAAATTTAACTTATTTGAAAAAATAATGAAGGAAAACTTCCCAAATTTGACAAAGGAAATAGACATACAAGTTCAGAAAGCACAGAGAATCACAAACAAGTTAGACCTAAAGAGGACCACACCAACACATACCATAATTAAAATGCCAAATGTTAAAGATAAAGAGAGAAACTTAAAAGCACAAGAGAAAGGAAGAAAGTTATCTACAAAGGAGTTCCTATAGGACTATCAACTGATTTCTCAAAAGAAACTTTGCAGGCAAGAAGGGACTGGCAAGAAGTATTCAAAGTGATGAAAAGCAAGGACCTAAAACCAAGATTACTCTATTCAGCAAAGCTATCATTTAGAATGGAAGGGCAGATAAAGTGCTTCCCAGAAAAGCTAAAGGAGTTCATTATCACCAAGCCATTATTACATGAAATGTCAAAGAGTCTTATTTAAGAAAAAGATCAAAACCATGAACAGTAAAAGGGCAACAAACTCACAATTATCAATAAGTGAGTCTAAAAATAAACCAACTGCCCTGGCTGTGTGGCTCAGTGGATTGAGCGCCGGCCTGTGAACCAAAAGGTCACCGTGGGACGGGTTCCCAGTTGGGGGTGCATGAGAGAAGCAACCACACATTGATGTTTCTCTCCCTCTCTTTCTCCCTCCCTTCCCCTCTCTCTAAAAATAAGTAAATAAAATATAAAAAAACAAACAACAGAACAAAACCAACTAAGCAAACAACAAGAACAATGTCAGAATCATAGATATGGAGATCACTTGAGGGGTTATCAGCTGGGAGGAGGAAGGAGGAGAAATGGGGAAATTGTGCATAATTGGTAGGAACAAAATAGACAGGGGGATGTTAAGAATAGTATAGGAAACGGAGAAGCTAAAGAACTTACACTCTTGACCCACGGACATGAACTAAGCAGGGAATGCTGGAGGGAAGTAGAGTACCGGACAGAGAGGCGCAAAGGTGGAAAACTGGGACAACTGTAATAGCATAATCAATATAATACACTTAAAAATGTAAAAAAAATGTTTCTTCCAAATGATAGTAGGGAGTTTGCATTCATTGCTAAGGCTGTTGTTAAGATGGTAAGAACATCAGAGTAAGAGGTGGAAGGACACTGCTTGCACATTGTTATGTATTTCTTCTTCCCAGTGTCTGCAGCTTTTCCTCATCTGACTGCACTACAACTCAGGGGTGCCATTCTGACTTGAGGGTACCCCATTGAATACCCCCAGTCCTTTTGAACCTGAACGTGCCCTTTGTCCAAGGTCAGCCCTAACTTAATTCAGCCTATTTTACTCCTTTTCTAGCAGGAACAACCCACTAGAGGGCACTCACGCTCCTTTGTGAGCTTCTGGGGATCATTTCCCTCACTTGAGAAATAGATACAAATGTTCGTAATGCTTTCAAATAGTCTTTAGATTTGCTCAGGGTAAAGCTACTGGAACAGACATCAGGGTCCCCAGGGGAAAAACGTCGCATTGGAGGATCTGGCAGCATGGACTTGTGGCCCGGGACCAATGGCAAGACGCAGGTCACTAGGGAGAGGGCTGGACACCCCGGGCCCCGATGGCCCTACCTGTGTGTGGGTACTGGGGGAAATAACAGTGAGTCCACGGCCCTAAAGGATTATGTCACTCTTCTTACTCCCAGACAGGAGAGTTACACAGCAGCACCCTTTCTTTGAGACCCTGATAAGCAGGTTCAGCAGCCCCTGAGGAGGCTCCTGGCTGCAGAGTAGCTCGTCTTCCCCCTGGTGGACAACGAGGGAAGTGCCGCAGTCACCATGTTTTGCTCTCAGTATTTTTATTCACCATCAATTTATAGGCATTTCACATGGATCACATAGCATATTAATACACCATCAGGTTCCCGTTACATGAGTCCCAGTCTCTATTGCTCCAAGATCTCCTACCTGCTTCGCTAATGTGCTGTCGCCTAACTCACGTTTTCAGGAATGTGCACTAGTTTGTTTTTTTCTCCAGAAGTTATTCTATGGGTGTTCCTGGGTGAGTGGTGTGGGTGGCTCAAATGCTGGGTGCTGGGTCTGTGGGGAGGGGGAGGAGCAGGGAACCATGGGTGTCAGGAGGGAAGGTCTGTGTGAGGGGATCAGAGGGCAAGATGGACATGTCAACACCCCCTCTCACTCCTGGGGCCCGGTGTCCAGGACAGAAACTCTGATTCCGGGGACACACAGCACCACACCCCTCTCCATGTCCCTGGGTCAGTGCAGGACTCAGCCATCCTGGGTCCATCCCGCAGCACAGAGCCCTGGAAGGACTGGATGGGCCTCATTCCCCGGCCCGCACACTTTAACATGGCTAAAATGGTGAATTTTAGGTTATGTGGATTTTATGTTAAAACAATACATTTAGGAGAGCTCTCTACACATTATCTTGTGTAAAACTGCACCGATACACCATGGGGAGTGTTGTGAATGTCCGTTTCTTCAGGCCCTTGGCACGTCCACAGCAATTACGTGGAAGCAGAAGCTGTGTCCACCCATTTATCCAGCTTTGCTTCCTTTTTTCATTCTCTGAACCCTTACAACCATTTCCCTATACCAGGCCCTTGTGTAGGAGCAATGGGGCCATTGAGAAGCATGGTGAGTCTCGTCCTGCCTGTCTCTCGGGAGCTCAGGGACCCACAGGACACATGACAGGAGCACAGGAGAGTACTCCTGGACATGTCACAGCACACAGGAGAAGAGCTGGAGGTGGGAGTTCAGAGGGGGCCCATTGTGTCCTGCTGTGGAGGTGGGATGACGTTGTGGCAAGATGGCCAATGAGGTTGACTGCAGAGAAGGGGAAGGAGCAGGTCCACGGAGAAGGGGAGAGGGCATCCCAGGTGGGGCCCATGCAGGCAGACACAAGGAGGCAGGAGCAAGTCTTGTGGAGCAAGGGTCATGAGGGCATAGTGTCTGTGGACTTGGGATGAGAGGAAGCAGGTGAGAGATGAGAAGAATGTCATGGGGAAGGTGAGGTGACACAGGTGGTGGCTTTTCTGAAGAGTGGAGGTGACTTGTGCATGCATGACTGTCCTCCAGAGCCTGTGCTGCTCTGGGGACACTGGGGAGCAGCTGAGAAGTTACCCCACCACGTGCCCACCCCCTGTGGCTGCTCCATCCTTGCTCACATTTGTGTGGACGGCAGCTGGCCCCATCTGCAGTTTTTCTGGGTCCCCACCTGCACCAGCACAGGGAGACAGGCTGGGAGCTGTCCAAGGTCCCTTAGCTGCAGGGGCGGTGTGAGGACAGCCCAGCACTTTCCTCGCTGGACAGGGGCTCTTCTGGGTCTCATTCTTTCCTGCCAATATTGTCCCCACACTGCAACTCCTCTTTCCCAGGAGACAGGACTGGGGGTTGGGATAACCTAGACATAATATTTTCCCTGTGTGCCCCAGGAAAGAATGGGCCTGGAGTTGCAGGTGAATGTCTGCTAAGAGACAATTCCCATGAGCAGGAAAAAGAAATGAGAGAACAGTCTTCTTTATTCAGATCCTTGCCGGGTGATCACGGGTGGGTCACAGATCTGTCCACTTTCCCTGGAAGCCCCCAATTCCTCAGGAGAAGGCCACAAAGCCTAGAAATAAATGTTAAAGACATAGATGTTTTTCTCAGCTGGGGGCAGCACTTCCCCCGTCCCACTCAGAGGCCTTTTGGGAGTGTGTGTGTGTGTGTTTGAGGAGTATTTTGGCTCCATCAGTGACTTGCTAGGCCTCCCAGCACTTAGTGTGGAGCGGGAGATAACAAATGTGGTGAAAGCTCTGGACTGTCCCATATATCAAGGAATTCCCCAAAAAGCCAGTGTCAGGTCCTCAGAAGAAATGAATCAAGTATTTTTCTTTATAAACTGTATCCTCAAGTGACATGGGATATATTTGTTTGCTTGTTTATCTTCTGTCTCCACATTTCTTAGAAAGTGAGCTCCACGAGAGAAGTGACTGCTGTGCTTACGGCTGTACTTTCTGACTCTGTAACTAGGCAAAGCCATGAGACTAATGTTCGAACTGTATTTTTTTTGGAAAGGCATATCGCAGTTTTAAAGCTTTTATTTTACTTTTTAAAATATTTTATTTATTTATTTTTAGAGAGAGGGGAAAGGAGAGAAACAGCAATGTGTGATTGCCTCTTGTGTGCCCCAAACTGGGGACCTGGCCCACAACCAAGGCATGTACCCTGACTAGGGATCGAACTGGTGACCCTTTGGTTTGCAGGCTGGTGCTCAATTTACTGAGCCACACCAGCCACGGCTGGAGAGTATTTAAAGATGCTTTGGATGGAAAGAGTAGAATATGAAAGTGTCAGAAGGACCTCTTACCTCATTTCTGATCTTCTGTATTCTGCCTGAAATATTATTTTATGTTTATTTATATGGCATTGTGCTACATATAAGGTCTATCTCTAATTTTCTCATTCACCATTATCTTCTTTTATATTTAGGCTTACAAAATATTTAAGCCTAGTTCAGTGGTTCTCAACTGTATTGACTTTCCTTGCAGAGATGTTGGCAATGTCTGGAGGTATTTTTGGTTTTAAGAACTGTAGGTAAACTATTGGTACCTACTGGATAGAGCCCAGGGATGTTGTTGAAAGTCCCGCAATGCGCAGAACAAGCCCCTGCAACAAAGAATGATCTGGTTCAAAATGTGAGTAGTTTCAAAGCTGAAAATCCTTCTATAGACCAAAGTCTTACTCTATGAGTTTTAACAAGAAAAAAATATGACAATCTCTATGATAATAAAGCAGCAGCCCGTTAATATTTGATGGGAACAAATCTGTGTATTCAACCCGGGCAAATGCGGCAGGTGGAGCAGGTGAGCCTTCATGACAAGTCTGTGCCCTGGAGAGAAGGCGGGAAGGAGGTGGCAGGCAGGGGGATGACAAGGGTTTTGATAGGAGCAACATCTCTCCAGTGTGGACAGAATAGTTTATGTCCAAAGGGATCCTGCCTCCCTCTTCCTGGGTTCTCACAGAGGCCTTGGGCCCCCAGCTTCCAGGCAGACGGGCCAGGAGCCCCAAGGGAGCGCCACCTCACTGATGGCTGGGACAGGGGTCTGGGAGTGCTCGGTTCACAGAAGTGAAAAAGGCCGAGGCAGCTGAGGTCTGGGCTGGGGTGGGGGTGACGGTGACATAGACCACTTCTGGGTGTGATGCCCTTGGGGTTGGCAGAGGTGGCAGCTGAGGTGTTGAGAGGGGTGGCAGGGCAGGGCTGGGGGGTGCTGCTGCTGTGACTGGACGGAGATGACAAGGGGCTCCTTGTCCTGTTGGAGGTCCCAGTGGATTCCACATGGGAGGAGCGGAGTCACAGGAAGTGCAGAGCAGGATGCTGGGGAGCTGAGATATCATTATTCCAAACAAATGCCTTTGCTTGGGGGGCTCCACAGGAGAAGCAGAGGAGTCTGGGGGGATTGGAAACCTTGTCAATAGGAGCTGGTGGGGGTGGCCATGGTGGCGGGTGACCCATGGCAGTGAGGTGCAGGGCCCGGCAGGGTGAAAGCAGCTGGGACTTGAGTCTCCAGAGGTTCCTGGAGGGCCTTGATTTTGGAAAGGGGACCCAGCAGGTGGATGTCCTTAGAGGAAAATGCCCCCCCTCCCCCCAGCGGCCCCTGCTGTAGACTCGGGTCAGGCCTGAGGCCCTGGGGTCGAGTCCTTCCTGAGGATTTGGGCCCTGGGCTGCTGTGTTTGGGCAGCAGGTGGTCAGCAGGCAAGGAGGGCAGGTAACAGTCGTGTCTCAGGAGTCAAGTCTTCTGCTGAGAGGCCCACCTGGGCACAAGGAAGGGGCGCCCCAGTTCTCATCTGGGGCTTCATCACCAATGGCCCCCAACCTGCCTCTGCCTCCTGCCATCACTGCCGGGCTCTGGGAGAAGAGGGGCTCATCGTCCAACCTCGGGCTCCCTTTATCATTGCCTGAGGGCTCAGGCTCAGCAAGGTCTCCCTGGCACTGAGGTCTGCACCCCACCCCCCGCCCATGGTACCGGCCCTGCAGAGAAGGGGGACCTGCCCCGAAGAAACTGAGGGGTCCCTTTGCGCTCAGAAGAGCGATCTTGAGGTCCCGGTTTCACACGGCGCTTTCGGGGCGGAGCAGACCCAACATTTGCGTAACCCTCCCGACATTGGAGGAAGGGCTGGTGATGGATCAAGTGGCATATGGGAAAGCGCTTACAAACCTCAGGGCGCCCACTGCCGGCAACGGCCATTATTACCGCCGCATCTTGGCGGGACCGTTCTAGGGTATCGCACCGGATTCGGTGCAGACGCTGGGCGGGGCTCTGGCTCAGACTGGCGCAGACCCTACCGGCGCCCCTGCTGTTGCCCTGGAGGAGCCGGCTGCGGGGTGGGTGCCTTGGAGCGGGATTCGGCTTCCAGAAGGTCCCAAGTGCTTGGATGTGGCCCGAGTGAGGCGCGCAGGGTTGCGGCGACGGTTGCATTGCGCGGCTAGGATGGTTCTTAGCACACACAGGGCTGTGCCCTCACGGACACCAGACAGCAGGGCGCATGGGGCCCCAATAACATGCGTGCAGGTGGTTGGCTTTGGGGAAGGGGCCAGGAGCTGCCTCCAGTTTTGTACTTGATATTTAAAGGGAGAAAGGATCATTTCAGTCTGGTCACGGTAATTATAGATAGCCAGCTGCTTCAGGATGAAAGACATTCCCTTTCTACAATCCATGGTAAAAGTGAAAATAATCCACTGGAATGCTCTTTTTCTTTTTCTTGTAAAGATTTTATTTATGCCCTGGCTGGTGTGGCTTATGGGTTGAGTGCCACCCTGTGAATAAGAAGGTTGCTGGTTCAGTTCCTGGCCATGTCCCCTTGTTGGGGTCAGGCGAGAGGCAACCACACATTGATGTTTCTCTCCCTCTCTTTCTCTCTCCCCTCCCTTTCTCTAAAATAAATAAATAAAATCTTTAAAGGAAAAAAGATTTTATTTATTTACTTTTAGAGAATGTGTATGTAAGAGAGATCCATCAGTTGGTTGCCTCTCACATGACCCCAGCTGGGGACCTGGCCTGCAACCCAGGCATGTGCCCTGACTGGGAATCCAACGGAGAACCTTTTGGTTCTCAGGCTGGCACTCAGTCCTCTGAGCCACACCAGCAAGGGCTGAAATGCTCTTTTTAGGTCAAAGAAATAACTTAGTTTTACCAGTAACTCTGACACATATACTTCTAGTTTATTATTAATCTCACTTTTTGGAAATTAGCTCTTAATGGAAATGTCAAAACCACCTACAATCATGTTTTAGTTCAGGGATGTTGATTTTATGTAGACTTTCCTATGATTTTAATATTTCATAAGTTCATATAGCTCATCTCCTGTGAACGCTAATGTGACTTCTTTCTGTTTGTCCCTGTGTCTCATCCCTGTACACAGAGTCACGTTTTCCCCCAGAGCTGAAAAGCATCTGACTACCGTGAAAAAGGAAGATATCCAAACGCTGCTGGTAATGACAATGGCACTCAAAGTGCAGATCTGGTCGAGGTGGGTGAAAACAACTGTTTTTTTAGAACATCTCTCTCAAAATCACATGCAGAAGTCACGTCCTGGACCTGTCACGTGTTGGGATGGATGAAGGGCACAAGTAGAAGTTGGTAACTTAAGTATCACATCCAAGATCGGGCAATAAATTCTGCCTAGAGTCTGAAAGGTGGAGGGATGAATGGCGAGGACACCACGAAGACCCCTTTGTGCCCTTAATGAGGGAGCACCAAAAGTCCTGTGTTTCAGAGAGGGGCCCAGGGATGGGGGACAGGGTGCTGTCAGTCCACAGGTGCTGGGAATGAGACCAGACACTGTCTGTCTTGGGGGCATAGATTCATATTTAAGAATGGTACCACAGCATGTGATTCTGAATATAGAGAAAAACTCTTATGATATAATTTTCTTCTTAATAAGATGTCTTTTCCTAGTGATAGACATGACTGCATTTATTGCTAAGATGCTTAGGATGGCATCGCGTACAGGTTTGTTATCATCTATTTTCTCTTGCCAGTGTCTATAGAATTTCCTCATCCAACTTTACAATATAACCCCGTGCTGTCATTGTGACTGTGGTTACACCCTTTGACACCCAAGTCTTCTACTTGGTGAGATACAGGTAGCCATTAGGGAATCACCCCTAAATATGCCTCCTTCTGAACCCGACTGTGCCTGTGTTCAAGGTCAGCCCTAACTTTTCAACAATCCCGCCCCCTTTCCTCCGCTTCTAGCAGGAACAATCCACTAGAGGGCACTCACGCTCCTCCCTGAGCTCATGGGGACCTTTGCAGTCACCTGAGACAAATAGATGCAAGTGTTTTTATTGCCACAGCCTCCAGCCTTCAATGTTCTAGGTTTGCTCAGAGAGAAGCCCCTGGGACAGACATCAGGGTCCCCAGGGGAGAACTCATATCGGACAATGTGGCAGTATGGACTGCTGACCCGGAACCAACCCCAGGACCCAAGTCAGTCTAGAGGCGAATGGATCAGGGACAGCGGGTAACATAGGATAGGCACTCAGGGCCCAGAATTTCCTACCCAAGGGGTGTTCACAGGGACAGTGGTCGTGAGCTTTGAATCTTAGAATCTGTGCACATGAGCCTTGGCTGGGCTGCTGTGAAATATTTTAGACTAAACCTTCCTCAGTGGGAGGTGGGTCATCCTGGGTATTTAAAGAATGTTCCTACTTAAAGAATCAGGAGGAATGTGTTATTCACCTTAGAGGGTCACATTTTCCTTTGAGAGCTGGAAAATCTCTATTGTTTAAATAAATAGTTGTCCACATGCTGCTGGTAGTGACGATGGTGCGCAAGGTGCAGGTCTGTGCAGGGTGACGAGGGGGGTTCTCTCAGGGCCTGAGGGAGCAGGTGGCATCTGGGCTTTGCCATCAGGTCCAGATCAGGACCCAGGACGTGGGAGTGTGAGCTCCAGCCCGACCCCGCCTCTCAGGACCCCATTGCTGGGCTGTCCGTGGGGGACTCAGTCTCCGCTCCCCTCCCTGCAGTGCAGGAGAGGGACCCAGAGCCCCCTCATGTAGAGGTGGAGCAAAAATGAGCACAGGAGGGGGAGCGCAGGTGGACGTGAGGGGAGACCTTTATCCCTGGAGGTGGGAGCTGGGACGTGATGGGCAGACAGGAGGCGCAGAGGCTGCTTAGCTGCTGCAGCCGAGTCAGGGCACCAGAGCATTTCTTCCGGAGGGTCCAGGCTTTTCCCTGCAAATATTCAAGAGCTTCCCATTTCAGTGCTTCCTGCTGAGACCCCTGAGTCCTGGTCCCTGACTCAGTCCCACATCAACTCCCTGTCTCCCTCACACTAGGGCAGCTGCGACTGCCCAGTTGCCTAGGATCCCCGGGTGTGCAGAATGGTCATTGCTGCTGCCGACCCCACCAATGTAAAGGCCCCGCCCTGTCTTTTTGGTCAGCTGAGGGACCAGGCTCTCAGCCTTCATGCCCTGGTAACCAGTCATCTGCCAGGAGGTGGCAGCAGCTGAACACAGGAGAGATGCAGGGACGATTGTTACCACCTTGTGAGTCTGTAAGTGCACCTGCGGGGGAGGAAGCACAAAATGACTGAACTTCCTCTGAATTCAGATGTCTGTAGTGTGATGGTGCATGCCTTGGGGATTCAGTGGAGAATGCATGGACATTTTCTTATTTTGAAGGACAGACTTTTGAGTTTGGAATTACATGTTTCCATGGTTGTCACCATCAACTTCGGTCCCACTCACTTGGGTCACAGACTGCAAATCCACACCCTGCTGCAGGGTGGGTGCTGGGGTGAGGCGCTGCATCCTGGCCTGGGGCCCCTCTGTATTTCTAGGGCTGCAGAGAGATGTGTTCTCTGTTGGGAATAGTGCTCCTTCCTGGACAGCGGTCCCCAGCCACCCAGTACCTTCCCCTGTCCCTGCAGGACCTCCCCCAGCCCCATTCCAGCTTTCACAGCAGATTCTGAGCCATCTGTCCCAGGAACATCTTGGGAGCCATTCACTCTCTTTGCTCTGCTCTTCATGCCTGTCTGGAGCTGCCCGTGACCATGAGGTTCCTGTGTGTGTGTGTGTGTGTGTGTGTGTGTGTGTGTGTGTGAGAGAGAGAGAGAGAGAGAGAGAGAGAGAGAGAGAGAGAGAGAGAGAGAGAGATGGGCCCCTGCACACAGGTGAAGTCTCAAGGTAAGGGAATTTGAGAGTCATTTAACAAATGTTTATTTTAAATGCAAGAATTCATGGTTAGATCTTCTACATCTAATTAACAATGGTTCATATTGTCGATGAGTTACTTCTTTTAAAAAAAATTCCTAAAATTTATTTTTAGAGAGGGCAAGGAAGGAAGAAAAGTGAAACTATTACTTTACATCTTCAAACAGAAAAACTACCCAAATGGGACAAGAATGTCTGTTAGGGTTTCAGACACCCTGGACCCTGAATTTCAAACCCAGAGTTTATGAGCTTGGGACTTTATGAGCTACAAGGGCACCTCAGGCCGCCCACAGCCCCTGACACCTGAGCAGGCGGAGACCCACCACAAGGGGCTGAGTGAGGATGTGGAGCGCTGCCCTCACCTGCGCAGTGAAGGTGCCTGTCGTTCTCCAGCACCACGTCTCCGTGTAGGCTCCTCTGAGAGGGTCCAGGAGCACATCCAGGGTCACATCTTTGAAGTCTGCTGGGCTCCGAAGGTTCAAGCACATCCCTCAACCATCATCATCAACAGCGATGTCTATGCGCCGAAGTGCACGCAGCACTGAGAACAGAGGGGGGACGGGAAGCAAGTGATGCAGAGTCGGGAGCGTCCAAAGTGAAAACGTGCTGCACTTGCGTCCTCTCCGCTCCATAGGGCCAGTTCCCACCAATGGTTTTGTTTTTACACTGGGAACCGCCCTGCCCCCCGTTGTCAGGAGGAGCCGTGAGGTTGTAGGAGACTTGGACCACATCACACCCAAACCCAGTTTGTAGTTAAGTTCCGATTCCATGAGCTAACACAGCCCCCTTTACAGCTAAAGTCAGCGTGTGCTGGGTTTGCTATTTGTGTACAAATGTAGGTGCAAACTGACCCAGACATTTGTCCTCAGGACGGAACCCTAAAATGTGCAGCAGGCTTGAGTTCGGGGTTCGCAGCATCACCTCCATCATAGGCTGGATGACAGAACGCCTTGTTGTGCAGCAGCAGATGGTCACTGCTGTTCACTGTATCCGGGACTCAGGTGCCATTGACCCAGTGCTCACTCAGATGCGGCGGCAACGAACGCCGTAAATATTGAATGCGGTGAACTCGTGTGTTTCTCTGAGGTAACGTCTGGAAGTGCATTTGCTCCCTCATAGGATATGTGCCTTGTGTACCTGAGGGCCGTCCATCAGTTGGGCCTTGACGGTGCTTAGTACTGCCTGTTCCCAGCTTCCCACCAGGCCCGGGTACTGTCACAGAGCGGGGTCCCCAAGGAGATGGGAGGGGCTTTGACCGTAGAATGGTGATGAAAAGCTTATGGGGCTTGCATCATAGGCCATGGTCAGATATTTAAAAATAAGGCAGCAGCCATTAAGGAAAAGGCCACAGGGTTTGCAAGGAGGCTGGGAACCCCACATGGGTTGAAAGAGAATCACGTGGTTCTGGATTAAGAGTTCGGGAACAGCGCGACACTGGCAAAACCTCCCCAGTCTGGCTGGAATGATTGGGAGCTGCCGGTGAAGCAGCCCCTGCCGCCCAGCTAAGACTGAGTCTGGGAAGTAGGGAAACGGTACCTCTGACTTTTCTACTCTGAAACCTGCCTGGTTTGGCAGGGTGTAGTGTTGCTTATGATTTCGGATGCTGAAATAAATCCGGCAGGCAGGATTATTGGCCAGTAACGAACGGAGGACTGTGGCTCGCTCTGACCATCAGCGGAGAGCGGAAGCCTCATCCTCTTTTTATTAGGATTTCAAAAGCTACCAGAACAGGGGGTGTGACATTCCAGCCAACAACAGGAGAATTTTACAAGTGAAAGAATTCTTACAGTAGCATTAATATGTAAAACACAGCCAGGGTAACTCCTGGTTTAGCTAGCACCTATCAAGGAAGCAAGGCAGACATACTAATCCTCAAGGCCAGCTCCATTTTAAGACTTCATTAACAAGGAAGCAGATGGAGTACACAACAGAACCTGTTTTACCCAGGATTCCACGACTCAGTGGCCTCGACAGCCTAAAGCTGAAGGCGGAGACAAGAGTTGCTCATCATCTCCTGAGTCATGGGATGCCACCTGGGTAGAGGGGCATGAGAATGCCCCTACCCAGAGATCTGTCTTCCTGCAACAGAGACTGGTAGGTGGAACAGAGGTGTGGAACAGGCTGGTCCCACACCCACGTGTGGTAGATAAACACCAGAAGCCAGCAGTACCAGCCCCACAGCAAGCCCCCACAGCAGGGTTTCAGTGCCAGGAAGGTAAGTCTCCATAACTTCTGGTTGTAAAAGCCAGCAGGAATTGAGGCTTTGTAAGACAGAAACTGCTGGGGTCTCATGAAGTTCCTCTTAAAAGGCCCATGCACAGATTCGCTTAGACTCCCACCCTCTGATTCCAGCATGGGGGCAGAAGATTGAATGGCATCAGACATTCTTGGAGAAAAATAATTGTCTGGCATCAGGGCACGAGCTAGGGGGCAGCTTTCTCTCAGACAGAAATGCTGGCAGAGGCCATTGCTCCTTTTCTGAACCTCCCCCCTTAAAGCCACAGAGCCACAGAGCCAGCAGGTGGGCACCAGATCTGAGACTTCATTAGGCTACCACCTCACACTGTTTGTCCCACCCTGGTGACTCCCTGAAGTCCTGCCCCACTCAAATTTAGGCCCACCTATGCTGTTTCCCATGGCTTTTCTATATGGATGGCTTGTCTTGGCCCATCCTTCATATTTTCCTAAATTTTCTCCAACAGGCAGTATCTGGCTTCAGTGAGCCCTGTACCTCTGGCTCAGTTGTCCCCAGCCTGGCATTAGATTAGAAGCAGCTGGCCTTAGTTCACAATCTGGCCTCGGCTGGGCACCTCCAATCCCAGCACAAGTAGTAGCCATCTGAAGACCGCTTTGTGGCTTATGCTGTGTGACCCAGGACAGAATACAGTCGATGGCGGGCTTTGGAGGTGCCAACAGCAGTCAATTTTCAAATATAACAGGAAGGTGTACACAGCTCACACAGCGGGTGCACCTTGAGTACCCAGCTTGAAAAAGAGGGGAGTCTGTGCCACTGGACCCAACAGCACACCTACCACATTAGGCACCTCTACGACGTCTGGGAGACATAGCAGCTCTACCTAGTACATGGAAACAAACACAGGGAGGTTGCCAAGAGAAGGAGACAAGGAAACATGGCTCGAATAAAAGAACAGAACAAAACTCTAGAGAGAGAACTAAATAAAATGGAGACAAGCAATCTACCAGATGTAGAGTTCAAAACACTGCTTATAAGGATGCTCAAGGTGAGGACTCCAATAGTACAAAAACGTCCAATCAGAAATGAAGGATACACTAATTGAAATAAAGAACAATGTACAGGGAACTAATGGCAGAGTAGATGAAGCTGAGAATCAAATCAATGATTTGTAATATAAGATAGCAAAAAACAACCAATTAGAACAGCAAGATGAAAAAAGAATCCAAAACAATGAAGATAATGTAAAGAGCCTCTGGGACAACTTCAAGAGGACCAACATTCAAATCATGGGGATGCTGTAAGAGGAAGAGAAAGAGCAAGAAATTGGAAAGCTATTTGAGAAAATAACAACAGAAAACTTCCATAACAAGGTGAAGGAAATAGACATACAAGTCCAGGAAGCACAGAGAGTCCCAAACAAAATGAACCCAAAGGGCCCACAACAAGGCACACCATAATTAAAATGCCAAAGGTTAAAGATAAAGAGAGAATCTTAAAAGAAGCAAGAGCAAAGTGGCTAGTTACCTACAAGGGAGCTCCCGTAAGGGGGGAGCTAAGGGAAAAGAAACCGTGGCAACTGTAACAGCATAATCAACAAAATATACTTAAAAATAAAAATAATCAGTAAATGAATTAACAAAAAACAAGTGTTGACAAGGATGTGGAGAAGGGGAACCCTCGTGCACTGTTGGTGGGATTGCAGACTGGTGCAGCCACTGTGGAAAACAGTATGGAGCTCCTCAAAAAACAAAAACCACATTATGACCCAATGAGTCCACATCTGAGTATAGCTGAAGAAACAAAAAACACTAATTCAAAAAAATATCTGTTTTGATCCTATGACTTGACATCTGATAATACAGCTGAGGAATTCAGGAACACCAATTTAAAGGAATATATGCGCCCCTGTGTTCATAGGAGCCCTATTTGCACTAGCCAGGACCTGAGACAGCCTAAGTGCCCATCAGTAGAGGAATGGATTAAAACCAACAGTGGTATAGCTACAAAATGGAATACTATGCAGCAGTAAAAGAGAAGGAATGCTTACCTTTTGCAACACCATGGATGAGCCAGGGCCCAGTTCAGGAACTGCCGTGTCAGCGCGGGCACGTGGCACCAGCTCCAGCTGCTGGGGCCCCCCACCCCCAGCCTCCTTCTTTGATGGGAACACATAAGCCAACAGCTCTGGCATCAGCCAGCTGCCCCACAGGGCTGTTTAAAGGGTAACGCTGGTTTGGGACAGTTGACGGAGCCCAACTCATAGGGACAGGGCAGGACCCACACCTTTGTGAGCAGCTGTTTGCTGAATTTTCTGACTGTTGCTCTCTTCCTAGCCTTACCTGGTGTGAGTGGTTTTGATTCTTTTTGAGTTTTACATGTGAACCAGAGGGCTCTTCCTTTCTTCTGTTCCCCATGCCCCCATGCTGGGTGGCATTGGACATGTTCTGTCTCCCGCCCTTTTCCTCACCGCCTCACCTGGCATCTCCTGCCCAAGTCTGACAGCCCACGGCTCCCAGAGGCAGGGGGTGGCCAGAGGAGGGTGGGGGCCACCCCAGTGGACCCTGGGAATCCTATTCGGAGGCCTCTCCCCGACCCAGCAGCTCCCACCGGGCTGTGGGAAAGGTGTCCCTCCAGCACCTGCTTGTTGTGGCCGTGGAGGGTGTCCAGTCTGGCTGGGGTCCTGGCCCTTCTCCTGCTGCCCCCGTGTGTGTGGGAAGGGGGGAGGCAAGTGAGTAGGGGTGTGTCGACCCCCCAGCTGAAGCACAACCACCTTAGTCACACCTCCCCTGGCCTTGACACCCGACTTCAGCATCTGCCAAAACACAAGGTCCGGTCACTTAGAGGGTCCCCAGGGCTACAAAAGGGTGGGCCACAACCCCAGCCATCCCCAAAAGAGAGCTGGAGTCTGAGGTTCTCCCCCTTTCAGGCCTTAGCTGGGGGCCAGCTCCTGGGACTGCTGTCCTCTCCCTCCCACCCTTTTTCCTGGGCAGCCCCAGCCCAGCCGCTCCCTGCCGGGTCCTCA
Source organism: Furipterus horrens (assembly GCF_987537825.1). Taxonomy (NCBI): domain Eukaryota; kingdom Metazoa; phylum Chordata; class Mammalia; order Chiroptera; family Furipteridae; genus Furipterus; species Furipterus horrens. The sequence continues at coordinate 42,005,649 of NW_028327183.1, forward strand.
GGCAGGGCTTGCCCTTGTCCTTCCTCCACACCGCTGCACCACTGGGTTGGGGGGCAGACCCCCTTGTTTCAGGGGCCTGAAGAGGTGTCCCTGGATCCAGGGACTGTGCGTTGGTCTAGGGAGGTGGGGAGAAGGAACGGGGGGGGGGGGGCAGAAGAAACGTCCTCACCAGGGGAGCCAAAGGCAGGGTTGTGCCTCACTCTGGGAGCCACCCCTGGGCCCGTGCACCCTGCTCTGCCAGGGCGGCCTGCTGCTTCCCCTCCGTCCCCTACCCTCCCTGCCTCCGCTGCAGGCCCCACTGCCACCGGCACCCAGGGAGAAGCAGGAATGGAGAATCACAGAGCAATGCAAAAGGGACGGGGGCCCACTTCACCTGCCCTGACTGCCCACCCTCCTGCTCGTGCCCCACAGGACAGACCACCTGCCTCGTCCGCCTGGACTGCGGACACCCGCCCTCCTGTACGTGACGTCGCACGTTAACTCCTGTGAGCAGAGCAGCCCACAGGGAACTGTGAGCCTGAGAACATCAGTGACATGGATGGGATTAAACTAGATGGCTGTGTACAAAAAATGACAGTAACGATAAAACAGATAACTAAAAATATAAACGTACAAACAGAATCAGACACAGAGAAGAGACTGATGGTTACCGGAGAGAGGGGTTCTGGGGACTGGGTAGGACAAGCACACATTGGCGGCTACAGAACAGACACGGGATGGAAACAGCGCAGGAGCCTGGGCAATGACACCGTAGTAACCGCGCGGTGCTGCGCGCGGGCCGGAGAACACTGTGAGGCGCGTGCTCGTCTCGCCACTGCGCTGTACACGCGAAATGAACCCAAAATCATACTGAACGTAAACTGTGCTGAAAACGAGAGGCCAGTTTGCTCGCCGCTCCGGCGCACACAGCGGAGCCCCGGGCGGGCGGGGCCCCAGAGCTCCGTGTGTAGCAGCCTCCGCTGCTGAGGTCACAAGGGCCCAGGCGGGTGCCAGAGCCCACGGCTGGGTCCGGCTCTCACTGCGCATTGGCAGCGATGAGGGAAAAGCGAGTCTCTTTCTCCGCTGTCCCCACGCCCCCCTCTACCCCTCCTGCTTTCCCCGCCTCCCACTCCCCATTTGGTCACCACCGCTGGGTTGGGCAGATCCTCTCTCATTGCCCCTGGCCTGGCTCTCCTCCTGCTCCCCCATCTCGCCAGACCAAGCTGCCATCTCTCAGCGGCAGGCGCCCTACTACTCACGTGGGACCCCGCAAGGCCTGCGGCCCCCAGTGCACCCCTCGGCTCCCCAGCTACGCCCACCCTGCCGGTCCCCCTTCTCCTCCTTGCCTCCACCCTGAATGCCTGGCCATTCACTATGATTTAAAATTTTTTCAATCTCCTTATGCCCCGCACCCCCCTTCTCACCCTTCTCTGGCCTCAGGCCACGGGAGGAGAAGGCCCACCCGCCCCTGCACCCCTCCTCCCCAGACACCTCTCCCCACCACCACCCCTCTCGTGGGCCATCCTGCAATCTGTCCCCGGGACCTGCAGTTCGTGTCAGTGGGGACACAGATGCCTGAAAGCCTCACGAGTCGGTCAGGTGCTGGGCGCAGGCAGCAGAACACGGTGGGCAGCAGCTACAGGTAATGCTGGTGGGCCCTCCTGCGCTCCAGGAGGCCCCCTTCTCTCCAGGGAGTGCTCAGCCACCTCGGTGTCTGGCTCCTGTCACCGGGTGGGTGGCCTTGCTGGGAGTTGGTTGACCTGCCAAAGAAAATGTAAGAAGCTCCTGTGTGGCCACACTTGGGGCTCCCGAGCTGCCACTAGAAGAGGGTGGCTGGGCCTGGTGGACTCAGGCAGCTTTCCCTGCAGGCCCCTTCCCCTCCGCATAAGCAAGCAAGGTCCCCTCATTCCGAAAGAATGACTGGGCCTGTGCCTGGTACATGCCCACTCCCCAAACCAGCCTCCCCGGGGCACGGTGACCAGGGCCTTTGGCAAAGCTAAGCCTTCCCGGGGGGGTGGGGGGGGACAGTGGCTGTGGGAGGAGAGATGACACCTTGCTCTGAGGTCTTGGGCCCTGAGGCTGGGAAGGGCTGACACCCCTCTGGGGCAAAGGGCCCTCCCTGTTCACTGTGCTCCTGGGCAGGTGCTGAGCTCTGCAGAGGGGCTGGCCCTCAGCGTCCCTCCGGGGCAGGAGTGCGTTCCTGCAGCCTTCCTGGGGGAGCACTAGCAGGTGGGGGTGAAGGCTGTCCCGAGAGGCCTCTCTGAGGACTCCAGGCCCCCACACCCTCCCTCCTTCCCTTCCCTGCAGGCCCCAGGGCTCCCAGGGCTGCTCCCGTTTCCCGGCCTTGACAGAAGCACGGGAAGGCCTGACTGGCCAGAAATCGGGGAACCCACTTTTAAACGCCTCTGTCTTCCCATCTGGGCCAGACAGCTCCAGATCGGAGGGCCGAAACTCGGCAGCACGTCTTTTTCGGAGGGTGAGTCCTGGGTTCGGAATGTGGGGAGGGGGTGCCTCTGAAAACTCACAAACCACACAGGCTGCCTGCCCCCTCCAAGGGCCACGGCCCAGGCTGGCTTTCCTGACCACAGCCTGGGGTGCTCAGGGTCCAGGATTAGACTTCCTATTATCAGTCTTAATAACAGCGCTGAAGACACGCCCAGCGACCTGCACCCCTTCTCCAGGATGTGCAGTATCTGCAGACCTGGGGAGCCCAACCCTCTGGCTGATGACCTCAAGTTTGCAAATGGTTATTAAGTGAATGCAGTCTGCCTGGAAATGCCAACCTTCAGCTCTGAGTTCTAATGCCAAGTGCAGGTGGGGGGCCAGGCAGTGGAAGAGTTTGAGGACTGCGCCCCACAAGACCCCTCCTCAGCAGTTAGCTCCCCATTCTCTGTCCCTCAGTCTGCTGCAGCAGCTAGGCTCCACCCAAGGGAAGCCCCTTCTCTTTATAGCCTGTGGTCACTCGGGCACTGGTGTCTCAGACAAGACTGGCCAAGGACTGAGCTGTGCAGACTCCACCCAAGGAAGAAAAGCAATGACCCAGCTCCTTGGTGCATGGACAGCAGTCATGTCTCGAAGGGCCCTGAATCCCCCTGCCCAGGGCAAAGGTAAGACTAGGTCCTCAGAGCCTCAGCCCAAACCCCAGGGCTGCAGGCAATGGAGAGAACTGGGGGAGAAGCATGTGGGGAGGGTTCATGGTTGGCCAGTCCCATCGCTCTCCATCTTGCAAACTTGCCCTCTCAAGAGATGCATTCACCCACAGGTGGGGAGGTGGGATCCATGTTGTAGACAACTTTGTTTCCCAAGTGCTACTTGGGAGCAATGTTTTAGGAACTTTCCAGAAAGATGAGGCCCTCCTATTCACAGTGGAAGTCGTTGACCCACACCTGGAGGAGATGCAGCTGGAGGTTTTATTTCTCCTCGATCAAAATGACTTCCTTCAATTTTCCGAGGGAAATGAAAAGAGCCAAGACCATAAGAGGTCATGGAGCACTTCAGGCCGCCCCAGTGCCCTGGAAAGGGACGGATGGTGGGAGGTCCCAGAGCCGCCTTGGAGCCCTGCCCGGGCCTGATGCTTTGGGTCCAAGAATTTCATGTCTCCCCGAGCTGGTAGAACTAAGACAAGAGAGGACCAGCCATCTTCACCGACTCTCCTCCCAACTCCACTGTCTCAGCACCAGTCAGCCTCCCCTCACCTTCCTTCACCTGAGATGCCAGCAGGAAACAGCACATATTTTTTACAACGACAGAAAATACTAGTGAAAACCATTTCACAGAAATGCAGGGCAAAACATCTGGGTATGCAGGGCTGGTTCAACCAGTTTGGGGTCCTCTGGTTACACAAAGATAACTTTGTCCTTCTTATATATTTTATGATGATTAAATAGCATTAAAAGGTCTTTAGTTAAGAAAATTGATTCCGTGTGAGCCCATCCTGACAGCTTCAATTCCTCAAGTGGCCGTTAAGAAGATCTTTGCCTGAGGTTGTACATGACACAGCCGATTCCCAATGTAAGAACCACTAACCAGATTTTAAAGAATTCAAACGTTTTGCTCATCTTAGTACGTTTTCTTCTTTTGTGATTCCATCAGCGTCTGTGCTGCATGGTTTATAGATTTTGACAAACTAGCATTAACCTTCTCCTAGGTGAGGCCTTTGCCAGGCCATTTCCTCTGTATGAGTCAGGGCAAGACTTTTTCAACAGCTGACATTTTTACCAGAAACCACAAAACAAGTAGTTGCTTATTTTCATATATTGAATTTTTATGCAATGTTAAGTCATAAGGCCCAAGCTAAAATCAGGGTCATCTCTTTAAGGAAACCAATTTAAAAACTTGTTCAATTTCTGTTTATATGTTAATAGGTTCTGTAAAATTGATTAATGAACTTAGGAGACTAGGGAGACAAAGGAAAGACTAGGAAACCCGTTCTGGTACAGGAGACCTAGCTCAGTTTCAACCAAAAGAGTCACCACTTCTCATCTTTTATATAGAAGCCTAAGAGGAATAAGAAATATTGATTACTTGCCATTTAGCCTCCAGCCAATCCACTTATCAAGCCCATGATACCTTGAGGGATATCTTAGTAAGATTCTAGTCATTTATTTTGGTAAAATGAGACATCATCTGTGGGGACTGCCCTGGGCTCAAAGTCCTTTATGGACGCCTGGTTTCTGTGAGCTGAGGCCACCTGTTTGAAGCTCTCTGGTCCTCTGAACCACGATGGCAGGTAGGACCTCTGCAGGCTCGCTGCTGTGCACAGGATGTCCCTTTCTGAGACTAGTCCTGGCCATTGGCTCACCTTCAAAGCTCTTTCACTTATTGGCCTGACCCTCCATGGGCTTGTGTGACCTGCTGTCGTGCTGCCTCTGACCAGCTCCTTTCCATCTTCACGGGTTCCAATCTTTCTGCCAACCGTTTCCATAGCGCTCTTCCCGGAGTCACCTGCTTATTTTCTCATGCTAGACATTGTCTCCTAGAGACCCACACACTTCCTCTGCTGTCCTTACAATGAACACTCCCCCCTCTCTGCAGCTCCCTGGGCGGCTCCTTTTCATTGGGTCTCCGAACCCTCAGGTAAAATGGAACCACTTTTCTCCCAGCCCAATTCCGGAGCCCCACCCGTGTTGCATCTCCTTTAAATTTTTCCTTGGTCGATCTAGTCCCACTTCCGGAAACCATGGACTCACTCGACTTCCCATCGTTCCCCTCTCACCCACAGCATTTACTCCCCTGACCCATTAGCTTTCCCCCTAAGCACTCCTGGGGTCAGCATTTCCTTCTGCATGTCTCCTCCACCCTCAGTTCAGGCAGCATCTCCTCCGGGAAGTAAAACAAATGTCTTATTCATCTTGTATCCCAAATGCTGTGCACATAGCAGGTCCTCAGTCAATGTTTTTCATTATGAACTGAAACATTGAATTTAAAGGCGGGCTTTTCTGAACTGACAAATTAGTGAGAGTGTATCCTCAGGGTGAACTCATTAAACCCGATTTATTCTGCTTCTACAAAGAACCTATTAAAAGCTTAAGGCAGTAATTTGTTCTCTGCAGCAAGGCAGATTCTGATTACATTATAGCTATGTTTGTAACTTAACTTTTATTTGCCCAGTTTACAGAAGTATTGAAAAAGAGAATTCCTCACAATGTCATTTTCCTCTCACCTCTAGCGTTTCCGTTCCTGGGCATTTCCCACTAGTGTGTCCTTGCTTGTTTATTAGCATAACTGCAATCATAGTAAATAAAATCCACCAACTTTGTTTTCTCAAAGTTACATTATAGCATATATATTATTCCACATAGCTAAAAGCCCAATACAATTCTTTGATGTCAGATACACTACAGTTAACCTTATGTTTCGCTGCTGTAAGCACTGTGTTTTCCATTTGTCATATATCATTCTCTACAGGATTTATTCCTTAATAGTTTTCATTGAGTTTGGGACTTTTGAAAACTTTTTAGATTAATTACTTTTCAAAAATAGGCTCCATGAATATTTTAAAAATCTTCAAGTGCATCCCCGAGTGGTGGGGCGGTCTGCGGGCTTCACGCTGGCCCATGCGCTGTGATGAGTCTGAGGACTGTGCCGTATAGAAGACGGTGACATTCAGTCGCCAGTCCATCCCCTCTGAGTGTCTCTCCTGAACACCCTGCCACCACCTTTCCTGCTAAGGGCTCCTGAAGCACTTAGAGGCCAGCACAGGGGCCGTGGGGAGGGACAGGAGCTCATGCACCAGATATGAGGCAGTGGAGCTGCACAGGGTCCATGGGTGGTCCGGGGTGTGCCTGTCAGTGTTTAGCTGTGTGTGTCTGGAAGAGCATGTGCACTTTTCTGACTTTAGACTTCCGTACACAATTGTGTGATTTGTCTGTTTTGTGAATACCAATGTCTCTGGGTATAACTGTTCCTGTGTGTGTGTGTGAAAGTATAAGCACATGTGACTGTATTGTGTTGGGGGGGTGTACGCATGCCCACGCACACCTCTGAATGTGTTTCTAGGTTTGGATGTGTTGTTGGGTTTGTACATGTATGTGCAGAGGGTACATGTCCACATACGTGTTTGTGTGCATGTTTGTGCATCTCAGGATGGGTGTGCACAATTCTGGCTATGAGCCTGTGAAGGTCTGAGGAAAGACTGCAACACACAGCACAATTGTTCTGGGACTGAACTTACTGGGCAGAGCCCCTTCACAGCAAGGTGGTCTTTACCCATTGGAGGACCCCTGGAAGCCAGATCAGAAGGAGAGACATCCCGGGGGAGAAAGTAGTGATAAGACCTGTGAGGTCACATCAGCATTCATTTCCTGGGTCCCTCAGCTAAGCAGGAGGCTGAGCTGAGGCTGGAGTGGCACTTGACCCGGGACCACTCACTCAGGTGTCCTGAGACAGGCCATCTCTGATGTGTTCCAGACAGTCCCACAGACTGGCACCCAAGCGCAGCTGAGTTAACACACAGCCCTGTGTGTGACCGAGGCCTGGGAGCCTTTTCTTGAACATGTGGTCGTTGGGGTGTTGAAATTGAGGTGCTGGCCAGCCCTCTCTGAGGGAGAGAGGAAAAGTACCGACCCCTCCCCCAGGTGTTTGCTCTGAGTCAGGCACCTCTGCAATGAAGGGATGTGTGTACCCATATGTCCAGGTGGAGGAAAGGGGGTACCCGCGTGCATCCCGGGAGCCTGAGACCAGCTGTTCATCCTGGACACTGTCAGCTGGGAGCAGGGACCTGGGCCAAAAGCCCAGTAGGACAATGCCCTTCCCTGAGGGGGTGACGTCAGGAAGACAAACCCTCAGACTGAAGAGAGGGGTCAGTTCCCAGAGCTCCCTACCTACCTGCACTGGCCAGTTCATTCATTCTGGTCTGGGGACTGTGGAATCCCCACAGCCCTACGTATCTAGGACAGTGGGCCCCGCAAACACAACCCAGGTAGCAGACTGGGGCCTTCCGAGGGGCAGCTGTCTCTTGCCCAGACAGCGACATCAGGCCCCTGAGTGCCCAGTGAAGGGCCAGGGATGGGAGTTGGAAAGCTAGGGGTTTGACTCTTCAGCTCAGACTGACCACAGCTGCGTTTCGCCACTGCCTCTGGCCCGTGTCCACCTTCCCGGCACTAAGAGCTCAGGGGACTTCCAGCCAAGATGGAGGCCTGGACTGACACGCTCCAACTCCCTCCACAACTAAGAAGGAATACAACTACCGCAAAACCAGAAATAACCAGAAGTTCCAGAACTTAAAGCTACATGGAAGTCCAACGTATGAAGTTATAAAGAAGTGGTGCTCATCCAGACAGGTAGGAGAGGCGAAGCCGGGGCAGAGAGGTCAAGCTGTGCTGGCAGCCTCAGCTGCAGTGACGGTGGTGGGATGACAGTAAGAACAGACACCCATATTTAAAAAGAGATGAGAAACACCTGGGGAGCACCCCTAGCTGCAGACCCGATCCATCAGCCTGCGATTCCAACACCAGGGAAGGCAGACCTCCATTGTCTGAGACTGTGAGGGATGGAAGGGGTGGGGATGGAGGAAGAAGCTCACAGTCTCTCCGCGGAGAGTAACAGCAAGAATCCATCTTGGACCCTTGCCCCCACACAAATGCCATAGAGTGGTGAGAAGGGTCACCTGGTAGTGATGAGTACACTGGGCCCCACTCCCTACAGCATAGAAGGTGTGACAGCCCCGCCCAGGATGCAAAGGTAAACACAAAACTATCAGGATGGCAGAGATCATAATACAGATCCCGGTGACGCAGCTGACCAGTCGGCAGATATCTGATCTAATGGATCAGCAGATAGGAAAAATTTCTGAGGCACAGTTTAGAGCTTTGCTTATAAGAATGCATACAGACCTGACAGCAGATCTTAAACAAGATGGGGAAGGAATGAAGGCTAGTCCTACCGAAATGAATGAAAACACATAAATAAGTGGTGAGGGAAAGAAAAGCAGGGATCAAATAAACAAATCGGAACATAGGGAAGGAACAAACAGTCAACCAGTGCAGAAAGAGGAAACGAAAAGTGAGGAAAATGAAGAGAGGCTCAGAAACCTATGGGATAGCTATAAGCGGGCCAACGTCTGTATCTTAGGGTTGCCAGAAGATGAAGAAGAACTAGAAATTGAAAAATTATGTGAAAAAATAATGAAGCAGAACTTCCTAAACTTGGGGAAGAAAATAGACTTACAGGTCCAGGAAGCACTGAGAGTTAAAAAAAAACTGGACCCAGGGAGAACCACACCAAGACACATTATAATCAAAAGTCAAAAGTTAAAGATAAAGAGAGAATCTTAAAAGCAGCAAGAGAGAAGAAGAGAATTACGTGCAAAGGGGTCCCAATAAGACTACCAGCTGATTTCTCAAAAGAAACTCTGCAGGCAAGAAGCGACTGGCAAGAAATATTCAAAGTAATGAAAAGCAAAAACCTACAACCACAATTACTCTATCCAGAGAAGCTGTCATTCAGAATAGAAGGGCAGAGAAAGTGCTTCCAGGACAAAGTAAAACTGAAGGAGTTCACCAGATCCAAACCTCTGTTATATGAATGTTAAAGGGACTTATTTAGGAGAAAGAGGATAAAAACTGTGAACATTAGAATGAAAACTGTATCACAACAACCAACAAGAGTAGCTAGGGATTTGAAACAAAGGCAGACTAAGTAGGCAATGAGAGTGGGAAAAGAACTATAGGTATGGGGAACATTTTGGGGGGATATCAACAGGGAGGGGGTAGGGGGAAAAGGAGGGAGATGGTACAGGAATTAAGAAGCGTAGTAGCAGGGAGCAGAGTAGACAGGAAGATGCTGGGAAGAACTATATGCACAACAAATGGGCATGGACTAAGGTGGGGGACAACTGGAGGGAGGGGGTCACTGGGTGGAGGGGAGCAAAGGGAAAAGAAATTGGGACAACTGTAACAGCATAATCAATAAAGCATATTTCAAAAAAGAGAGCGAGAGCTCAGGGTGGGGCTTCCAGGAGATTCATACTCTTAGCAGCTTTTGGTCACCCCTCATTTGGTCTCCAGACCTACACTCTCGAGGTCCAGGAACAAGCCAATGGAGCCAGGGACTGACGGTGTGGTGGGGGACCCATGAACAATTCGTCTGTCTTCTTCTTTGCTTTTGGTGAGAGAGGTGAAGAGGGGTTTGGCCCCTTTCAAACTGAGCTTTCGTGATTGTAGTGCAGTGACTGGGTTGGAAGGCACCAACTCCTAATCGTGAGGAAAGAGGTAATGAGCCTTTTGTGCTAAAGGGCGCACAGAAGAAACAATCGGGTTGTGGGGCACTCCCTCAACCCCACAAAGGCAGTGCAAGTGCCAAGGCCAGTGCCCTGTGGAAGCCATGAGTCTGTCAGTTCTCAAAGGTATTAACAAGTTAGACAAGGAAACACCTGACCCCAGGGCACAATACAGGCAGGCTGAGAGGGCGGGACAGATGGGCAGACTGAGCCTGGCCCAGCACCTCTGGGTTAGCTGGCTGCTTTGGGGTAGCTCTAGGCGTGACCTGGGAAAGCTTAGCAGGGACTCTGGGGCCAAGCCTTGGTAGGGAGAGCATGGTACTGCCACCCCTAGAAAACCAAGGTCCCCACCTTTCTCCCATCCTTGCAACCTTCATCCCCCAATTCCTCACATCAGGATTCACCTCTCCTGCTGCTGCCACAGCCTCGTCTGCTATAAAGGTTGGGGTTTGAGGTTAAAACACATCAACAAAAATTAAAATACTTAGGTACATTTCTGCAAAATGTTACATACATGATGTATATTAGAAAAGCTACAAACTCTAACTGTAAAAATCAGAAAATAACTAAATAAATGGAGAAACAGTCCATGTTCATAATAGGTATATTCAGTACAGTTTAGACACCATTTATTTCCAATGTGATCTATTTATTCAGTGCAGTCTCGATCGAAATCCAAGGAAGTCATATTGTGATATCAACAAACTCATCTGAAGAGGCAAAGAACCAGAATAGTCAACACTATACTGAATGAGAAGAACAAAGACTTACTAAAAACTACATTAATAAAGATGGTGTGGTAGCCCTAAAACGGCCCTGGCTGGTTTAGCTCAGTGGATTGAGCGTCGGCCTGCGAGCTAAGTGTCGCTGGTTCGATCTTCCAGTCAGGGTACATCAGAGAAGGAAAACTCTGACTCCAAAAAACCTCCGCTGCCTTGCGGCATACCTCTTCAGGGGAAAGGCTAAGGGAGTAAACCCCGACAGAAAATCCGGAGCCGGAGTCCCTAAGGCGGTTTGACGTTGTAGTCAACACCGGCAACTCCTGCGGCGCACCTGAAGCCAAGCTGTATTGACTCCGTCTTTCCCTTGGACCCTTCAGCTCGAAGAGAGGGGGGGTCTGCTGCATGGGCAACAGCAGACCCTCCATATCACCCTGCCCAGGCTCTGTAGCTTCAGCGTCATCGCAAGATGTCGATTCAACACGGGAGGAGACAGATACGATGTCACTCCCGAGTCGGACTGCACAGCCATTCTCGGCGGTGCAGATAGACTCTTAAGAAGCTACACCATCGTCTCTCGAGACGGACGGCTGCCGACGACGACGACGACGGTAGCCCTAAAAACCAGATAATTAGATCGATTAGACAGAATGGAGAATCCCAAAATCGATCCACATAAATATAGTCAGCTGATCTTTGTCAAAGGGGTAAAGGAAATACAATGCAGAAAAGATCTTTTTGACAACTGGTGCCAGAATAACAGGGAATTAACATTAAAAAACAGATCTAGGGACTTTCAGCCCAGATGGAAGCCTAGACAGACACGCTGCATCTCCCTCCACAAGTAAGAAGAAATACAACTACCTCAAAACTTAAGACAACCAGAAGTTCCAGAAAACTGAGCTGCATGGAAGTCCAACAAACAAAGATATAAGGAAGAAATATTCATCCAGACAGGTAGGATGGGCGGAGCCGTGGTGGAGAGGATGCGGTATGGTGGCAGCAGTAGGGACAGCAGTGGCAGGCTGGTGGAAAGTGCAGTCACACCTTTTAAAAAGTTGAGAGGGACACCGGGGGAGCACTCCCAGCACCAGACCAGACCACACAGCTCACAGTTCCAGCGCCAGGGAAAATAAAGCCTCATCACTTCTGCCAGTGCAAATCAGTGGGGGCTGGGGCAGAGGAAGAAACAGCCAGTCTCTCAGTAGAGTCCGCTTGTTTAAAGGGCCCCCATGTTCCTAGAACTTTCGCAGACCCACCCACTCCAGGAATGACAAATAGGGCAACAGTTAGAGAGGCATCAGCCCCACATGGAAGTGGGAGACATGTCTAGAAAAGGGGCGAATGCTGAGTAATCAGCATTCTACCCTCTCAGACCCCTTCCCCACTTATAGCGCCACAGCGTGGTGAAACGGATCAGTCATACCGATGAATACCTAAGGCTCTGCCCCTTACAATGTAACAGGTGGAACAGCTCTACCTAAGACACAGAAGCAAACAAAAACAGGTGCCTGTAAGATGAGGAGACAGAGAAGCATGCTTCAAAAGGGGGGATGGATCAAGGTTCCAGTGAGAGAACTAAGCGACAAGGAGATACCCAACTTCACAGACAAGGAGATAGCCAACCTAACAGACGCAGAATTCAAAACACTGCTGATAAAGATGCTTACAGGCTTGACAGATATGCTTGAGTACAGCAAACACATAAGGGAAGAAGTGAAGGCTATGCTAAATGAAAACAAAGGAAAATCCACACAAAACCTATGGTGAAGGGAAGGAAACCAGGGTTCAAATCAATGATTTGGAACATAAGGAAGAAAAAAAAGAGTCAACCAGTACAGAATGAGGAAACAAGAATTGATAAAAGTGAGGAGAGGCTTAGGAACCTCTGGGACAACTTTAAACGTACCAACATCTGAATCATAGGGATGCTAGGAGGAGAAGAGGAAAAGCAAGAAATTGAAAGCTTATGTGAAAAAATAATGAAGGAAAACTCCCCAAATTTAGACATACAAGTCCAGGAAGCACACAGAGTCCCAAACAAGCTGGACCCAAAGAGGACTACACCAAGACAGATCATGATTAAAATGTCAAAGTTTCAAGATAAAGAGAGAATCTTAAAAGAAGCAAGAGAAAAGCAGAGAGTTACCTACAAATGGTTGACTATAAGACTATCAGCTGATTTCTCAAAAGAAACTTTGCAGGCAAGAATGGACTCTCAAGAAGTACTCAATGTGATGAAAAGCCAGGACCTATAACCAAGATTACTCTATCCAGCAAAGCTATCATTTAGAATGGAAGGGCAGATAAAGTGTTTCCAGAAAAGGTAAAGCGAAAAGAGATCATCATCACCAAGCCATTATTATAGGAAATGTTAAAGGGACTTATCTAAGAAAAAGAAGGTCAAAACTATGAACATTAAAATGACAAGAAACTCACAACTATCAACAACTGAATCTAAAAAACAAAAACAAAATCCACCTAAGCAAACTAGAATAGGAACAGAATATGGGGATCATTTGGAGGGTTATAAGCTGGGAGGGGAAGAGGCAGAGATGTGGAAATGGTGCAGGGATTAAGAAGCATAATTGGTTGGTACAAAATAGACAGGGGAAGTTAAGACTAACAGAGGAAATGGTGAAGCCAAAGAACTTATATGCACAACCCAGGGACATGAACTAAGGGGGGTGAGATTGCTGGAGGAAAGAGAGGTTCTGGGCGGAGCGGAGCAAAGGAGAAAACAATTGGGACTACTGTAACAGCATAATCAATAAACTATACTTAAAAAATAAAGAATAAAAAGGCTTAAAAATATGATGAGATGCCATCTCATACCCACCAGGTGGGCTATTACCAAAAGCCATAAATGACATGTGTTGGCGACAGTGTGGAGAGGTAGGAATGCTCGTGCACTGTTGGTGGGAAAGTAAAATGGTGCAGTTGCTTTGGAAAACGGTACAGTGGTTTTTAAAAAACTTATACATATAATTACCATATAACCCAGCAATTCTACTTCTGGATATATACTCAGAATAACTGACAGCAGGGTGTCAAATAGATAGTTGTACACCCGTGTTCACAGATTTATTCACAGAAAAAAAAAAGAAGATTTATTCACAGAGCTGAAATGGGAATGCAACACTAGTGTCAGTCAATGGACCAACGGATAAGCAAAATGCGGTTATATCCACACAACAGCTACTCCTCAGCCTTTACAAAGGCAAACTCTGTAATACGCTACAGCATGGATAACCCTCCATAATGCTATGCTAGGGGAAGTAACCAGGCACAAGAAAATAAGTATTTTATGATTCCAGTTATACAAGGCACTAAAGTTACTCAAAATCCTCGACACACAAGGTGTAATAGTGGATGCCAGGGGCTGGGGAAGGGGGAAATGGGGATTTATGTTTGTTTGTTTGTTTGTTTCATAGGTAGTGTTTCAGTTTTACAAGGTAGAAGAGTTACAGGGATGGAAGGCGGCGATCGTTGCACAACAATGTGAATGTATGTAATATCATCAAACTGTACCTAAAAGTGGTTAAGATACTAAATTTACGTTCTGTGTATTTTACCAGAATGATTTTTTTAAATTTATGTCTCTTTGTGTAAATGCCAATGGTACACTTCAATACAGAATGAAGACAGTCCTAAGTGCACCACCTGGACCTCTTGGAGGGGAGAGTAATTGCTTTCCCAAATAACGATTGCCCAGTCTCCGTTCTGTGACTTAGAGCTCTCACGTGTTCTGAGAGGGCTGATTGCTGCCCTCACCAGAAGCTTGTTCATGGGAGGAAGTTTTTCAAGCGAGACATTGTTTGTACCCCTTAAAATTAATCCCTTTGCCTCAATTACCTATTAACACCATGGGTAAGTCTCCTCCTACCTCCTCTTCTGCCATAGACTACATGCTTCAACATTAGGGGCTGACTCAGTTTAATATGTTCAGAAAAGGCAAAAGTTTCTTAATCTCAAGGAGAGCTTCAGTGGCCACACAGGACATCTGACTTGGGAAGTCCCCACCGCTGCTCATCTAAGATGTTTCCCTCATCATCATCCTTGTCCTCATTGGTCCTTTATGTACACCTTAGGTCTTCAGCCCTCCTGAATCTTTGATCTGTCTGCGCTTCCACACTCCTACCTCCTCCATCTCCTCAACCAGAGTTCCCACCCCTGCCAGACCTTTCCCTTCTTAGCTGGACCCCTCAGCTACTGAGAATCACTGAAAAATTGGGTCTTCTCCACCACTGTGGGCTTTTGAGGGGTTCAGAGACCCCAAGCCCAACTGCCTAAGGCTTAAAAAGGTGGTTGGAAACAGGAAATGAACCCACAAACCATACACACTTGATGTGTATCACATTCAGGACTTCCCCTGTTGAGCCTGGATGTTCTCAAAAGCTGCAAGGTTCTTGGTCCCAATTTTTTCTCTTAAAAAGTTCTGTTTAATTCTATTAAAAAGCACATAACATTACATTTACCACCACGAATTAATAGCCCATGTACAATTCAGTAGTGGTATATATATTCTCATTGTTGTAAAACAGACCTCTGCCACTTTTTCACCAGTAAAACTGAAAGTCTGTACCCATTGAAAAACAACACCTATTTCATCCTCCCCCAAGTACCTGCAATGACGAAACTCTTTCCTTTCTCTACATTTGAATACTTGAGATGCCTCATATAAGTGAAACATACTATTTCTGTCTTCTTGCGACTGGCTTGTTTCACTTAGCATAAAATCCAGATTTACCTTTTTTCCTAAGGCTAAATCATATTCTCTTTTATATGTACACACTGCATTTTCTTTTTCCATTCCATGCTCTATGGACAACTGAGTAGCTTCCACCCCTCAGCTATTGTGAATAATGCTGCAATGAAGATGGATGTGCAGAGATCTCTTCAAGAACCTGCTTTCCATCCCTTTGGATATAAGAGAAGTGAGACTGCTGGACCACATGGTAAGTCTGTGTTTTATTTCTAGAGCAACCTCCAAACTGTTATCTACAGTAGCTGCACCATTTTGCATTTCTACAAAGAGGGGGCCAGGTTCCAATTGTTCCACATCGTGCCAACGTAAGTTACTTTCTGTGTTTCTCGTAGTGATCATCCTAATGGGTGTGAGGGAAAATTTCCTGGTTGTTTGGACTGATTTCTCTATCAAGTGATGATGTTGGTCAATTTTTCATGACCTTGTAGGCCATTTGGGTGTCTTCTCTGGAGAAATGTTTATTCAAAAGTTTTGATAATTTCTAATCAGGTAATTTTGGATTTTTTGTTGTTGTTAAATTGTAGGCTTTCTTTATATACCCTAGGTGTTAACCACTTAATAGATATATGTGATTTTCAAATACTTTCTCTTATTCTGTAGATTCCTTTCTTACTCACTTGATTGTTTCTTTGGTGGCCAATACTTCTTAAGCTTGATGTAGTCCCATTTTCTATTTTCCTTTGTTCACTGAGCTTTTGGTATGATAGCCAACACATCATGCCAAATCCAACATCAGGAAGCTTTTCTCCTGCGTTTTCTCCTGTGAGTGTTATAGTTTCAGGTCTTACATTTAGATCTTTAATTCATCTTGAGTTAATTTTTGGATGTGATATAAGATTCTCTTACGTGTGAATATCCAGTTTTCCCAACACCTTATATTGAAGTCTCTCTTTTTCTTCCATTGAGTGGTCTTGGCAGCCTTGATGAAAGTCATTTGACCATATACAGGATGGTTTACTCATAGGCTCTCTGTTTGGATCCATTGGTTTATATGTCTGTCTTTATGCCAGTGTCACTCTATTTTTACTTTAGCTTTGTAACGTGTTTTCAAATGAGAAAATGCCAGCCTCTAACTTTGCTTTTTTGGAAGATTGTTTTGGATCCTCAAGGAATTTCGAGATATCATATGAATTGAGATGATATTTTCTATTTCTCCTAAAAAACGCCATTGGAATTATAATATATTACATTGAATCTATAAATTACTTTGGGTAGTATGGACAGTTTAACAATATTAACCTTGCAATTTACGGATCTGTTGCTAACGAGGAAGGATTTTCAAAGAAGCAGTTGCTCCAGTTCCTTTCCCCATGATCTCTTTGTACTCAGCCCTTTGTGGGAGTTCGTGCAACTGCCCGCCCCACGCAGGGACTCCCGAGGTGAGGACCGGACAACAAGGGGTTGGAAGGCTTCAGATCCAGGGACTGTGTGAGGAGGCTAAGCAAGCTGCACTTCTTCCCTGCTTCTTCCATTGTTTTTCACTCCGGTTTAACCACCTGTTAACCCCATGGGTGACTCTATTCTGTAGCCCATCCTCTTTTCTTCTGCCAACTCAAGCTTAACCGGAAAACATTTTGCCAGGAAATATAGGACCTTATTCAATAGAAAGAGTCTGGGGGATGGAAGGAGACGTGCTTGGGACAATGGGAACATGATGCAGTGTGCAGATGTTTTATTAAGTTGTACACTTAAAACCTATATGGTTTTGTGGACCAATGTAACCCCAATAAATTTAAACCAACAAACCAACAAATAAACACAAATTTCTGGTGTAAGAATGTTGTTGACTGGTTCGTTGGGCACATCACTAATATGGCAGAAATATTTGACATCCATTCATGAGAAATATAGTCAAATTGTCTATTGGAAATTCTAAAGCTTTGTCTCTCATAAATAAAATAACTGAATCACCAGAGGACATAATGTGCATGTCTGTTAGCCTCAGTCCCAGGACTGACTTCAGACGTGGTGGGCTGACGCCTTACAGAGCTGTAGCTCTGACCTGAGCAAACCCCACACACTTAGAAAGTGCCCCCGGCCAAGGAGCCTGTGCACCGGTGTCCAGCCCCATTTTCATTTCAATGTCCCCACCCTGGAACCAGAGTGTCTGGAAGGATGTCTGACAACGCAGATGTCAAGGGGCTGGGAAGGAATGTGACCCTCCTTCAGGGTAGGGACCGTGAGGAGCTACAACTGTGGGCACAACATTTACTCCATTTAAGTCCACAGGATTGCAACAGGGTTGTTTTCTAAAGCTTTTCAAAGTATGAAGTTCTTTGAATAATGTGGTAGAGAAAATAGTTGTTCCCTGAAAGTATCCTGAGTTTTATTCCTGGAACCGGTGACCATTAGTTACATTCCTTGGCAGAAGACACACTGCGCGTGTGATGAGGTTGTAGGTGGTGAGATGGAAAGTAAACTCTGGATTTCCTGGGTGGTCCCTCCATGTGATCTCAGTGCTCTGAGAGAAAGAAGAGAGAGAAAGATTTAGCGACAGAGGGAAGTAAGCAGATGTGACCATGGGAGCAGGGGATAAAAATGCTTGTGATGTAAGGTCCTGCGCCAAGAATGTGGAGAGCTTCCAGAAAGAATCTGGAAAAGGCAAAAACGGACTCCCCCCAAAAAAGTCTGTGGAGAGAGCAGGGTGTGCAGACACCAGGATCCCAGCACAGGGACGCCATGTCAGTGTCCTGATCTCCAAGGCTTTTAGAAAATGTGGGGACAGACTGAGCGCCTTATCCCCTCAGGTGTGCTTTGGAGACACCCCGGTGGCCACCCGCTCCCTCCTTAGCCCCTTGTCTGAAATTGCCTCCACAGTCTGCACAGGACGGCACATGAGGGCAAAGGGAATATTTAAGGCCTCCTCACTAACACTGGCAGGAACGCTGAGCAAATAACTTGTGTGATAATTGATCAACAGCCAGCAAGAGTTGGAAGGACCCTAACCACCAACATGTTTCAATTCCACACACATTTTTACCTCACATGTAAGGAAACCCTTGCACAAATCTTTCAAAGATTCTGTCACCAAACTTTGCTGTTCTGTGGGGTGTAGAGACACCGTAAAATGTCAGCGGGCAGGGGCGCCAGTTCTATTACACAAGCACACGTCCCCCTGGGCACGCACCCTAATGCCTTCACTGCCCTGTGATTACTGAGCACCACCAGGCGACATACACAGCACAGGACACGTTCCTGGCACTTGGTGTCCTTTTCCAAACTCCATTTGCCTATTCCCGAGAGAGTCCTCAAAAAAGGATACAGGGCATTGGAAAATGGACACTGACCTTTGGATGATGTTGGGCTTTGTTGGGTATTTTTGGATTCTAAGCGCACAGCAATATGCTGCGGAGACCTGCAGGCCAGATGGACTTCAGAAACCAGAGGACTTCCAGAGTGAAAAAGCAGGGGTAAGGTACTGGGCAGAGTTAGATAATCACTGGAGCAGACGGAGGGGAGGCGGGGAGGGAAGGACAGGGGAGGACAGGGGAGGAAAGCCAGAGAGCCAAGGAGAGAGAGAGGCGGGCAAAAGGACTTGCTTGTTGCACTGCCCTCCTTATATAAAAGCCGTTGTGGCACACAGATGGTTATGAATGGCCAAGCTGAGCTCTGTCTTCTCTGTGTCAACTCAGAATCCAACCAGAAAATGGTTCCTATGGATAGAGTATGACCTATCGAGGGGTAGCGTAAGGGAGGGCAAGATGAAACCAGAGAGGTAAATGATACATGCTCACTGAAAAATAAATCAAATTTAAAAAATGCAGAAAATAAAAAAGAAAAGTTGCCGTTCCTAAAAGAATTACGTATTAATCCCATTTCCTTTAAGGAACCAGTTAGCTATTTGATATGTATCTTTCCAAATATTTGCCTTTGCAAATATACATATGTATACATGGCTTTAAAAAATAATAGCATTTTATAATACATACAGGTCTGTAGCATACATGTGGAGTATGTGTGCATATACTAGATGTAAACAGAAATAACTGTTGCACATAATATTATGGACACTTTCCATAGATATAGATGTGTTTATCCTTTTTACTGACCGCAGAATATTCCATTGGTGGGCATCTCAATCTTCTACTGCTTTAATCCTTGACTTGGTTGTTTCCATTTGTTTGCTTTTTAGAACCCATGTTGGGAAGAATATCCCCGTGCCTATACAAGGTGAGGCAAAAGTAGGTTTACAGCTATGAGTACATGAAACACAGTTTATTCTTGTGTTATTATTTATTATTATATTATTTTCCATATCAACAACTGTAAACCTACTTTCGTCCCACCCTGTATACTCCTGTCCTTTGGCGGTGCTGCTACAAAATAGATTCCTAGAGATGGAATCAGGGCCGATGATACCTAGGTCACATAGTACGTGCATTTTAATGTTTGCTCAATAGGAGTGTTTAATTGTACTCTAAAGAGTTTGATGATTACAATTCTAAACTAATTTGTGGTATAAAAATTAGATTATTTCAAACAAAATGATATAGTCATGTCTCATAAAAATTAGTACATGTTTGGTTTTTCCACAACTCTTTTGAATTTCTCCTTTTTTGGAAAAAAGGATACTAGCTCAGTGATATTTCTTGTAGTTATTACTATAACTCAGGTGATCCATCTAGTAAATAACTCAGCTTTCTCAGTGAACCTATAAACAGAATCCTGCTCCACATGAAGGCTGGTTGAGGTTCCCCTTAACATTAGTCATTCATTTTGTGGGGCATGGATTCAAGGAAAATAAGGTACAGTATACTTGTTACTAATACAGATGTGCACTGCACTTGGAAGAGTGGTGAATCCTATTTGACTATTGCTGACTCTCAGCTGTTAACAGACATGTGGAAAACCTGATAAACTTGGTAGAAATACCAATTCCCAGGCTCGCATCTAAAGATCATTATGTCACTGGTTTTCAACAGTCACTGCTTGTGATTTGAGTAAAAGTGGGTTGCATTTTGGGAAATAACCTGGCTGCTGATTAAGAACATAGTCTATAGTTACATCAAAGTCTAGCTTTGGAAGTCAACTGTACCATTTGCTGTGTGATCTTGGCCAAGTTGTTTACCTTTCCTGAGCTCCAGCCCCAGTTCACTCTTCTGTCAATAAACTATGCTATCTCACTGTGAGGATCAAATAGTCACTGTATTAAAAGCACTCAGCCAAGCCATGACCAGTATGGCTCAGTTGGGTAGGCATCACCCCGCAAAGTGAAAGGTTGCTGGTTTGATTCCTAGTCAGGGCTTATGCCTGGGTTGCAGGTTCAGTCCCAGCTGGGGTGCCTGTGACAGGCGACCAATCGATGTTTCTCTCTCACATCAATGTTTCTCTCTTTCTCTTTCCCATCCCCTCAGTCTAAAAATAAATAAATAAAGCATTTTAAATGAAAGCACTCAGCCTTCCAAGAAGCATCATAATTAAAATGCCAAAGGTTAAAGATGAAGAGAGACTCTTAAAAGCAGCAAGAGAAGTTATTTACCTACAAGGAAGTTCCCATTAGACTACCAGCTTATTTTTCAAAAGAAATTTGGAAGGCTAGAAGGGATTGGCAAGAAATATTCAAAGTCATGAAAAGCAGGGACCTACAGCCAAGATTCCTCTACACAGCAAAGCTATCGTTTAGAATCAAAGGGCAGATAGCTTCTCAGAGAAGAAAAAACTAAAGGAGCTCATCATCACCAAACCGTTATTACATGAAATGTTAAAGGGACTTATTTAAGAAAAAGAAGAAGATCGAAACTATGAACAATAAAATGGCAATAAACACACAGCTATCAACAATTGACTCTAAAAAACCAACTAAGCAAACAGAAAGAACAGAGACAGGATCATGGATATGCAGAGAGTTTCGATGGTTGCCAGATGGAAGGGATGTGGGGGAGTGGGTGAAGAGGCGAGGGGATTAAGAAGGACAGATAGGTAGTTACAGAACAGCCACGGGGATGTAAAGTACAGTATAGGAAATGGAGCAGCCAAAGAACTTATAGGCATGACCCATGGACATGTACAATGGTGGAGGGATTGCCTGAGGGAGTGGGGGTGCTGGGTGGAGGGGGAAAGGGGGAAATCAGGACAACTGTAATAGCATGATCAATAAAATATAATTAAAAAATAAAAATAAATTTCAAAAAGCATTCAGTCTAGAGTAAGTCTCAAATATGTTAGTAATTGTTATTAAGAAAACTTGAGTGATCGCAAATATGTACTATGAGTACCTTTTTTATACAAATGAATACATCTTTAACAAAAAGAAACATCAAATATCTACTTTATTTTTTAATTTTTTAAAATTGTTTTTCTATTACAGTTGTCCCACTTTTCCCCCCATTGCTTCCCCCCTCCCCATCCACCCCTTCTCCCACAGTCCATCCCCACCCTGCTGTCCGTGTCCGTGGGTCATTTATACTAGTTCCTTGACTAGACCCTTCCCCTTCTTAACCCCCTTCTTTCCCTCTCCTCTCCCCTCCTGTCACTGTTAGTTTGTTCCTTGTTTACATGCCCGTGGTTCAATTTTGCTCGCTTGTTTGTGTTGTTCATTAGTCTCCTGTATTGGGTGATAGCATATGGTATTTGTTTGTCATTGCCTGGCTTATTTCCCTAAGCATAATTCTCTCTAGTTCCATCCCTGTTGTCGCAAACGATAGGAGTTCCTTCCTTCTTTCTGCTGCATAGTACTCCATTGTGTAAATGTAGCACAGTTTTTTGATCCACTCATCTACAGATGGGCACTTGGGCTATTTCCAGCACTTGGCTATTGTAAATGAAGTCAATGAATTGGTATTTATATATACTTTAGCCCCATGGCAGTCTTTAAGAATTTTATAAGTGGTTCACATTGTCATATTCTTTAACAACAAATTAATATAGTTCCTTTTATCATCTTCCGAATCGCATTTAAAATTGTATTTTAGAAATACTATGCAATTAACTGTTGTGAACTGTGTATCAAACACTATGCATTTAAAATGACCTTATTTGATGTTTAATTGCTTTCTTGTGGACTATTTCTATACGAAGGCTTTATTTTTTTTTAATTTTTATTTTTCAATTATAGCGAAATTCAGTATTATTTTATATTGGTTTCAGGTGTACAGGATAGTGGTTGGACAATTATATAATTTACAAAGCGATCCTCCCAGTAATTCTAGTACCCACAGAACACCGGGCATAGTTATTACAATATTATTGACTGTATTCCCTGTGCTGTACTTCTGTACCTAGGCTTTAAATTCTTTGAGGATAGAATCTAGGTCTTCTACTTCTCTCTTTCTTCCCCTTCTCCATTCTTTTTTTTTAAAACATCTCTGTGTGGTTGCCTCTCACTCGCGTCCCCAGCTGGGGACCTGACATGCAACCTAGTAATGTGTCCTAGCTGGGAATCGAACCAGCGACACTTGGCTCGCAGGCCGACACTCAATCCACTGAGCCACAGCAGCCAGGGCTCCTTCTCCATTCTTGTCACACAATTGCATAATAAAATATTCACAGTGTTTGTTAAATGGATGGTAGAATATGTTGTACATATTTTAATTGTTAAAAGAAGTTTAATTTTTCATTTCCACAATTTAATATATATATTTTTTCCTGATATAGAAAAATCCAGTTACACTCTTACAGGAATTGTCAGCAATAAAGTCTCGATATCAAACTTCACATGCAAATGTAATTGAATCTTGAATTAGGGGGTCTCCGAGTCAACAGTATCAGCATCCATACAAGTCAGGAAGTGACATTCCACCGCTCATCACAAATGTCTCTTGAGATCAAAGGGGGGAAGATGTTCATCACCAAACACAGGGAAATGGGAAAATGTAGCTAGACATCTCAGCAAACAGGTTAGCGAATCTTCAAGGGAGAGCTGGAGACAGACCTATAAACAGATTACCCTTAGTTAATTACCACCCTCAGTTAATTTAATTAATCACGTTAGACTGTAACTCCAGACTATCCAGCATGGAAAAACGGAGGAGGAGGGAGGGGGATCAGGGGGGTTTACTTGCATTAGGTTAAAGCCAGCTTGCTTTGCCTGTTGGGGTACGCATAACTTTGTTTCGTGCCCCCATTTTTTTTTTTTAAGTTTTTATTTATTTTTTAGAGAGAGGGGAAGGGAGGGAGAAAGAGGGAGAGAAACGTCAATTGGTTGCCTCTCATACACCTCCAGCTGGGGACCTGGCCCACAACCCAGGCATGTGCCCTGACTGGGAATCAAACCCACAACCTTTCATTTCTCAGGCTGATGCTTAACCCACTGAGCCACACCAGCATACTGAAGTATTAATGAGTGAAAGGATAGGGTGTCTGGGATATGCTCTGAAAGACTCTAGCAGCCATTCTTCCTTCCCTTCAAAAAACATGGAAGAGATAGATGAAATAAGATTGGCAAATGTTGGTAGGCTCTGAGGCTGGAGGATAGGTACAGAATGATTCATATACTCTTCTCTCTTGTGTATGTTTGGCAATGTCTACAATGAAAAACTTTTTAAAAAGAGAAGTCCCAGTCAAGCACTGTGGGGATAAAACCCAACCTGGGCAGAGATGGGAACCCTGCTATACAAAGAGCAGAAGAACCTGTGAGTAAAGTTCACACCAAGACTCCAGGCATCTCAGAAGCAATCAGCCATCCGAGCCAAGCTGCCTATCAAGTTGATCCAGACTAGATATTAGCTGGGACTGTCCTGGGTGCTCCTGACATCTGCAGGGTGTGCCCTTGTCACACTGCAGGAGTCAAAGCAAAGCCTTCCACAATGTTGTCTTCCACAGCTTCCTCTGTGCATCATGTTTACAATGGCCTCTAAAGCACGAATCATTAGGACTGGGTAATTCTTGAGCAAAATCCACAGTCTTCATAGACATGACCATGAGACATGTGCAAGGAGTACTAAGTGACCCCAGCAACTAGTGGTTCCTTCAGCTGGGACCAACAACCTCTCAGGTGAGATGGACTTGAGCCAGGCCTTGAGTATGGAATTAGGATTTGGTGAAAGTGTTGAACTGCAAGAGGATGAATAAACAAATGCCAACTTGCCTTTGGGCGTTTCAGGTAGAGCTATGCATTCACACCCTCCTCTCTTTCCACTAACAAAGAATTTTACAGCAAGAAGGAAAAATTATAGATACTATTTGATTTATTTTGACTGATGCCTCTTCAGCACCTGCTATGTGCCATTAGGGGATGTGAGGCCCTAGAGGATACAAATATGAACAAGATAGGAGTCTTACTAGTAATAAATTTATAATTTGGACCAACTTCTTCCTTCCAAGTCAAGCCTAGGACAGAATAGAAAACCACTCCTGAAGTTGATGACCTCAATTTCACAGCTATATCGCACAAAGCCATAGGTACAATTTATACTCGTTAGAATGGCTCAAATTAAAAAGTTAACTGTCCTGGTGAAAAGCACATTCTCTAGACCAGGATATTTTGTGTTCAAAGCATAACTCTGCTACTCATTAAGTGAGACCCTGAGGAAGTTATTTAACTTCTTTATTCCTCAGGCTGTCCTCCATAAAATGAGGGTGCTGATAGTACCCACCTCATAGGATTGCTATAAAGCTTAGATTAGTTAATATGTGTGAATGCTATGAAAGCATTTACTCTGCAGCTGTTGGTATTACTACTACTATTCTACCATCTCCCCAAACACAGACCTGAATTGCTACCCCCTTGTTTATTGGCATTTAGATCTAAGAATTCCTAGCATCAATAGTTCTGCTCTTGTTAGAATTGCCAGCTAGGATAACAGGAAGCTGGAATATGCAACTTTAAATCCACCAGCTTCTCTATCTCCCTTGATGAAGATTACATTATCAGAAAAGGTTCTGTGATCCTTGGCTGGAAGTTGCTTTCATGTACAATTATTAGGCTCCTCCCTCTCATTAGCAGCACATGCAGGTGCTGAATGGCTTTGTGGATATTGTCCACATTTAGTATGCCTTTAATAAAATGTTCACAATAATTCAGAAATACAAGCTCTTGACTGAGCTTGCAAAATAGAATGTTTATCCTGGTATAAAAACTCTTTCATACCAAGCTCAAGTGCTGCTCTCCAGATGTCAAGACTGGAATGGCTCTGTTCCCTCATCATACCTGAAACAATGCTTTGATGGTCCCACATTGTGTGGGGTTCCCACCCTAAATTCCATACCTGTCCTGAGTTCATCAACCATCTTTTCTCGTGTGCTTTTTTATGTTATGACACTTAAATAGATCAGCTTCTACCTTCCAGCTGAGCCTTTTTATCAACTTTTAAAAATATTATATTTAAAAGCTTCCCTATATTGCCATTGAGCTCCATCTAATCTGTCCGTTCTATAGAACAAACCTCCTTGTCACCATGCATTCTTTCACAGGCTATGCAATGAGGGCCCTCTGTAGTTCAAAGTGTCTTCATGCTCATGATCAAATCTGAGTAAGCAGGAATTATTATCTTCAGTTTCCAGCTAAGAAAAACTAAACTTTAAAGTTACTATATGTAATAATTATGATTAGCAACTGTCTGGTGATGACAGCAGCTAACATTAATCAAGCACTTAAAAGTACTTCACCAAGCACTTTACACATGTAGTTTAAAAGAAAAAAGATTAAATAAGTTTCCCAAGCACATCCTTAACTCAAAACTGAGCTCCCAGTCTAGACCTTTTCAGCACATGAAAGATACTGTGAGCAGGCCATTCTTACTCTTTTTCATTCTGTCTTGAATTTCAGTTCAACTTAACAGATATTTTTAAGTGTCCCTCAAATAGCAGGCATGTGTTAAACAAGAGATGAAAGAGACCATGTCTCCAGCCTCAAGCAGCTAGCTCATTGGTTTAATGGGAAGGGAGACACATAAATAGATAAGATTAGATAACATTTGAGAAATAAAAGCATTATATAGAGGGTGAATATAAAAGTTGTCATCTAAATGAGGTCCTATTAATAACACTGGAACAACAAGGAGAGATCAGAAGTGTCCCAGGCAATTCCAGTAAATACTCCCCTAGTTATATCAGTGTATCACTCTAAAAGCTTGCCTGCTCTCAGGCCTGTGGGCTCCACAACACCAGTTAGTAGCTCATGACTCATAATCCACTACCAAATTTTCAGTAGAAAGACTGAAATTATGTGGAATAGGAATTTCCAATTACTGTTTGTTGAAGTTAAATGAATTGTACTAACTTAAAGTGAATTGCATTGCAAGGGCCATTAATCGTCGTCGTCGTCGGCAGCCATCCGTCTCGAGAGACGATGGTGTAGCTTCTTAAGAGTCTATCTGCACCGCCGAGAATGGCTGTGCAGTCCGACTCGGGAGTGACACGGTATCTGTCTCCTCCCGTGTTGAATCGACATCTTGTGATGACGCTGAAGCTACAGAGCCTGGGCAGGGTAATATGGAGGGTCTGCTGTTGCCCATGCAGCAGACACCCCCTCTCTTCGCAGCTGAAGGGTCCAAGGGAAAGACGGAGTCGATACAGCTTGGGTTCAGGTGCGCCGCAGGAGTTGCCGGTGTTGACTACAACGTCAAACCGCCTTAGGGACTCCGGCTCCGGATTTTCTGTCGGGGTTTACTCCCTTAGCCTTTCCCCTGAAGAGGTATGCCGCAAGGCAGCGGAGGTTTTTTGGAGTCAGAGTTTTCCTTCTCTGATGTACCCTGACTGGAAGATCGAACCAGCGACACTTAGCTCGCAGGCCGACGCTCAATCCACTGAGCTAAACCAGCCAGGGCTAGGGCCATTAATAGATATTGGGTTTAAAATCGCAAAAATGAGCATGGTGCTGTTTTTATCACCCTGCAGCAATTTACATCCTACATTGTGGAGTGCCTTCCATGTCTCTGAAAATGCTTGAGGGAACTATCCCAGCTACTCCACACTCCACCCACCCTTACCTCCCACAAGAAAGGAATCAATCAGCCAAAAATAGAATATTGGGAAAATGTCAAAAGAATGTCACACTCACGGCAGTCTACATGCATTATAAAATTGCACACTGTCTCTTTCTTTATCCCCTTCCAACCCACAGATTCTCCTTCTCCCTCTGTCCCTGGGCATCTAGATCTTTTACCTCACTAAGGACTTCAACTTTGGCTTCAAGGTGTACAGGCCTTCTCCCCAGCAGAGACCCTATAATCAAGAAGTCTAACTGTGCTCCCCAAAACAATGGTTTAAAGTTTGTTACCAAAAAGTTGCCAAAGCCAACAGAATCCCTGAAGAATCTATAGATTCTATCCCTAGAAAAATACACAGACGCATATACATAAACCTCTCCATAGAGATCCAGGAGGTTCCCAGAGTCTAGAAAAGACCCTGCCCCAGAGGGTTCCTAAGGCTGAACCAAAGCTGATCCATCAGAGTTTAGACTCTGTACTTAACTTAGGGCCTGACAGTAAGTAAACACTTAGTGAATGTAGAGGTAAGAGAGAGGCTCATGGAAATGCAGATGTAGGTGAGGGTGACAGTAAGAGCAGGTCAGTGACTGATTCCAAGAATCTTTAAATGCTGATGTCATCACCTGGAACTCAACAAGTCCTGAGGGTAGCTCTCAGCCTTCTCCTCCCATGGCCGGCTGGCAGGGAAGACTCAAGTTAACCAGGTCTCAGAGATGGAGAGTAATGAGTGAGTGAGATGTATGTATATAACTATCCACCAACCAGATAAATATATGGGTAGGTATTAAAAGTTTGTTTTCTCCCTAATGGCAACATTGCCATAGTTGTGACTGTCCTGCCATGGAGCCATAAGCAAGCATAGTGCTTACAATAGACTCCAAGCCCTGTCTCATGTTGCTCAGTTGGTTGAGTGCCAGCCTGTGAACAAGTGAAGGAACCAAAGTGTCGCAGGTTCAATTCCCAGTCAGAGCACGTGGCTGGATTGAGGGCTACGTCCCCAGTTGGGGGCATGCAGGAGGCAGGTGATCAGTGTTTCTCTCCTTCTTTCTCCCTCCCTTCCCCCAGCTCTAAAAAGTAAATAAAATTTTCAAAAAAATTAAAAATAAAATGGGCTCTGAAGTCATATCAGACCATCTGCCACCCAGAGTGACATGTCTCTAAACATATTAATTCATTCCACCAAAGTGCAATCATAAATTCTGTTCGTCTGGGAGCCATTTATTCTCTTTAAGATGATTTTGCATTTCTCCACTGGCTTCATTAAATATTTGAAAGTTTCAATAATTTGTTTTTTAAAGTTTACCTCCCTAAAGATAATCTCTTTTCCCTCATTTTGGGTGTGAAGGAAAAGTTTTACTAAAAATTTCCATGCACTACAACAAATCATGCTAAGGGAACTAACTCACCTCACTGTTTATCCCAACCCCAAACCTTTGTCAAATTTCTACCTCAGTGGTTTCTTATTTCACACACTTTCCTGCTAAAGGACAATTTCCTAAGTGTCCTGTAAGTTGACTTCTAAATCCAGGTGAGAAATTTTTAACCTGAGCGACATAATCCAGAAATCTTAAATTAGAGGCTTAAAAATTATGATCTGCACAGACTTCTTGATGACCTGCTAAGTGTTTCTTAAAACTTTAAATTGGTCCTCCCGTTATTTTCCTGTAAAAATTCTGATTTCTACCTTTTCTTTAAAATAAATCAGAAATTGTGACAACACTGTATGCACATTCTTGTACTGCAAGAATCATCTAGAGAGCACCAAGAGATGTGCAAAATCACCCTGGAACTAACCCAACAGCATCCAGTGAGAGAGAGCATGAGGCGCAGTCACACAGTGTGACCTTACACAGCACTGCAAACAAATCAGCTCCAGCAACACCCAACAGCATGGACGACTCTCAGTAATATAATAAGTAGCAAGTGAGACGAGTCAGTGAGAAAGATTCCATCAACATGATAACCTTTTAATAAGGCTAAAAACAACTAAAATTTAAAATATATTTTTAGGATACTCTTAGGTAAAAGGAAGCTCCATAGAAAGAAAAGCAAGGGAATAATAAATGCATGAAACAAGATGATGCTTACCTGTAGTGGGGCTAGACAGGGAAGCGAGGGGCCACATTGTCAAATGTAGGTTGTTGTCAAAGTCCTAGCTTTTGTTTGGGGTTGTTGGATCATTACATTGTTCTAGATGGCTAATTAACTAGATGAGTGCCACACAGCATGGATAAATAACGACAATATGTCATGAACCAACGATATGGACAATTTCATTGTGAGCACTGAAGTCTTAGGAAAACAAGAAAGATAGAATCAACCAGAGCAAGTAAGAAATGAGCTAGGGTTCTCCCTTTTCCCATGGCCTTTGCCACACTTTTTTTTTTTCTCCAAACACTGAAGCCATATGTCAGATTCCATTGCTTAGCTCATCCCAGGCCTGCTCATTGGAGTTACTGCCTCATCCTATACATAGGCCAGTGTTTTGCAACCAAGGGTGATTTTTGCCCCCAAGGGGACATTTGGAAATGGCTGGAGACATTTTTGGTCACTCTCAACTGGGTTTCAGGTGCCATTAACATCTGATGGATAGAGATCAATAATACTACTGCTAAATATCCTACAATGCAGAAGACAGATGCTCCTCAACCTCTACAACAAAAAATTATCTGGTTCAAAATAATGCCATGGTTGATAAGCTTGCTGTGGGCATTTGAGTTTCCCCCACCTAGCCTAAGTAGGTTTCTAGGTTCAAGTGCCAAGGATGCTATCCTCATCGTCCAGACAAGAAGTATAACATTTTGATATGGAAACCTGTAGTAAAAAAAAAGATTTACACGTAATGCCAATGACCAATAAGATCAGTAGTGGTCACAGCAACTCATTTTGCAGCTGAGGGTACTGAAGTGCTAAGAAAGAAAGAAGATTGCCCACGTGGTCTGCACCTGCCTCCCTCCCCAAGCTCAGCCACTCTATTTCACTCTGCCCCAGCCATGAAGACATTCCCTGAACTCCTGGAACCCTTTCCTGCCTCAGGGTCTCCCCATGGCTGCCTACGTCTCATCTTTTTAAGTGTCCTTTAAATGTTTCTTTCTCAGACAGGTTTCATTCCTATATTTTAATTTTAAGCACTTGATTCATACACTCCTTACAAACACTTTTTAAGTATTTGCACAATTTACAATTAGTATTTTTTTCCTTACTTTTCTAACTGTTCCTCTTTTCTGTCCCCCACAAACAAGATTTTATGTTCCATTAGTTTAGGATCCAGTCAAGATTGTTTCCTCCAATGCTGTTTGGCCATCACCTAGTACATTATCTGTATATACTTGACACTTGGTAAGTATTTGCTGAATGAGTGAATAAATAAATGAGCAACTCTACTAGAGGAAAGAGAGAAGGAAGGAAGGAAGGAAGGAAGGAAGGAAGGAAGGAAGGAAGGAAGGAAAATTAATAAGCCTTTACTCTCCTTCTTCCTAGCTCAACAAGCTTAACTATGTCCTTTTCTTGGGCACTCTAAAAATTTAATCAGTCCACTGGGGAAGGGGAGTAAGGAAATATAAGCAACTCCCAAAAACAGCTCTCTGCTGGTCATCTGGAAATGTTAACTAGTTTCATCATTTGCACCACACTCAAATTAATCTGTAAGGCTAGGTTCCTTGAGCAAGTGCTTTTTCTTCTTCCTTATAATCTGTCTCACAACTCTTATCTTCAACAGAGATTAACCAAGAGTCTGGGCTGGAAGGAACAAACTAATTTGGACATCTGCTGCCCAGGCTCCTTCTCTAGACCAAAAGATGTCTGTGA
This sequence comes from Furipterus horrens, assembly GCF_987537825.1. NCBI lineage: Eukaryota > Metazoa > Chordata > Mammalia > Chiroptera > Furipteridae > Furipterus > Furipterus horrens. Next base: position 42,036,507 of record NW_028327183.1, read on the forward strand.
GCTGCGCTAATTTCCCAGTCTTATAAGGTGCTTTACAAGAGACATTATTTTTTAAAAGTTCTCCAGTGATGACTACTTAACAGCTCTGTCCCATTTTCCATGAGCAATGTTGACATCTGTTGAGTGGTGGCAAGAGTGAGCCTTGAGGGGATCCTTAGGAGTTGAGTGACCTGGACACCATTCTCGGTCCCATGGCAGACTGCTACAGTGTCATTTAACTCAATTTAATTCCTGGCTTTGGAATTCCACTTCCCTCTCATTCCTAGCTTTGGAATTCCACCTCTCTGGCCATTGAGTCCCATTCTCTTGCGACAGCATTACCTCATGCAATTGCTACAGAAAACAGTGAAATGACATCTGTGTCAAATGTCTGGTCCAGAACAAAGAAACTCTTTATAAAAATCCTTATATGCTGCATCCCTGGCATAAAGTCTTCACGGTGTCTTTGCTTCAGTTCAATTCAAATTGCCTCCTGTATTAAGGCCCCGGGTAAGGTAGGACTGCTGGAGATAAATTTCCCACCCTCAAGGGTCTGACAGGAAAGATGATAAATTGAAAAATATAATTCAGAGCAGAAAACATTGTGTCATATGTTTTCAGGGGGGAAATGTTATTAGATTTAAATGATGAAGATATCCTACCGAGATGATGAGAAAAAACTTTTCAGGACCTGAGATGAACTTGAAAAGAGTTGTTAGAATTTCAATATTGCAAAAGGAGTGTAGGAGAGAGGGCACGCCAAATGAACTAGCCTTGTGCAAAGGTGCAAAATCTGAAAACATGGAGTGTGTTTAAGGACAAAAGATCAGTTTAAAGTATTACAGGTCAATGTACCATTGTGTTACAATGAACCCGGTCACATACGGCCAGATAATGCAACTGTGGGTGCCACTTTGGGATTCTAGAACACATACTCTTCTCCAGCTAGCCATTGGCCAAAGGAGTTTGCTCAGCCCTTAAAAACAGCACCTCCATTTCCTCCCTCTACAACCAGCAGGTGGGCCTCTCATGGCTTCCCTAAAGCTGGTGTCCTCTGGAGAAGTCCAGAGCTGAGGGACCTGCCTCTGGCCACTCTGACTAGGCAGCAGTCTGGTTATGGAAGCAAGATGAACATACGTGCTTGGGACATTAGTGTCCTTTAACAAATCAGTGTTTCCTTTTTTTAGCCCAGGAGGTTCCCACAGAGGTTTGCTGGCAGAAAAGCAACCTGTTCTACCCACCCCTCCATGGCAGGCAGGGTTACACCTTGCCCCATGGGTAATTGTCCACTTGGCTAAAGCTCATGAAAACACAGAGTTCATGTGAATAATTACTTCTTTTTATGTCCCACTCACCCTAAATGTATATTTTTCCATATTCTGCTTTAATCCTCGCAATCCTATAAGGAAGGTAATATCAGCCATGGGTGAGAAATAAGAGGTGAGGTTCAAAGAACTTAAGGAATGTACCACGAGTCACCCAGCTGGTAGGTAACAGAGCCAGATTCTTCTCACTTAACTCCTTCTGCCCAAGAGGGCTACCTCTCAAGAAGACACTCCCTCTTCAGCTTTCTAATATTGTCATCTGGCAGGTGTCATGGGGAACAGTACTTGAACTCTCGTTGATTGCGTACATTTGAACTAATAATGAATTTACTGCCCAGACAAGTTCTCAAGCTTCCCTTCGACAAGTTTCCACAAGATCCAAACTGCAGAGTAAGAGGATCTGCGCCAGAGGGACTCCACCCAGCAACCAGATGGTGGTTTCTACAGGCAACATTTAATCTTCTGACCTAGCAATCTGAGAAATGTGAGATAGTCAGAGCACAGACAGGTCAGTATCTGAGACTACCATCCTGCCTGGGACCTTACTCTCAGACTAAAACCCTGAGACAGATCAGAGCAAGAGAAAAGGCCACATTTAAAGATGAAACACTTGGATTCAAGACCTGATTCTGACACTTAATAGTTTCATCAGTAGATGAGTGGCTAAAACAGCTATGGTACATTTACACAAAGACATATTACTCAGGCATTAAAATAAGAAGAACACATTGTTCTTTTGCAACAGCATGGATAGACCTGGAGAACATTATGCTAAGTGAAATAAGCCAGTCAGAGAAAGACAAGTACCATATGTTTCATTTATACATGGACTCTAACAAACAAAGTGAAAGAACAACCAAAATAGAGACAGACTTATAGTTAGAGAGCAGGCTGACAGATCTGGGGTAGAAGGGTGAGGGGTGGAGAGATTGATCAAGGAAGAAAAAAGAGAAGAAATTCATGAACACAGACAACAGTGTGGTGTTTGCAGGAGTAGGTGGAGGTGGACGAAGGTATAGGCAGATAAATGGTGTTGGAAAAAATAAAACAAGAAAGTTTTTTTTTTTTAATAACAATAATTTTATCATGTGGAAATCACTATCCCACTTGAAAAATAAGAATACTAATGCCTACCTCACAAAATTGTTATGACAATGAAATGGGATAACAATGGTGAAAGTGTTATTCAAATATAAGCTGTCATTATGAGGGCAATTAGACTAAAAGCTGACTGATAAACCCTCAGTGAGACCCTGGTGTGTCTGGCCCCTCCTTATTCAGATCAGCTTCCCTGACCACACAGTATAAAGTAGCTACCCAGTTACTCTGTAGCACATCCTGCTATTTTAATTCTCTACAAGCCATTATCTCTGCCTGATATTTTTCTTATTTATTTTTTCAGGAACTGTTACTAGAATGTAAGTTTCACAAGAGCAGAGCTTAGATCTGCCTTGTTTATTGCTGAATTCTGTTCTAGAACAGTTCCTGGGACATAGTAGGCCAACACGTGTTTTTTGAGTGAACAAATATCTCAGATTACATTATAGGAATTCCAATCTAAGGAAGATCAGAATATTGTTAGACTGGTAAACAGAGAGGGCAAACAATGACTATTATAGACTCTTCGCATCTGGTAGAACTTAACAAACACCCAGTCAAACATCATTTTGTAGAGAAAAAAAAACAGATACTCTCAAATAGGAACACTTAGACAGAAAGCATAGGAAAAGCAATGATCTACTTCCAAAGTCATACTTCCACTCTTTGATCAATGGAGAATTATTTTGGCAATAAATTGTATCCCCAAGTATTATCTGTCTTTATTCCTTTACCACAGGATTTGTCATTTACCATAGGATTTTAGAGGAAGGAGGATGCTATCATAGACTCTGAGGGAAGGAAGGAACAAAGATGATCTGGTCCTGCATGTCTTTTACAGCATGAAACTCTCACACTTCCAATGAAGCAAACTCTACCTCCTAGGCAGGCCTTTACCATTTTCAGACAGAACCTCTTAATAATTACAAGACATGCCAGTCATTGGGCTAGAGCACACTCCCACTAAACACATGCATATCCACAAATAAACGCTTTTCTTTCCACCAGAACACCATTGTATCTGTGAAAGCAACATAAAATCAATGTAAATATATTGATGTTCCATTACAAGTTTACATCTAAGCAAGGGCCTGAGTAGATAAAAGTTATTTTGAGAAGGCCTGGAATCTTTTTCATATAATGGAAGTAGAAGAAAAGCATGCCATAGAACAATAGTTCCATGTCTTTTTAGAATAAGGAGCCCTTTCTCAATATTGTTGGTAACAGATAAGTTGCTAAAACCACTTTAGCAAGCAGTTTTGCATTATATAATTAGGCTAAATGAATGCTTACTGTGTGATCCAGGAATTTTGTTTATATCTTCTCTACAGAAATGTGTGTACATGTACACCAAGAGATGCAGAAAAGAAAAAGTCAAAGCTGGAAACAATCTAAAAGACCAGCAACAATGAAATTGACTTTTTAAAAAAAGTATAGTCTTACATTAATATATTCTGACACAATAAATATAAAAATAATTGTAATTTTATGCAATAATATAAACACATTACACAAATATAAGCAGGAGAAACAAAACCAAATAATATAATCAATGATGATTATAATTATATATACTTCAAAAATATTGTTATTAGATGCAAATACAAATTTTTAAAAAATACTCTTTTAAAGGCAAAAATGATAATCATAAACATCAAGTTGGGAGGAGGTTACCACTGGGTTGGAGGAGGGCAACAGAGATGAGTTGTAGTTAGGGAGGACCCCAGGAAAAATTCTGGAATGCTAGCAGAGTTCTATGTTCAACTTAGGCAATGATAATAAGGGTTTTGATTTATTATCAAATAGTTTAAATATATTTTTGCACATTTACATAATTCAAAAATGCCATATATTATCAAATGATATACTACTACTTCTGCTTATGGGAGCTATATCAATGCTTGTTGGGCATATAAGTCCTTGGACCAATAGCAATAACCCTAAGATTTACCTAGTCATAGCCCACAAATTTGCAAGCACTGTTCAGAAATAAGGAATCCTGGGTCCTAGTCTGAACTCTGGTCCTATTAAACAATCTCTTTCACCTCTCTGAGCCTCAGTTTCTCCATCTGCAATCGAGAGGATTGAAGTATATTATCTCTTGAGTCCCTCTAAATTTTGATGCCCATAGTTCTTGTAACAATAGAAACCTCCCAAATATCACCTATGTGATAGCCTACAGTCCTTTCATGGGTGCACATCTAAGGTCATAAACCCCTTCCATGAAGATGCCTGCTCCACTTCAAAGGCCATGTCCAAATAGCCTTCACTCAAGTTTCAACATTCCCTTAAGAAAAAATAACAGGGGTCTCTAATGCATCATTTGTGCAAATGGGTATTGACATAATCTGCGGAACACCTGTTTGAGAATTATTGGACAGCCCCTGTGGAAGAACTGAGAATGCCACATTGAGGAAGTCCCATGCCCAACCTCAAGAATGATTGCTAACATGGCATTGTGCAACTCCCTGGCCACTATGCCATATTTTCCAACTGAGCATTAGAATCTCCCAGTGTGAAAAGACGACTTGATTCATTTCCATAACTAGTATTTAGACTTGAACATGGCCTTGGGGAAGGCTTCTCATATTCTGTAAGATGACAAAATCAAGCCAACATGCGTGATTCTGGCTTTGACAGATAGAAAAGGAGTCCTCTAATCTGCTAGAGAATTTCAAGCAAATGAACAGAAGTGGCAGATAGTGAAATTAGAATAGGTGATAGGGAAATGGTGACTTAACTAAGAATAGAAAATTGGGAGCATAGTGGGCCATAAGGAAGACTAGAATTTCTACACTTTTCAAATATCTGGGATGCCACACCCAAACAGGGTAATTCAAGACATGAAGTGCTGGGCCAAACAGTTATGACATCACCTCAAGGGTTTTTTATTATTTATTATTACAGAAGTAATATATTAAACATTTTACAGATTAAAACATTAAAATACAAATCAAAACTTTACATTCCCACATCCCAGAGATCAGCACAATCAACAACTTGCTGAATATGTTTTTATTTTTTTCACTGAAATGAAACCAAGCAATAAATGCTATTTTATAATCTGCTTTTTCATTCATTGGCTTTCATTTTCCAGGTCAGTGAGTTTTTATCTCAGCTAATAGCCAAATCATATTCAGATTTCACCAATGGATCCACTAATATCCACTACAACTCTTTCTATATGTATAATATATAATATCAATATATACAACAATACCGTACATTTCACAATAAAAGTGTCACACACTCTTATATGATTTATATGCTTATTATTGTACTTTGGCTGATTCTTTTAACAGAGCTCTTTTCTTATTTCATGAGAATGACTTATGGAAGGGCCAGTCATTCTTGTAAGAGTCCACATGCTAATAGCTACACGCTCCACTGATTTCAGATGCCACACAAAAACAACAAATAACCTAATCGCCAGCTGTTTTTATTTTCATTTTTTGTAGCAACATTTATACTCTGGGAAATGTTTTTAAAATCTAAATTTTTTTATTTTTAATAAAGAACTTCATCATTTCTCCTTATGTTTGCACGGTGTTAGATGTCAATTATATCTCAATAAAACCAAACAAAATAAAGCCTATGAGTAAAAAGACTTAATTTTTGTTTTATTTTGTATTCTAAAAATTTTTACGTAATTTTATGTCAATTTAAGTTTGACAGTAAACCAAATAAAAGGGATTTTCTTAGCACAGTGCATCCAATTTTTTTCATTTAATGACACCCATATTGTGACGACATTGCATAGTGCAGATCAGGTAAAAAGGCAAGATTGCTTAAATCTGGAGGGATCAAGAGTTTGACATTCCTGTAAGAACCACACAGCTGAAAATCCGCAGGGCCATCATGGAGCCCAGTTGGACAGACTTGCCTTATCCTGCAATATCTTTCTCTTTTCTTATTTCCTTCAATCTAATCAGTCATTATCTGGCAAAATTGTGCCTAAAATGAGTATGTCCTAACACTACTCATTATTCCCAGAAATATTCTATCTAACCCACCAGTATGCCTTTATTCAGCAGGTTTTTTATTTACTTGCTTTTGCTTTTGTGTTTGCTTTGCAAATGCTGCCCTAACAATTTTTAAGAGCACTATTTAATTAAACTTTCTCTATGAAGCCTCCTCAGTCAGAATTAATCTCATCTATCCACACCCTTCTCTCTCTCTCTCTCTCTCTCTCTCTCTCTCTCTCTCTCTGTATCACCAACACCACTACACATCCAGTAATATGACACAAAAATATAAAAATTCCCTTTACTATTCTCCTTCTCCTCTCTCAACATCTAATTAGTTTAAGATCTATTGAGTGTGTCTCCTTGATATTTCTCAAATTGGTCTCCTCTAATACATCCCTGATACTATTACCTGCTTAGTTTAACCTGTATTCTCTCTAAAATCACTGCAAGAGCCACTGCTTCCAGTCCCATCTCTGTTTACGATGTTGTCCACACTGCTATAAAGTTACCTTTATAAAAGGACATTCAATTTCAGTTTCTTATAGAGTGGCCAACCATCCTGGTCTGTCCAGGACTGAGGGGTTTCTTAAGATGTGGGTTGTCAGAGCTAATGCCCAGAAAGTCCAGGCAAACCAGGATTGTTGGTCACATACATAAAACTCTTAAATCCCTTCAGAATGGCAAGACAAATTTTACTCATCTTCCCCACACTATCTTTTCAGCCTCAACTCTGTTTTCCCGGTCCCACTCCATTACATACATGCAGACACCTTGTGCACCAGCTTTGCCGACCTACATTTCAGTTCTCCGAATGGAATGTGCTTTGTTCCTTTACATCTCAGTACCTTTGTACGTTGTGTCTCCCTGATTTAGAATGCCCTTTGCCTTATGAAGGTCTTGGTAAATCCCTATGCATCCATCTCACTTCTTTCCTATTGGCACTATTTACTGAAATCATCCAGGAATTGGCCGTTCTCACAACACCTTTCATGTACCGCTGTCATAGCATTAGCCCATTGAACTCTATTCTCTACCAGGTATTGAGCTCCATGACTTTACTTTGTATACCTAATACCTAGCACAGGCACTCATACATAATAAGTGCTCAATAAATAAAGAAGGAAGGAAGGAAGGAAGGAAGGAAGGAAGGAAGGAAGGAAGGAAGCTCATTTCCCTAGATCAGTTTGCCTTCTATGTGGAATTTATAGGTATTTGAGTTAGTCAAATAAAATATTTGCTTCCTTGAATATGTTAGCTCCTTGAAGTCAAGAACCCAGCTTTACCTATTTCCATAGCATCCACACTGCAGAGACTCATTACATTTGTTCAGTGAATATAGTCTGGTTATTGTCAAAGACAGAAAAGATGGAGTGACCTGAAGGTGTCTGTTGGGGAACATGTCAAGAGAGACTGAAGATATGCAAGTGTGGTCCGGAGGTGATAACTGAGTAGTACCTCTTCCTGAGTGTGACTGCCATGTATTTACCTTTACAGCAATCACTTTTTCTCTTAGGAGGAAACCACTTCATTGCTAAATAAATAGAAGTGTAGAGAACTGGGATTTTCTATCTATTGATAAATTAGGTACTGGAAACTGTTAAAGCAGCTGTACCCTCAACTGGGTTCTCTGTCTATTGAGAGAAAAAAGTTCCTTGCTCAGTGATTATATAGTCCCTATTTGCAAGCCATAACTAAATATCTATATCAATATGCCTAAATGTTAGACTACCAACCACATACATCAGAATCACATAAGCATTTTAGGGGCCACCACTCCAAATTTCTGAAGATATGGCCAGAGTAACAAGGCATTTCCAGATCAGTATCCCAGCTGATTCTTTTATGCACTGGCATTCAGGAACTGCTGATCGATGTAGTGAAGAAGACTCACCCTTTGGACAACTAATATTTCTTCTGTTAAAAAAAGTATTATAACGATGACTGCCTCATAGGGTTGATGTAACAATTTAATAATACATTGCCTATAAAGCACTTATACAATACCTAATGTATGGCAAGTTTTCAGTATAATTTTATTAACCAATTCTGTTTCTAGACTTTGAGTTCCTGGTTGAAAAGAACATACCATTTTCATCCTTATAGTAACCTTGGCATTTTAGCATCCAGCATAAGAACTTAACAATAATAGGCCCCCAACAAATTGAATTACACAAAAATTTGATCTTGAATAAGGTTAGAGGAAAAACTTAAAGCATAATGTCGTTGTTACTTAAATTGGCCAAGATCTTTGATAAGTACTGAAAGCTGATCTGAGTTACAAGGGCATTCATTCTTGTACAATGTTGGTAGAATCCTTCCATAAAGCACAAACTTTCTTGAAAGGAATTCAGCAGATTTTTTAAGAGTCTTAAAGGGGTTTATAATTTTTACTGCAGTAATACAATTATTATTTCTAGGAATATCTCTTAAGAAAATAATATGAAATGAAAAGGTAAAATCCTACAGGTGTTTTTATACACAGGGGTATGTGAATATGCGCCGAAAAGAAATTAACTGTCTGGTATTAGGAGAATGATCAGGTAAATACGACACCACCCCAAAATGGAATGTCATTTCATCATCAAATTGAAGTCTGCAATAAAATTCTAATGATATAGGTAAATGTTTATAATTCATTAAGTAAATAAAAACATTTTTAGTTTGAGTCCAATAATGTAAAAGGAAACTTATAGAAAAAGAAGGGAGCAGAAAATACACCAGATATTAGCAAAAATAGTGTGATATTTATTTCCTGATACTATTTTATGCTTTCAAAAACTTATACAATAGAATATATTTTAAAATACAGCCAGGAAGTAATACTATTTTTAAAAGTAAATAAGACTTTCACTTCTAGAAACATGGAGTAAATTTATTTTTTTCTGTGCTTCCCAATAAATTCAATGAGAACACCTAGATATTATATAGAAAAAAATCAAGACTCTGAATGATGAAGAAAAAATAGATTGGCTAGGGAGCTTAGGTACTAAGGAACTAATGACACAGTAGTGAGTTCCCTGGTTTGGTGGAAGTGTTTGTGGGGCTTTTGGGGGGGGTTGTTTGTTGTTTGTTTTGTCTCATCTATGGCTTGGAGTAACATAAACTGGCAAACCTGAAAACAGGAGCAGACAAAACACAGATACACACACACACACAGCCTGATCTGTAGCCAAATGAACAAGAAAGGGTTCAAAGGTCACCAAGAAAAAAATAATTTGTGGCTCCACCTCAGCTATACTGACAAGCGGGGAGTACAGACTGCTTTTCTCATCATATTGTAAAGAGGCACCTCAATCTACTGCAGGGATGATATCAGAGAGGTCTGAGTAGGGTTCTGGGGCTTTTACCTCCACCAAGTAGCAATAAGCACCCTTCCCCCTGTGGTGTCAGTAAAAACCATGTGGACCCTGCTCTACACTCTCAACCAGCAGTAACAAAGCTTCCTTCACCCCCCCATGCTAAGGTGTTGTTAGAAGAAGCCTCACAGAGACTCAAGACTTTTTACTACCCCATCCCAAGGCATCAGTGGAGGCCATGTCAGGAGTAGTGAGGCACTCCCAATCCTCCAAGTCAGAGAGGTATGATTGAGATATAGTGGAAAGATGGAACTCCCCACTCAACCAGCAATAATGAAGAGCCTCTTATTCCTCAAGTGTCAATGGAGGTTGAGTGGTCAACCTGGACTTTCATCACCAACGGACAGTAAGAGGTGGTACCCTACTCTTACTCTATTGGAGTATTGTTGACAGAGGCTAACTAATAAAATACAGAGTCTTATAATAATACCTAATTACATAATAACTAAAGTGTCCAGATTTTAACTTTTAAATAGTTTCACCAAGTCCAAGAAGATATTAAACTGAATGAAAAGACATAATCAATAGATGCCAACACAAAAATAAGAGAGATGGAAAAATTATCTGATAAGGATTTGAAAGCATCCATCATAAAAATGCTCTAACAAATCACATTTTAAAAAATAAAATACGAAATATTTCAACAAAGAAATAGGAAATATAAAGTGGAAACAAATAGAAATTTTAAAATGGAGTAATCAGAATTATTGTTTTAAAACTCAATTGATGAACTGAACAGTAGAATAGAGAGACAAGAAAGAGTCAGTGAAATAAAAGCCAGAACAATGAAAATTGCCCAATCTAAGTGACAGAGAGAAAATAGTCAAAAAATGTTGAATAGAGCCTAAGAAACTATAAGAAAAGATCATGTCATTGGAATCCTGTAAGGAAAATAAAAAGAGGGCATGACTTAAAAAGTACTCAATAGCTAAAATGTCCAAATTTTGACCAAAGACATACACCTGCAAATTCAAGAACTTGAGCATACCCTAAGCAAAATAAACCTAAAGAAATTCACAGAAATAAATACGTGTATAATAATCAAACTCGTAAAAACTAAAGGCAAAGATAAAAGTCTTCACGACAGCCAAAAAAATAGTAATACCTACCAATAAAGGGAAAAACAACTGGAATGATTGCAGATTTTTTATCAGAAAACATAAAGGCCGGAATAAAGTAGCACAACACATTTCAGGAGCTAAAAGAAAAGATCTGTCAATGTAGAATCTTATGTCCAGTGAAAATATTCTTCAAGAATGAAGGGGAAATTAAGATATCTCAGATTTAAAAAAAAAATTAAGAGAACATGTTGCCAAAACACCAACCCTAAAAAATAACAAATAAAATAGTTTCAAAAGAGAAAATAAACAAATGAAGAAAACTCAGAATATCAGGAAGAAAGAGATAAATGAAAGAAATAATGATAAACAGAAGTAAGAGTAAATAGACTTTTTTTCTCTTGAGTCTTCTAAATTATATTTGATGATTGAAGCAAAAATTGTAACGCTGGTATAGTTCTAAATGTATGTAGAATACGTAAGAAAATTATAAACAAGGGTGGGTAAAGGATAAAAAAGTTAATAGTCTTTACTTGATCTGATAAAGAAAAAACACTAGTAAAGTGTGGCAAATTATGTATATACAGTGTAGTACTTACCCACTAAAAAAGCAATACAAAGAAACACACTCATAAACAGTATCCATAAATCAAAATGGACTTCTAAAAATTCTTTAAGTAACCCACAAGAAAACATGAAAAAGAAAACAGAGAAACAAACAAAAACAGGGGAAACAAAACAAAAAAATAAAATGGCAGAGATATTTTCTCACATATCAATCATTACACTAATTTTAAATGGTCTAAATACAACAATTTAAAGACAGAGACCATCTAAGCGGATTAAAAAACATGACCCAACTATATATATAATCTACAAAAACATTTTAATGTAACAATATAGGCAAGTTGAAATTTAAAATATTTTTTCAATAACAGTTTATACTCAATATTATTTCAAGTGTATAGAATAATGGTTAGACAATAATATACTTTACAAAGCATCTCCCCTGAAATTTCCATTAATCAAATGGCAGCAGATATAGTCATTACAATATTATTGGCTACTAATCCCCAAACCAGGTCAAGACACAACAAAGAAAGAAAACTACAGGCCAATATCACTGATGAACATCGATGCTAAAATCCTCAATAAAATATTGGCAAACAGGATCCAGCAATACATCAAAAAGATCATACATCATGATCAAGTGGGCTTCATTCCAGGGATGCAAGGATGGTTTAATATTCGCAAATCAATAAATATAATACATCACCTAAACAGAATGAAAGACAAAAATCACATGATCATATCAATAGATGCAGAAAAAGCATTTGATAAAGTACAACACCCATTTATGATGAAAACACTCAGCAAAATGGGAATAAAGGGAGCATATCTTAACATAATTAAGGCTATATATGAGAAGCCTGAGGCCAACATCATACTCAATGGACAAAAACTGAAAGCATTCCCCCTGAACTCAGGAACGAGACAAGGTTGTCCACTCTCTCCACTCCTTTTCAACATAGTGTTGGAAGTCCTAGCCACAGCAATCAGACAAGAAAAAGAAATAAAATGCATCCAAATTGGGAAAGAGGAAGTGAAACTTTCATTATATGCAGATAATATGATAGTATACCTAGAAAATCCTATAAACTCCACTAAAAGACTATTCAATATAATAAGTGAATTTGGCAAAATCGCAGGGTACAAAATAAATATACAGAAATCTAAGGCATTTCTGTACACCAACAATAAAATAGCAGAGACAGAGACAAAAAAGAAAATACCATTTACTATAGCAACAAGAAAAATAAAGTACCTAGGAGTAAACTTAACCAAAGAGATAAAAGACCTGTACTCTGAAAATTACATAACATTGAAGAAAGAAATTAAGGAAGAAACAAATAAATGGAAGCAAATACCATGTTCTTGGATGGGAAGAATCAACATCGTCAAAATGGCCATACTACCCAAAGCAATGTACAGATTCAATGCAATCCCTATTAAAATACCAATGACATATTTCACAGACCTAGAACAAATACTCCATAAATTCATATGGAACCAAAAAAGACCCCGAATAGCAAAAGCAATCTTGAGACAGAAGAACACAGCAGGAGGAATCACAACACCAGATATCAAACAATACTACAAAGCCATTGTAATCAAAACAGTATGGTACTGGCATAAGAACAGACATATAGATCAGTGGAACAGAATAGAGAGTCCAGAAATAAACCTAGGCCTCTATGGTCAACTAATCTTTGATAAAGGAGGAAGGAACATAAAATGGAGTGAGAAGAGCCTCTTTAACAAATGGTGCTGGGAGAACTGGATAGGGACCTGCAAAAAAATGAAACTAGACCACCAACTTACACCACACACGAGAATAAACTCAAGATGGATCAAAGACTTAAATGTAAGCCGTGACACCATAAAAGTCCTAGAGGAAAACATAGGCAAGAAAATATCAGATATCTCACGTAACAATCTCTTCACGGATACATCTCCTAAAGCAAGAGAAATAAAGGAAAAAATAAATAAATGGGATTACATCAAACTGAAGAGTTTCTGCTCAGCAAAAGAAAACATCAGCAAAATGAAAAGGAAACCAACCATATGGGAAAACATATTTGCCAATGACATCACAGACAGGGGACTGATTTCCAAAATATATAAAGAGCTGATACGACTCAACATCAAGAAAACAAACAACCCAATTAAAAAATGGGCAAAGGACCTGAACAAACACTTCTCCGAAGAGGACATACAGAAGGTCCATAGACACATGAAAAAATGCTCAACATCATTAGCCATCAGGGAGATGCAAATAAAAACCACAATGAGATACCACCTTACACCAGTCAGAATGGCCATCATCAACAAATAAACAAGCAACAAGTGCTGGTGAGGATGTGGAGAAACGGGAACCCTACTGCACTGTTGGTGGGAATGCAGACTGGTGCAGCCACTATGGAGAACAGTATGGAATTACCTCAAAAGATTAAAAATGGAACTGCCTTTTGAACCAGCGACTCCACTACTAGGATTATACCCGAAGAATCTTGAAACACCAATTCAAAAGAACTTATGCACTCCTATGTTCATTGCAGCACTGTTTACAATAGCTAAGTGCTGGAAACAACCTAGGTGCCCATCTGTAGATGAGTGGATCAAAAAACTGTGGTACATTTACACAATGGAATACTATGCAGCAGAAAGAAAGAAGGAACTCCTGCCATTTGCAACAACATGGATGGAACTAGAGAGAATTATGCTTAGTGAAATAAGCCAGGCAAAGAAAGAAAAATACCATATGATATCACCTAATACAGGAAACTAAAGAACAACACAAACAAAGGAACTAAATAGAACAAAGAGCAGAATAGCAGTCAATAGGGGGGAGGGGAGAGGGAGAGAAGGGGGATAAGTAAGGGAAGGGTTTAGTCAAAGAACCCGTATAAAAGACTCATGGACATGGACAACGGGGAGGGATATGATTGCGGGAGAGGGGGTGGGTTGGGTGGGGGAGAGAAATTGGGGGAAAAGGGGACAACTGTAATTGAAAAACCAAAATAAAAAAAAAATTAAAAAAAAAAAGATTAAAAAAAAAACACATAAAAAAAAAAACAATATTATTGGCTATATTTTCTATTAGGCAGGTTGAGATTTAAAATGGAAAAAAATGTATCAGGCAAACATTATTAGTCAAAAGAAGGCAGAATGGCCATATCAATATCAGCTAGATAGACATCAGAACAAAGTAAATTACCAGAAACATAGAGGAACATGATATAATGATAGAAGATTCAAACAACCAAGAAAACAGGGAAATCCTAAATGTATATACATCAAACAATGAAGCTGAAAAATATGTAAAACAAAAACTAATAGAACTGGGAGAAAAAATAGATAAATCCACAACCGTAGTTGAAGACTTTAATACCCCTCTCTCAATAATTCACTGAAAAACTAAACAGAAAATTAACAAAGATATTTAAAAACTCAAAAACATAGTCAACTAACAGGTTCAAATTGATATTTATAGAACACTCCACTCAATACAGCAGAATACACATTCTTTTTAATTGTTCATAGAACATACCCCAAGGTAGACCATATTCTGAGCCATAAAACAAATATGAACTAATTTAAAAGAATTAAAGTCCTACATGTTGTCCTCCAACCACAATGGAATAAAACTGAAAATTATTAACATAAATATAAAAAGAAAATGTCCAAACTTTTGAAAACTAAACAACACACTTCTAAATTATTCATGCGCCCAAAACAAGGAAAAATTTTAAAATACCTGAACTGAATGAAAATGAAAGCACAACATATCAAAAATTTTGGAATGCAGCTTAAGCAATGCTGAAAGGGAAACTTTTATTATAAAAGAGGGAATTCCTACCTCAACAACCTAGAAAAAGAAGGGCAAAAAAGTTCAAAACAAGTGGAACAAAGAAAATAATAAAGAATAGAAATAAATAAAATTGTAAACAGAAAAACAATAGAGCTCATTCTTTGAAAGGATCTATAAAATTGACAAAACTCTAGCAAGGCTGAGAGAGAAAAGAGAGAGAATATACAAATTATTAATATCAGGAATAAAGATACCAAAAACAAGAGAAAATACTATGAATCTGACAACTTAGATTAAATGAACCAATTCCTGGAAAGGCACAACCTTACACCATTCATTCTAAATGAATTAAGTAATTCAAATAACCTTATAACAATTTAAAAAATCAATTCATACTTTTAAAATTCTTTTAAAAAAAATGGAAATCTGTGGTAATTGAATGATCAATTTTTCACAATCACTTCAAGAAAACAGAATAGGGTGGAACATTTCCCAATTCATTTTATGAAGCTAGTGTTGCCCTGATAACAAACTACACAGACAGTACAAAAAAGAAGAAGAAGGAGGAGAAGAAGAAGAAGGAGAAGGAGAAGAAGAAAAAGAAGAGGAGGAGGAGGAGGAGGGGGAGGGAGAGGAGGAGGGGGAGGGGGAGGGGGGAGGGGAGGGGGAGGGGAGGGGGAGGGGGAGGAGGAGGAGGAAAAGAAGAAAGAAAGAAAGAAAGAGAGGGAGGGAGGGAAAGAGGAGGGAGGAAACTGTAGATCTCTATCCCTCAGGAATACAGAAGCAAAAGTCCTCAATGGAATTTTAGCAAAAAGAATTCAGCAATATGTCAAGAGAATTATGCACCATTACCAAACAGGATTTATTCTGGGAATATGAGGCTACTTCAGCATTCAGAAATCAATGAAATCCACCAGACTAAAGAAGGAAAAAATTACATCATTATATAAATTGATGCAGAAACAATACTTGACTAAATTTCACACCCCTTCATGATAAAAGCTCTCAGAGAAATAGGAATGCAAGGAAACTACAACTTGATATAGAGCATCTTTAAAAACCTACAGGTAATATTATATTTAATGATGAAAGACTAAATTTTCCCTTAAGATCAGGAATAAAACAAGAATGTCCATTCTCGTTGCTCATTCAATATAGCACTAAAGTTGCAGCAAGACATGAAAAGGGAAGAAACAGCACACAGAAACAAAACTTTCTCTTTGTGTATGATACAATTTCTATATAGAAAATCCCAAAGAACCTACAAAAAATACTTTTAAAAATTATAAGTGAGTTCATCATGGTCACAAGATAAAAGATAAACATACAAAGATCAATTGCATGTATATATTTTAGTAATGAACATGTCAATACCAAATTAAAAATACAAGTCATTTACAATCACTTAAATAAATGAAATACTTAGGTGCAAATCTAACAAAACATGTTACATGTTGAAAACTACAAAATGCTGTTGAAAGAAATCAAAGAAGATCTAAATGTGTGGAGAGATGTGCCATGGTCATGGTTTAGAAAATTCAACATAGCAGAGATTTTATTTCTTTCCAATTTGATATATGAATTTAATATAATTTCTATCAAAATCTCAGTAAGACTTTTTATAGATATATATATAAAGTATTATAAAATTTATATGGAAAAGTAAATGAACTATAACAGCTAACATACTTTTGAAAAATAAGATAAAGTGGGAGCAACCAGTCTACTTGATTTCAAATTATTATATAATTATAGAGACCTTAATCAAGACTGGGTAAATTGGCACATAGATTAACTTAACAGACTAGACCCCAAAAAATAGATCTACATAAACATGCCCAGCAGATTTTTGACAAATGTGCAAAAATAATTCAATTTAAAAAATAGCTTCTTCAACAAATGATGCTGAAGCAACTGGATGTCCATTGGCAAAAAAAAGAAAAGAAAAGAAAACCCTCAAACTAAGTTTCACACCTTATACACAAAAATTAATTTACAATAAACTGCACACTTAAATGTGAAACATAAAACTTTAAGAAAAGAAGTGGGGGGAAATCTTGAAACCTAGAACTAAGCAAAGAGCTCTTGACATCAAAATCACTATCCATGAAAGGAAAAAAATGATAAGTTGGATTTCACAAAAACTTAAAATTTTGGTCTGTGAAGAAGCTTGTAAAAAGGAGTTACTGCCTGGGAGAAAATATCTGCAAGCCGCATACCCAACAAAGTACTCGTATATAGAATATATAAAAAACACTCAAAACTGAGTTTAAAAAAATTCAATTAGATAACTGACAAAAAACATGAAGACATAGATAGCAAATAAGCACACTAAAAGATGTTCAAAGTCATTACCTACTAGGGAAATGCAAACTAAAACCAGAATGAGATATCACTACATACCTATCAGAAGGTTAAAATAAAAAATAGTGCCAACAGCAAATGCTGGTGAGGACGTGGAGAACCTGGATTACTCATACATTGCTAATGGAAACATAAAATGGCACAGCCATTCTAAAACACATTTTGGTAGGTAAACAAAGAATTAAATATGTAACTACCATACAACCCAGTTATTGCTCTCCTGAATATTTATCCCAGAAAAATGAAAACTTATATGTATACAAAAAGCTGTATACAAATATGTTTAGTAGCTTT
This sequence comes from Furipterus horrens, assembly GCF_987537825.1. Taxonomy (NCBI): domain Eukaryota; kingdom Metazoa; phylum Chordata; class Mammalia; order Chiroptera; family Furipteridae; genus Furipterus; species Furipterus horrens. The sequence goes on from NW_028327183.1 coordinate 42,054,321, forward strand.
ATTTACCACAGCCAAATATCAGAAACAACTTCAGTGCGTGAATGATTAAATAAATCATGGCATCATGTAATACTATAAAATACTATTCAACAAGAAAAAGTAATGAACTATTCATATACACAGCAACCTGGATCAATCTCCAGAGAATTATGCTGAATTTTTTTAAAAAGGCAATCCCAAACTTCACATACTGTATAATTAAATTAGTATGATGTTCTTGAGAAATAGAGAGCAGATTAGTGGTTGCCAGGAATTAAAGAAGGGATGCAGGTAGAAAGAAAATGGATGTGACTATTTAAAAGACAAAATGAAGGATCCTTGTGGTGATGGAAACGTTCGCTATCTTGACTGTATCAAGGAAAATTTCTTGATTGTGATACTGTGCTATAGTTTTGCAAGTTATTACCAACAGGGGAAAGTGTGGAAAGGGTGCACAGAATCTCTGTGTATTTTATATCTTGCAACTGTATGTACATTTACAATTATCTTTACAAAAACAATTTTTTTTTAATGAATGTGTCAGAGTAAATTATCTCAGAATGATTTTCTATACTAAAATTGCATGATTTGGGGAGAGAGGGTTCTAAGGATCCACCAGCTCTATGTTATAAACAGCAGCACTGTTTTCAGCAGGTGCAGTTTCTTACAGATCTGGACACTAATGTTCTTGATGGTAAGTAAGGCTCTGGACAGCATCAGAATGAGGAATGCAACTGAGTGTGTAAAAAAAAGATGTGTAACTAAATCAGACAGAGCCTACAGATCTTAATCTATTTGGAGATGGGAAAAAAACCAGAGGCCGGACAAGGGAAAATTCCTCACACAAAATGAATGGTTAATGGAAGAATCCATATGAAGAAGAATCCAGTCCAGTTTGTAAGTATCTACTGACCTTCACCTGTCCAAACCCTTACGTATCACCCAGCCCAAGTCTTTTCAGAACACTACTAAACCAGGACTAGTAGAGGAAAGTACTTAGACACCTAGACAATCCTAACAATTAACATTTTACTACGACAATAAAGGAAAAGTAAAAAATAAATAAATAAATAACGAAATGAGGCCAAAAAGAAAACATACAGAGCAAAGGTCAGCCAACTTTTCCTGTAAAGGACCACACAAAAAATATTTTCAGCTTTGTGGGCCTTACGGTCTCTCTCACAACTCGGCTCTGCTGCTGTCTAGGAAAAGCACCCAGAGGCGATCTGTAAAGGAATGCAGGGAACTGTTGTCAAAAAAACTTTATTTGCAAAACAATCGGTAGGCCAGGTTTCCTCCACAGTGCATAGTTTGCAGACCCCTGCCACAGAGAAACAACAGAAGCATCTAGTGTTTGCACATGGAGCGACAGTGCCTGCCTGATGGGGTTACTGTGAATTTAAAATTAAGTATCACACGAGAGTGCTTAGCAATGGGCATAGGACCTTGTAAGGAGTCAATAGATGTTAATCATTACTCTTACTAGACAAGAATCATTCTAATTGAAGGCCTGTCTGGATCTGAATAGGCAGGTCTGAACTCCTATCATCAACAACCTTTGTAACAGGGTGGTAAGGGGTCGCCCACGCATCAACACCAGTTGTGCCAGCAACCCAGTTAAGACCCAGCAATTCATCAACAAGATGGAAGATGCACTCGGCGAGGGAGTGGCGGCAGATGACATTATCGAATCCAATTGGCCACGTCTCCGCGACGCCATATACAACTCCGCCATTATTGCTTACGGGAAGAAAGAGCGGAAGAACGCTGACTGGTACGAGGCTCACTGGGAAGAAATGGAACCCGTGATCGAGGCTAAGAGGAAGGCCCTACTGGCTTACAAGGTCACGCCCACTCCCAGTACACTTCAAGCTCTACGGGCTGCCAGGAACAAAGTCCAGAAGACCGCCCGCCACTGTGCCAACACCTATTGGCTAAACCTGTGCAGAAGCATTCAGGAAGCCGCCGATATAGGCAATGCACGAGGAATGTATGAGGGTATCAAGAAGGCAACAGGCCCAATCCCCTCCAAGATCGCCCCCCTTAAGTCCAAGACAGGTGAGGTCATCACTGACCAGGAACAGCAAATGCGGCGGTGGACCGAGCACTACCTCGAGCTGTACGCGACGAGGAACACCGTAACAGACACTGCTCTTAACGCCATCCCAGACCTACCAGTCATGGAGGAGCTAGACACCCCACCTACTGCGGCAGAGCTCGGCAAAGCCATCGACCGCCTCGCTTGCGGGAAAGCACCAGGAAGCGACGGAATCCCTCCAGAAATCCTAAAGAGCGGGAAACCAGTCCTGCTACAGCCGCTCCACCATCTACTCTGTCTCTGCTGGAAGGAGGGTTACATCCCCCAGGATATGAGAGACGCCAACATTATCACCATGTACAAGAACAAAGGAGACCGCAGCGACTGCAACAACTACCGGGGCATCTCTCTCCTCAGCGTCGTCGGCAAAGTATTCGCCCGGGTCGCTCTTGCCCGCCTGCAGACCCTTGCTTCCCGCGTCTACCCAGAGTCCCAGTGTGGCTTCAGAGCTGGCCGTTCAACAGTGGACATGATCTTCTCCCTACGCCAGCTGCAGGAGAAGTGTCACGAGCAGCATAAACCACTCTACCTCGCCTTTATTGACCTCACAAAGGCGTTTGATCTGGTCAGTCGAAGCGGACTCTTCAGCTTGCTACGGAAGATTGGCTGCCCACCACATCTGCTTGCTGTGGTCATGTCCTTTCACGACAACATGCACAGCACGGTGTCCTACAACGGCGCAACCTCTGAGGCCTTCCCAGTCAGCAGCGGAGTAAAGCAGGGCTGCGTCCTCGCGCCTACGCTGTTCGGAATCTTCTTCTCCATGCTCCTCCAATACGCCTTTAAGGACTGCAGCGAGGGTGTCTTCATTCACACCAGATCCGATGGCAAGCTCTACAACCTGGCCCGTCTACGAGCCAAGACCAAAGTCAAAGAGGTGCTCATCCGTGAGATGCTCTTCGCCGACGACGCAGCTTTGACATCACACTCCGAAGAGGGACTCCAGCAGCTAGTCACTTGCCTTTCCCACGCATGCAAGGAGTTCGGACTAGCCATCAGCCTGACGAAGACGAATGTTATGGCTCAAGGCACGGGGACTCCCCCATGCATCACCATCGACGGATACACCCTGGAGGTTGTCAACGACTTCACTTACCTCGGGTCCACCATCTCGAGCTCTCTGTCAGTCGACTTGGAGGTCAACCGGAGAATCGCCAGGGCAGCCACAGTTATGGCCAGACTGAACCGGCGAGCGTGGAACAATTCCAGCCTCACTGAGAAAACCAGACTGCGCATCTACCAAGCCTGCGTACTCAGCACTCTCCTCTATGGCAGCGAGACGTGGACCACCTACGCAAGGCACGAAAGGAAACTCAACAGCTTCCACATGAGGTGCCTGCGACGCGTCCTGCATGTCGCCTGGCAAGATAAGGTCCCCAACACCGAGGTGCTGAAGCGAGCCAATATGAGCAGTTTGCATGCAGTTCTTAGTGAGAGACGCCTCAGGTGGCTCGGCCATGTCAAAAGAATGGATGCAGGCCGTATCCCCAAAGACCTCCTCTACGGCGAGCTAGCAGAAGGCAAGAGGATGACAGGGCGCCCAAAACTGCGGTTCAAAGACATCTGCAAAAAGGACATGACATAATGCTCCATCAATCTCAACACATGGGAAGTTCAAGCAGACGACCGCCTAGCCTGGAGGCTCGCGGTCAGGCAAGGTACGTCACGCGCGGAGGCTGCGCGCAACGAGGAGGCGGCCCAGAAAAGATCGAGGCGGAAGCAGTGTCAGCAGCAGCAACAACAGCCATCTGCCTTCACCTGTAACAAGTGTGGCAGGGATTGTCACTCCCGAGTCGGACTGCACAGCCATTCTCGGCGGTGCAGATAGACTCTCAAGAAGCTACGCCATCGTCTCTCGAGACGGACGGCTGCCGACGACGACGACGACGACGACGGTAAGTGGCTGCTGTCCTTCCTCCTGGTAGATGTCCCTGTAGAATCCCAGAGTCCCTGTGGATTTCAAGAAAGAATCACAGCAAGAGAGAGTGGCTTCTTTAAACTATCATAGAAAATATCTTTCTAAGATTTTCTGAGGTAAATTTCCAAGAACTGTGCCACATGAGGAGTGGTAGAAGAAACTGGGTTGCTTAGATTGGAGAAGACATGCCTGGAGGGGTGGGATGGGGGGCATATAAGAACAACTTTTAAATGCCTGAGCTCTAGAAATGGAAGCCTGAGTTTTGACAGGTGACCCAAAAAGGCAAAAGAAATAAGACTAATACATTCAAGTTAATGAAACCATATTTCAGTTCAGCACGAAGAAGAAATGTGTGAATAGTCAGCTCTGTCTTACAAATGATTTAGTTTATGGCGAGTGTTCTTCTTTAAGACAATTCAGGAAAGGTTGGGTGGGTGACGTAAGGAGCAAGAGAAAGTCACAAACTTTGAAGAAGCTTCTCGCCTGAGAATCTATGATTCTACAGAATAGGTGAAACAAAGTACAATAAATCAGTGATCTGTATCTCTAAACTCTAATCCGTATTTACCTTTAGATTTATATGCTTTCATATAATTTTGTAATATAATTGTAACTAGCTATGTTCCATCATTCATTTATTTGTGTATTCTAAAAAAATATATAGCGTGTACTTACTATATGCCAGGCATTTCACTAAGCATTGGAACTCTAGCAGTAAGTAGTTGGCTTTTAAAAAGCTGTTAAAAATTAACTAGAAAAATATATCCTCCTTGAATGTAATGAAATATTCCACTTTTATTCACACATTCTTTTGCTATTCTCAATTGACCAAATTATTTATACAGGCAGTTATTGCAATGATGTTAAAACTCAAAAAAAATTTTTTTGCTTTGGAATGTTGTGTAAAAGTTCAGAAAGAAGGGGGTTGGGTTTTTATTGCCATAAGTTTCAAAGCCTCCATAATCAGGCCTTTATTGAAGAATAGCTACTCTAGCTGTGACTACAGGGAATAAATTTTGATACTAAGATCACAGGAATTCTAGCTTTTGTTTATTCTTTATAAGGTAGATATAGCAAGGCGGGAGCTATGTAAGAAACTTTTCTGAAATGAGATATGAAGCTCCCTCTAGTTTGTTGCTAAAGCCCCATTCGCATCTGTACTATGAACCTTCTGTGGTTTGAATTGATCCTTTACATATGGATATGCATGAGACCTTTTGCCTAAAATACCTTTAAATAAATAGAAGCTTTACAACTTTCTATTACATACTCCACCTTCATGGTTCTCTGGGATAGAGAATGGCAAACATGGCATTACTGAGCATCAAAACTGTATCCTTTTATGACTCCGGTTCTATTTTATCGTTAGCTTATTTTATTCATTAGGTTCTTCTTATAGGTGAGATCATATAGTATTTGTCTTTCACCAATTAGCTAACATGAAACATGGAACAGATTGACAGTGACCAGAGGGGAGGAGAGAGGGGGATAATGGAGGAAAGAAGAGGAAGGGACCAGACAAAGAACATGTATGAATGACCCACGGGCATGGACAGCAGTGTGGGGATTGACTGTGTGAGCAAGGGGGGGCTGGGCAGAGGAGAGCAAAGGGGGAAAAATTGGGACACCGTAATAGAATAATAATAATAAATTAAAAAATAAAAATAAAAGAAAGATGTGGAAACACAAAAAAGATGTTTTTGCCTTCATGGAAATTTCTCCTTGGTCATGATCTCTACTCCTGAAACAGATATTGAAAACTGTTGCAGCCTTACAAATGTGTAGACACCAAAAGGCCGCTAAGAAAGACTCTTTAAAAAATACCCTCCAGTTTACACAAAACCCAGAAAAAATTTATATGCAGAGATGTTCACTGCAATATTATTAGTAGTAGTAAATAGAAAGCAATTTATGTATATAATAATAGGATAATCATTGAAGAATATTGTATAGCCATTAAAGTTATATCTATGAAGTTTTTTTAATAATATGGGGAAAATATATGTGAAATAATATTAAGTGAAGAGAAACAACGTAAAATTATGCAGTATGATTTCCAATTTAATTGAAAAATGGTCAGGCACAAACAAAAAAGACTGGAAGATAAATGTACTAAAACACTGATGGCATTTGCCTTGGGTGATGGCATCATCGTGATTCTTCTTTTACTTATATATTGTACACACTTCAATCATTAACTATGTTTCACTTTTAAAACCAGAAAATAAATACATTGTTTTAAAAAGCCCTTTTCTACCTCTTGACAGTTTTCTAAAATACCAGCAAGAAAGCTCTATCTTTTATATTCTTCCTTGTAAAGAAAATCACACGGGGAACTTGACCACTTTAAACATTGTTGGTTCAGTTTAGTTAAGCTATTATTTACTAACTCTCAGATTGAATTCTGTCTGTATGTTTGTTTATTTGTATTTTTGTTTAGACCACCCAATCACCATTTATCTCACTCCAGGTGACAGTACCCAGTACCCAATTTTCTTGTCAAACCACCCTCTTCACAGTCCGCTGCTGATGTGACCCTGACTCCAATTCTAGGAGTGAGTGTGGAACTAGGACTATTTTGCTGAGACTTTTGAAAGAAACACAAATTATTTTCTTCACTGACATATTGCATAAGGGTATGTAAACCTAAAGTTATCAGAATTCCCCATGTGAAGTCTGAGAATAAAACCAGTGTGATCCAGCTGACAAAGGTCAATTACTTCTAAGTAGGAATCCTCTTGCAGGACTTAAGCAAAAATCCATTTACCCTGGATGAAGAATAGAAGCAAAAACCCTTTTCTATTTATCATCCTGAAACCAGAATTCTATAAAATCAAACCCACATAACTGCCAGAGGAGGGGCAGGGAACTCCTGCCTAAGGCCAATTATAGATATGACAGAGGTGGCTGTCTGCCATGGGGAGGATGAACAGTTATATTGACAAAAACCACTTCCCCAATCTCAGTTACCAAGAGACAGCCTAAGACTAAGCTGAACAACAATGGCAACAGATAACTCTCTCCCCCACTACTAGAAGCCAGCACTGAGTAACAAGCCAAAATGGGCCCCTCTGGGAGAGGGGCAAGAACATGAGCAAAGACCACTTCTGTGACACAGGCATGCATGGATGGCTGAAAAGTGAAGGGGTATCCAGGCCATCTAATTCCAGCACCTGTGTTCCTATTCACTTCTCCCAAAAGATCAGAGAGCTATGACTTCTATAAAATGAGACCTGGATGTTTTGTTTTTCAAAGCTCAAAATGATCCCAAACTATAAAACAGCTGCTAAACTAATTCACCCTGTCTTGGGCTTAAATAGTGGTAGGAGTAGTAATAGTGCTAGTAGAAGTAGTGGCAATATTGTAATAATGATAATAGTGACAGCAGCAGTGGCAATAATAGTCATAGAAGTAGTAGTAGTAGTAATAGTTATGGTAGTAGTAGTAGCAGCAGGGTTAGTAGTGTAATAGTAGTACTAGTGGTACTGGTTGTAGCAGTGGTGGTAATGGTAGTAGTATTGGTAGTAGAAGCAGGAGTAACGGTGGTGGCAGTTTTTTTGCTAGTGGTAGCAGAAGGCTGTGTCAAAAGGCCTGAGGTAGTATAACTATTGAGTTAGAGCAAGAGCCTTGAAGTCAACCAGCCTTGATTTAGGGTCTGTTTTTGTTACTTCTTAGCTTCCAGATTTAGACAAGCTATATAACTTCTCAATATTTCCTTTTGTAAAATTGAGATGAACAACCAATTGAGTTAAAAAAAATAGAAAAACTTGTAATATTTGGCATAAAAATCTTCAATTCACCTTATCAGAAACATGTTAAGTAATTTCGATGTTACATAGAAGACATAGACATGAAAAAAGATACAGTCCCTGCAAATAATAACTCACAATCAGCTGAGAGAGAAAGATAGATGTATGACTCTACTGTAAAACCTAGTGAAAAGAGCTGTGATAGGCATTCAAACCTACTCTAGACAAGGAAGTAATTAATAGTGGCCCAGCAGTTCTCAGATGACTTAATGAAGGAAGTCAGACTTAAGGTGGGATCTGATAGATACACAGAATTCTGATGGGCAGGCATTAGCAAGAAGACATATCTGGCAGAGAAAGTTTGTAATATATTCTGGCAAGAGCAAGCAGACCACATTTGACTGGTTGGAGAAGATGTGAAGCAGAAAAGCATCTCTTGGAATTGGCCCAAGGAAAAACCCACACAGGGTGGCTTGGCCCATGATCTGAAAGATCCTTATTATGCTTTGTGATTCCAAGTCAAAAGAGAGCAGAGTTGTAGATAAATATGTGCCATAAAAATTAAACCTACTTTTTCATTGAAAAGCACCTAGAAATAACCACTCATCTACCCAAACTTAATTCTTGTGAACAGACCTCTGAGACTTGTTTCCGAGACTTTAGTACCAGTTTCAAAATTCTCTAACCATGGCTGCCACAAGAAGCTAATAAGTTCTAAAAATGCCAATATGATTAGTGTCTCAGCCAAGGCCCTGTGTGCAACAACTAAAATCAGAAAATGTCCTGGCCTGGCGGACGTAATATTTCTCTAGAAAGCACAAGGCTTATTTGAGCCTCCTCTCTGTTCTTCCTCTAAGGGAGCATCCTGGGAATAGCCGTGCTCATTGTCCATAAGAGTTGTCTTAGGCTGATGATGGAGTTGAGAAGGCAGTGTTCTGAGCTGTCTTTCAACTCTTCCCAGGCTGTGGTTTCAGGCAACTCACCAAAGTTTACATGATGGGCGTCCAAGGATAGCTGTAAGCCATTTAGGTAGACGGTCTCACTCTGGCTCATCTTTACAAAGCTTTGAAATAGCCACAAAGATTTGAAACTGGCACCCGAGAATGCATCTCCTCTGGACACCTTACCAGATCACCAACTCTTCTGAAGGCCAGATCCCTGTGCTTTACGTCTTCTGTGGGCCTGAGGACTCTATAGGGTTCAGCATTGATTACCATTTCTTGTTAGATTCATTCTTTAGTCCTTTATTTATGAATAATTCACATGGCAATGGCCATAAGTTTCCAGTTCCCACTTTATGCAATGTCTCCAGATATATTCTCCTTTACTTGACTGAAGAAATTTCACAATGCTTTGAAAACATCAAGAGTATCACTTAAATTTGTAAGATGTTTCACCACAATTTTATCTACCTATTTTAAAACCTTTAAATCATATTTTTGTGGGTGTTGGAGAGGACCTCATAAAACCATCTGCATTGGTCCTTTGTTCAAACCAATAATATATTATTATCTCCACCTTGTAAATGAGGTGAAGTCAAATGAGATGACTATGATTCGCGTTAAGGTTGTAAGCATTAATAATGGCAAAGCCAACACCAAAATGCTGGTCTCCAGCTTCCTAATGTTTTGGGTTTCTTTTTTTTTTTTCCAATTATACCTGCGATTTTTGCCGCTATTAATAAAGAAAGTATTGCATTCAGAATTCAGCAAAACTAAGAGGCTGTAAATCACTATGGTTAAATTAGGGATTTAAGGCATAGCTTGCCATTTACTCAGCCAAATGAATATGGGCACATTACTTAATCTCTGTATTACTCAGTTTCCTCGCATGTAGAAAAGAGATGATGCTTCCACATAGGGATGCTGAGGGGATTAAATAAATTACTATGAGAAAATTTCTTAGTCCTGATCAATCATCATATAAGTATTTGCTATTACTATTGCCATACCCCTCCCAACCTGTTCTGAATTTTTCCTGTGGGATTAAGTGGTAGCATCATCTTCTCCCATTGTACAAATTAAGAACTTTAAAGACATCCTTAATAACTGCCCCTTCTCTCTTACCCCACAGTCTATGATTTACAAAGCTTTTTTTTAACTCTCATTTTTAAATATCTCTTAAATCCATTCTCTATTCAGTTTCCTATCTGACAAGAGTATAGTTTCATCCTGATTGCCTCATTTAGGCTATTTCAAACACCTTCTTCCTGCTCTGTTCTCCTTCAACTGACCTTTATTACCCTGTGATATAACATCCTTTGGAAAGGCAAATCCTACCAGAACATTCACCATTTCAAATCCTCCAGCAGCTTCCCTACTGTGTTCACCAAGCTTGTGTCAATCATTCTGACCAAGTCCAGCCTAACCGTCAGAGATTCTAACTCAATGGGTCTGGGACAGGTCCTGGGAATCTGTATTTCATATACTCCTGAGATTCTGCATGGACCAATGTTTGGGAATCATTGAAAAAGATAAAATGTACACTCATAATGATGTCTTATAAATCCTTCACAATCTGACCCTCAACTACCCACCAGGGAAATTAAGTGACATCTTTCCCCTTGATGTTGTCTTTGACTGAGTTGCTCCTTCTGTGCTCCCATCGTTCTGTATGCATAATTCCCCAAATGACACCTATTTCATTGTACCCTTTTGTTCCCCCCTTGTGGGGCCAGCTTCATTGGCATGCAGCCTGTGCAGTCAAATAGCATCCTTCCCTCAAAAGGGCCTTGAGCTTGGTTTAGTGTCCTGCTGCAGCCATCTGAGATTCTTAGTACTCATTGAACAAGGGGCACCTCATTTTCATTTTGCACTGGGCCCCACAAATTATGTTCTCAGTCCTGCCTACTCAACTGTGAACTTTTTGAAAACAGAAGCTATTTGCTATTCACTTGAAATTCTTCTTGCTTAGAACAGAGGACTCCTAGTATAGAGAAAGGGTTTGGTAAATATTTGTTGAATTTATACATGAATGAATGAAAGGATAGAATAAAGAATATCATAGGAAAATAGTGTAGTATGGCTAATTAACTTTGAAAAATAAGCTTTGTTTATGCTTTGCAGAAGAGAGGAGACAATTGATAAGTTCACAAGATGACAGACTTTCTCAAATAAGTAACGTAAATTTTCCTAGGTTTCTCCTTAAATTGCTCTGTTTCTCCCTTGAGCCCTGCTGCTTTCTTGTTCTTCTCAAAATTCTAAATTGCTGGTTAATGGAGCTTACAATAGCAGTATCATAGAATATGCCCAAAGTGTTTGTGCCAAACATTGTGCTATCTTTGGGGGATACTGGGAAAGGGAAGGGGGAAGCCATAGGAAGGTGAACCAAGCAGGGTCCCTGTTCTCTAGAAGCAATTAAATCTTACCCTTTTAAGAGTTTCTGTCAAAGATGAGTTGACTTCATGGGAGTTTTGCAGCAATGAATTGAAAATAAAGACACTAGACTTGGCCAGTGGCCCAGCTTCCTGAACATTTCAACTGACAAAATGTCTCAGTATGAACACAATTCCTCCACTATGAGATCTGTGGGTTCACTAGTTAACATTGGCAACCAACTAGGAGGTGCTCATAAAGCATAATAAATAAGTGGCTATCGAGGTGGGGGAGGTGCTTTTGCTCCCTGATGTTAGAGAAGAAAAGATAAACTTCAGCTATCAAAGTGAGCCAAATAATTCGGGGGAACAGATATCCCTAGCTTATGCTGAAAGCAGGACAAGACTTCCAATGTGGCAAAGACCACACACCACCCTGCTGCATCAGTGGCAGTACTAACTTTTTGCTGTTCTCAGAGATGACATAGATGTTCAAAAAGAGTTTCTCCTACTAACTGGTGTGGTTTAGTTGGTTGGGCATTCTCTCACGAAGTAGAAGGTTGCTGGTTTGATTCCCAGTCAGGTCAAATGCCTAGTTTGTGGGTTTAGTCCCTGGTCAGAGTGTGTATGAGAGGCAGTCCATCAGTGCTTCTCTCCCTCCATTCCCCTCCCTCTGTCTCACTAAAAAAAAAGAAGAAGAAGAGTTTTGCCCTGACTGGTGTGGATCAGTGATCAGTGGGTTGGGTGTCATCTTTCAAACTGAAAGGTTGCCAGTTCAATTCCTGGTCAGGACAAATGCCTGGGTTGTGTGCCAGGTCCCACTTGGGGGCACATGCGAGATGCAACCAATCAATGTTTCTCTCACACGTCAATGTTTATTTCCTCTCTTTCTCCCTTCTCCTCTCTCTAAAACTAAATAAATAAAATTTTTAAAAAAAAAGTTTCTCTTGCCATTCCACAATCCCTATTTAGTCACCCAGTCTACTATTTACTAAACCATCAGTAATTATATTAATAGATTCTAGTCAAAAAAGTACAAATGCCAACAAACATAGACCTGTGTTCAACTTCAATTCAAAAAAATATAAATATAATACATCTATAAGGTATCATTTTCACATACCAGATGAGATGAAGTTCAAAAGATTGATAATGCTTAATGTTGGCAAGTATAGTAGAGAAAGCAAGTATTCTAAAAAAAAAAAATTGGTAATCAACATATAAATTAATGCAACCACAATCCTAAGGAGGGCAATTTGGCATTATGTAACAATCAGAATTTAAAACACACATCCCCTTTCATGCAGCAACACCATTTCTAGGACTTCGTCCTAAGGAAACAGTCTGACAAACAGGTAAAAATCCATGTACAAAGTTGTTCATCATAGACAAAAGTTTAGAAATAACCTAAGTGTGCAACATGAAAGATTTACTTAATATAGCATGGTTCATTCAAGCACAATGTAGCTAACATTAATGAGAAGCTCATTTATTTTATCCCTTTCTGGTTTAGTGTTAATTCCTTTAGTGTGTTTTCTGATCATTTAGCTAAACTATCATTAAAATACCAAAATTTAGACACTAAAAAGAAACAAAACAATTTAAATATTAAAATGGTTATGTGGAGCTATAATTAACAAAAGGAAAATATATCCATAATATTTTAGATATAATAGAAAGGTCAGCTTTTAAAACTGTCTAAATGAAATGACTCCATTTTTTGTTAAAAAATGCATATTTGAGAGTGTGTGTGCATTCTTTTAACAATAGATTGTGATTGATTTTGCTTTGGCATGATGCTTAGTGCAAATAAATAGATGATATCCAAACATAATGTCTCTACTGTGTTTGGATATTTCCAAATACAGTATCATGAGGGAAACAAAGGTAGGTCTTGAGGAAATATTTTCACTTGTGTGCTGGTAAATATTTAACAACTGGCCTTCAGGTGAGACAGAGTGGGAGTCCTATTTACCGACTTTTATGGCAAATACTCCCAACATTACTCATTTCAAGCTACTAAAATGACATCACTGAATGTGGAGTTGGGAAGAGATATACAGCAGCTATCATTACATAGCATTTTCACAATATATATACAACAGATGCAAATATTACAAGAGTATAGATAATGTTAAAATGCAGTAAGCTAATTAGAAAGTGCATGCATTTTTTATAGATCTGGAAGTAGAGTCACTAATGTAATAATACTGATCATGTCTCAGTGGAAATGTCATGAATCATATGTACTTCATACTTTAGAACTTTGTATGTCATTTAAATATTTTTACAATAAACATGTTATCTTTATAATCAGAAAAAAATAATCCAAGGTGTTTTTTTTCTTATTTGTCAAAACTAAAAAAAGAAAACTATATTACTTCTTTTAACATAAGTCTTACTGAAACAAAACACCTTCCCAAAGGAGTTTGATGCTACTGAGGTGTCACTAAGGATAATGGTGAGCAATGTTTGAATCAATTAAACCATGATATCTTTGTTCAGTCAATTCAGTGTTTCAAAGGTCTTTCAAAATATAAATTTACAAGATCAGAATTCAAAGGCCCTCTGATACTCTTATAGAAACTAAGTCCCAAGGCAGGTAGGCGGTTTCCCAAGGCAGGCACTACAAGGCAGGCTATAAGATGACTCAGCTCCTCTCCATTTATAAATGGTCTCTAGAGCTTGTGATCAAAGTGTATATTCTTCACTTGTCATTACTGAATGAGAAGAGGCTACCTCATTTTGGGAAGTAGTATTCATTTGATTGGCTAATTCCTGAAGCCCTGACCCTTTCATCTTTGTTTCGGTAATAGCAGCTTATACTTTTCCAGAATTTTATACTTCTCTAAACACTTCCACACAGATTACTCTAGTTGTACTTCCTAAAAGCCCTGTGAGACAGGTAAGGTGGAAAGGACCGCTCCTATTTCACAGCTAGGAAAACCTGAAGCTAGAGCAGGCAAGTGGCTAGCCCAAGGCTACTGAGAGTCAGGGGGCTGGTCTGGTCTTGGCATAGTTTGAAACAACGCATCTGCTGCTGCTGAAGCCCTGTGTCCCGGTGATTTAACTGTGAGCGTTTCTCACAATAAGAACTAGTGAGAGGGGAAGGAGGGTGGGGAATGGAGGGAGGTCACCAAACCAACTGAAGGAAGGAACTATAAAAAAAAGTCAGTTACAGATGCTTTCCAGACTTCTCAGTCAGAATACCATCTTCCTGCTTTTGAGACAGTAGAGGGAAACCCTCTATTTCAGTTGCAGTAAGGTGTATGACTTTTTCATTTAATCCGTGTGAATTTGGGGCAAATGGTGGCTTGATCAGCCAAACCAGCTGGGCCATTCAATAGCCAAATGTGGCTATATAAATTAAAATTCAAGTAATGAGATAAAATGAAAAATTCAGTTCTTTATGTACTGATAGGGCAGTGCAGATAGAGAATAGTGCCAGCATCACAGACAGTTCTGTGGGACAGCAGTGCCCTGGAGATTCTAATTCTGTAGTTAGTTACATGGGTGTTCTAGCTTTGGCAGTGTCTGTAGAGATGGCCTAAAGCAGTCCCCTTACCTGCAGTTTTGCTTTCCCCAGTTTCAATTACATGGGGTTCAAAAATATCAAATGGAAAATCCCAGAAATAAGCAATTCATAAATTTTGAGGACTTCCAGCCAAGATGGACCCAGAGAGGACCACACCAAGACACATCATGATTAAAATGCCAAAGGTGAAAGATGGAGAGAGAATCCTAAAAGCAGCAAGAGAAGCGGAGAGTTGCCTACCAAGGGGTGCCTATAAGACCATTAGCTGATTTCTCAAAGGACACTTTCCAGGCAAGAAGGACTGGCAAGCAGTATTCAATGTGATGAAAAGCAAGGACCCACAATTAACATTACTCTATCCAGCAAAGCTATCATTTAGAACAGAAGGGCAGATGAAGTGCTTCCCAGACAAGGTAAAGCTAACGGAATTCCTCATCACCAAGCCATTATTGTATGAAATGTCAAAAGGACTTAAGAAAAAGAAGATCAAAATTATGAACATTAAAATGACAACAAACTCACAACTACCAACAACTGAACCTAAAAAAGCAAAACAAAATCCAACTAAGCAAACTGGAATAGGAACAGAATCACAGGTATGGGGATCATTTGGAGGGTTATCAGCCGGGAGCGGGGAGGGGGAGAAATGAGGAAATGGTGCAGGGATTTAAGAGGCATAATTGGTAGGTACAAAGTAGAAAGGGGCAGGATAAGAATAATAGAGGAAAGGGTGAAGCCAAAGGACTTCTATGCACGACCCACAAACATGAACTAAAGGGGGTGGGATTGCTGAAGGGAAATGGTGTACTGGGCAGAGGGGAGCAAAGGGAAAAAAGAATTCGGATTACTGTAACAACATAATCAATAAAATGTACTTAAAAAAGTAAAATAAAAAGAAAGTCCAAATACTCCCTGACTGGTGTGACTTGGTGGGTTGCGCATCATCCTGCAAACAGGAAGTTCTCTGGTTCAGATTCTGATCAGGGCACATGCCTGGGCTGTGGGCCAGGTCCCCGGTTGAGGCCGTGCAAGAGGCAGTCTGCGGCTGTTTGTCTCCCTCTCTTTATCCCTTCCCTTCCCCTGTCTCTGAAAATGAATGAATAAAATCTTAAAAAAAAAAAAAGGTCCAAATGCTTTGATACTCAAGAATTTTATAAGTTTTGTTGATTCTGTACATGTGCACTCTAGGTTGGGCAAAGTGTAATAGCTGTTTGCAAACAAACCAGAAAGAAAAAAATTAAATTCAGATAAGAACCTGATGCAAGTCCTTTGTCTCACACCTTCAAGTCCAGCAATATTTAAGCATCTCCTATACTAGAAAAATGTAGACAGCAGCCGCCAATATAGGAAAGCTGGATGCAACTGATACCCATTGGCACTTCGTATAGTCCCATGGCGACAGCGCACCTCAAGCGACAAGAAATGCAGGTGTGCTGTGGCACTTAGATCTACACAATTTATGGTCCTGTCCAGGTACCCCCGAATGAAGAAACTCCACCGCTCCAGTTTTCGCAGTCTTGAGCTTCGGCAGTCTTAAAAACCTGAGACTCTGGGCTTCCAGAGAAAAAACTACTAGCTAGGGAACCTTTGCACCACGGTTTCGCAAAGGGCGGATCATAAACCACCTGCCAAAATCACCGAGAATGGTTGTTAAAAACGCGGATTTGGTGGGGCCCAGGCCTCTAGAATCATGGAAACCAAGTACCTAGGGAAGTGGCTCCGAAGTCTGCAGTTCAGCACTGACTTCCCGGCAGCTGCGGTCTTCGGCCGGCAAGTTGGAGAGCGGTGAGGCTCCGCCCCTTCCCCTGCCAATGGCGACGCTCTCTGCTCCCTGCGTAATCCCGGAGTGGAAGGCACGCAAGCCTGCAGGAGCGAACCGCCAAATCTCGTGTGCGCGGCCTGCACCGCAGGAACTAGGTACAGCCTCTCGGCGGCGCTCCCAACGCTGCGTCCTGCGCGCACGCGCGCCGCGCCTCCACCTGCCCTGGTGACCTTTGGCTGTAATTCCCTGCCGCGCCTTCTTCGCCGGGGACCAGCGCCTCCGGGCTTTTGAGGCGTTTTCTAGGCGCGCGCTAGCGGGCCGGGATCACGTGGGCCAAGGCTGCCTCGTGGTCCCCAACGGCAGCTGAAGCGGGAGGACGGAGCTGCGGCCAACGCTCGCCCTCCGAGTGCGCCCTAGGGTAGGTGCGGGGATAAAAATGGCGAAGTGGGGGTAGCCGGTGGGGAAGCGATGGACGAGCAGGTGGGGTGGTCGTTGGAACCTTCTGACGTGGACACCGGGTGGTTCTCCGCGCCAGTTTGAAGCGGCGGCCTCGGGCCGGCACCCACTAGGTGTGATCACTGACTCCGTCGGCCGCTGAGCCCCGCCGGGAGTCGGAGGCAATGGACGAACAGAGCGTGGAGGTGAGGGGGTGTGAGAAGGTTGGTGGTTGGTCTGCCCCTGCCACTCGGGGAGGGCTTTTTAGTCGGGTCGCCTGGCCCTGGTCCTCTCTCTGGTCGGGCGCCCGACTGGCCGCCGCGGCTGTGGGGAGGGCCGGCCGGGTGCGAAGGACGTCGTGCTGGTTCCGCCGCGCTCTGGTGCCGGCGCTCGGACCGTTCCCGCGGCCGGGGTGCGTACCCGGCGTGTTCAGGCGGTCTCCGCACGGTGCGCACGCGGCGTCCTTCCCACAGCACAGCTGCAAACTCATCAGGGGGACGTGCCCTTCCACCCGCGACCAGTTCTTGCGAGTTCCTGCGCGGATCCAGCTCTCCCTCCGAACGGGTAAACATTCCTCCCAGCGGTGCAGTTTTATACTTTTGCCTTTCCTGTGAGTGAGCGGGTGCTTGGCTGTAGTTTGCTAGAACAACTATTTATATCTGACACTTGTAAGCTGTGATTTTAAATGTGTGTATTTACGTAAAGGCTAGGAACATCTGTTTTTAAAGGATTGGTTATTGGAAATAACTGTATAATGTCTAATTTTGAACCTTTCAAATACTAAGTAAATTTTTGTTTCTTAGTAAGGGCAGCGATGTCACTGAGCACCCCACTTGAAACTAGTCCATCCAATGGTCTTACTGTCCACGCCTCCCGGCCCCCCCAGCATCTGCACCTCAGAGGTCCTTTCTGGCCCAGCAGAGTCATGATTAGACTCCAGGGATTTTCTTCTTAATTCTTTGTGTGAAGATATTATAAAGGTTTGATAACTTTACCTTGGTTTTAGGAGAGTTACATTCTCCTAGAATGGAGGAAAAATAAATGTACTGCAATAATAAACTTAAAATATGTAAGAACTTACATTTAATTATATGTTTTCTTGTCAGTTACTTCCTAAGTTGATTCACATGAGACTTCTTGCAAAGATAACAGTGTTTCTTCTATTTACGTGATCTTTCCTTCTTCCCTAAACATTGGCAGAGCCGCCACCAAAAATCGCAATAGGCTCAAGTAAGGAGCTACTTGGTTGCAGCATCAGGACAGAAATTCGGATTTCTGGATTCTGAATTCGTTTCTTTCTTGACCAAAGTACACTGCTATTAGGACATACATCTTTTAAAAACTTTTCCAATATTATAAAAGTAATTCATCCCCTTTGGGAAAATTACAGAAAAAGTAAAAAGTCCATTTGTTCCTTTTTTTTCTTACTGTTTAACATAGGCTCCCCCCTCCTCCCATATCATTAAATAATTCCTGAAATATTTGCAGTGACTGTAAATTAACTGAGACAGTTTAATTAATATTTGGACATTTGGGTTAGCCAGATTCTTGCCATTCTAATTACTGCTTCCGTGAAAATATTTGTGCGTAAGTCTGCCTGTTTGCATGTCATAGCCTTTCCTTAGAATAGAACCATTGTGAAGCTTAGATGTTCTCAGGTACCCTGGACCTTAACTGACCAAGTCCTGATATGGAATAAAGTTAAAAGTAAAATGTTATCAAGTGAATTATTTTAAGCATGCTTTTTACTCTTGATTCAGTAGCCTAATCTGGTGGACTTTACATCTTTTATTATTTTCAGAGCATTGCTGAGGTTTTCTGGTGTTTCATTTGTATGGAGAAATTGCGGGATGCTCCCGGAGGAGGGAGAGTTTTATACTTGTTTGGTGGGTAAGAACAAAAAGAAAAAGAAAAGAAAGGTAATGGATTCAAAGGCAAAGAATGAAATCATATCGTCTTATAGTCACAAGAGACCTTAGTGGTGAATATAATCCAGTGACTTTAAAAACTGAATGTAGATGAACTCCTTTAACAAAATTACAGGGAGGTTTAACAGGTAAGAACTTAGTTTGGTTGGGTATGAGGATTCAATAGGACATCTGCAGACCACATTACCCTTAGTAGGTTATTTTCTTTGCTGAAAAAAACCAAAGCATCTCCCGTGGTCTTCACCTCAGGATTTCTCTGTGGTTGCTTATTTCTGCCTAAGGAAGATAAAATATCCCCTTGTGAAGAGTAATATCTGTAATACATAAATCATTTGCTTCCAGTCACAGCTAGCAAATGGTGGAGCTGGATTTGAACCCAGGAAGTCTGGCTCGAGATCCTGTGTTCTTTGCCACTCTACCATGTGCAGAAGAGCTAGGGTATATACCATGCTAGTTCTCCCACTCATAAACTGAGACTCAACCTCTCTTAGCCTTGTTTCCTCAGCTGTAGGAGGTGGATAACAAGATCTTCACAGGGTGGTTGTGGCATTAGATGAGATAAGCTGAAACTCATTTAGAAACTACAAAATACTATTCTCTTGTAAAGTGTTACATGTTAAAATAGCAACTAATGCACATCTTTGTTTTAAAATTTTTTTATGGATTTGAGAGAGAGAGAGAGAGAATCTTCAATTTGTTGTTCCCCTTATTTATTTCTCTCTCCCTTCCTCCTGTCCTTCCTCTCTGGAGGATATTTTTCATTGCATTGAGAAAGAGGGAGGGAGAAAGAGAGAGAGAAAGAAACATCGATTGGTTGCCTTTTGTAGGCTCCCCACCCGGGAATTGAACCCGCGAACTAGGTATGTGACCCAACCAGGGATTGAACCTGGAACCTTTCATTGTATGGGATGACACTGCAGCCAGCTGAGCCACACCAACCAGGGCCATTGGTTGTTTCCTTGGGTGTTCTCTGCAGATCCAACCGCAACCTTGGAGTATCTGAATGATGCCCCAGCCAACTGAGCTACCTGGCCAGGGCCTCATAGGTTGATTCTTATATGTGACGTGACTGGGGATCAGACTCACAACCTTGCTGTATGTATCTGGACGATGCTCTAACCAACTGAGCTACCTCACCAGAAATTTGTTTATGTTTTATAAATGTTGAAACTGAAACTAGAGAAATCAAGTCATTGGCCTCTCTCACTGTAGTTAACTAGTGATAGAGCCTGGATATGGACTCAGTCCTTTGAAGAAGGCTCAGTAGACATGATCTCTGGTTATTACCTTATGCCTCGGTGATTCTTCATTTCTTCATTGTTACCTTTTCTTCCTCCTGTTCCTTACAGGCATATATTTCTTAAATATCGCTGCTGGCATGCTGTACCCCTAGGTTTCTGGGAAGGTCTTATCTACTTTAAGACACTTAATGGCAGGGCGGCGGGTGGACGTGCACGTGGGCACGCGGGGCCACACCGACAGCGGCAAGCCCGCGCGGCGCGGGCCCTGAGCACCAGGGCCTCCACTGCCGCCTTCGACAGGCAGCCTCGGAGCCGCGGGCGTGGCGTCACGCCGGGCCTGGGCTTCCCGTGCTTCTTGGTGCCGCTCCCCGCGCGTCTGCGGTGCGCGATTCCCGAGCCCCAGCCGCGCCTGAAGCCAGGTCCGATCCTGGCGAGCCCCAGCTTCGGTCACGCCGGCCGACTGCCCCGGGCACGCCTCCCTCATCCGGACCGTCCCTGGCGGTGAGCGCGGGCGGGGCGGGAGCCGGGCTCGCTGTTGGCACAGGGAGAGCACCTCTCTTACTAAGTGGGGCCGCCGGGGTCCTGAGAGGCGGACCTGAGTCTTCCAAGGTCCCTCAGCAGGTGAACGGGGTTTGGGGGCTCGAACTTGGAAGCTTTCCCCACCCAGCACGATCGAGTAGGAAGGTACTTTCCTTAAAAAAAAAAAAAAAAAAAAAGAAAGAAAAGGAGGACACTTGATTTACTGTTGCGGGTTTAACTTTCATTTCTGTGAGCAGGGCTCCCCAGTTTATTCCTTCAGCATTGACCTATAAATGACCTCTGATTGTCCTTCCTGCTCTTTTCTGAAATTGACTTTTATGACTTCTTTCTTTTTATTCTATTCTGCCGGTCAACCGTGACATCTCTTACACTAATGGTTTTTAAGTCCTGTCAGGTATCTCCTGGTGTCGCTTCTGTCTGTCCTACCTCTCTTCCTATCATTACCATCCTAATAGGTAAATACAGACATTTTTACCTTGTGCTCAGGTTATTATAATCATCTTCTAACTCATCTCTCTGTCTTGAATCTTTTCTTATCTCTAGTCTGTTTGGTATCCTGCTGCCATATTGATGTTTTCAGGTGATGTCATGTTTTCCCTTCCATGCCTGAGATTGATTGCCTGAAGGATAAAGTAAGAATATTACCCTTGTAGGCAGACCATCTGGATGAAATGGTTCTCATCTTTCTTTCTAGAGATTTCTTGATTCTTAAATGCACTAGTCATTTGTTTATTCATCAAATATTAGTTGCATGGCTGCCTGAAGTTAGGCATTGACTTCCCAAGGAGCTGACTCAGTAGTTGGGATATGGTCAAAGAAGTGTGATGGTAGCTATTGAAAACTTGTGAGTGACAGAACGTAATTTTTTAGAAAATGCCACTCTGGTTCCTGTGTGGAAAGTGGACTGTCAGCTGCTGGGGGAGGAAGTGAGGGAATCCATCAGGATATGCTTTATTAGTGAAAGGGGAAGGGTGGGTTAGACTAGAATGGTAATAGTACAGGTGGTGAAAATAGGGCCGTCCTGGATGTGTTTCGAAGGTAGAGCTTACAGACGGTATGTGAGGAAGTGTGTTGCATCTGGATGGTATAAATGGTATTCCATTCTGAGGTAGAAAAACCTTGGGGAGGAGCACATTTGTGTAGGCTGTAGATGGGAAAGTTTTGTTTTTAAATATGGGGAGTGTATACCCTGGCCAGGTATTCGGTTGTTTAGAGCATTGTCCCGGTTTGCTAAGGATGTGAGTTTGGTCCCTGGTCAGGGCACATATAGGAAGTAACCAACAAATGCATAAATACGGGGAACAGCAAATCAATGTCTGTCTGTCTCTCTCTCTCTCTCTCGTGCGCTTCCCCCCTTCTCCTCTTTAAATATATGAAGTTTGGGATGTTTATTATACATGTAACTGGGGATGTTGACAGCTGGAAATATGAATCTGGAGTGTGGAAGGGGACTTTAGAGAGATTGAATTGTTAGCATATAGATAGTATTTAAAGCCAGGGGGTCAGTTGAGTTCACCAGATTACCTCCTGTGGGAAGGTGTTTTTTGGTCTGAACTGTGGGTTGCTCACATTTAGAGGTCAGAGGAGGAGGCAGATTCAGCAAAGGATGACAAGAAGGAGCCATGAGTGAGGCATCACAGAATTCAAGTGAGAAGCAAGTTTGAAGACGAGTAAGGTAGCTGTGCCATATGGTTCTGGGCTGGGAATTGACCGTTGGACCTGAGAATGTGTGCGTCACCGGTGGTGACCTTGCTGTGTAGTTTTAGGGGGAAGAGGGGGAACAGAAACTTGCTGGCAGAGAGCGGGAGTGAGACAGCAAGTAAGAAGAGCTCAGAACTTTGTAGTCAGTAAAGTGGAGCAACAAGGCTGTGGTTTGAAGGGGGATGTTGAGAGTCAACATTTCCCCCCATTTTCGGAGAAGATGTATCTCTTGCTTTGACTGAACCAGTAAACAGAATAATTAATGATGCTGGAGAGACGGGGGGATAATTACAGGAGCAAAGTCCTTGAGAAGCTGGGCACTCCGCCCAACCAAATTGTAATACTCATTTTAATGCCTTCCCTTCTTTCTTCCCATCTCTGGTCACTTGACTGTGGAAATTTAGCTGTCTGTGAAAGTGCACATACTCGTGCCCACACCCGTGAGTAAATGTGTCCACAGTCACCTAGTAGTTGGTGACAGACCAGGATTGGACTCCCGTTCCAGTGCTCTGTCTCTGACTCTGGTGTGCGCACGTGCGTGCACACACGCACACACACGCGCGCGCGCGCACACACCCCTCAGAAGGTGGGAACGTCGTCTGTTTTCAGGCCAGGTCTCCTTTAACTAAGTACACTTAGTCGATTCTCTCTTATTACCTGTTCCCTTTTATTTGTATTTACACCCCCCATATCTGTCTCCATAATTCTCGTATTTTTTGTTTTGTGTTTTTTTACTTCTTGATTTTCAACACAAGTAGAATTTTTATGTTTGCCTATAATTATTGACTTCCTTTTGTTTTTAATTTTGCAGCCTTTTTAAAATGAGGTATAATTGACATTCATTAAATTGCCCATTTTTAAAGTGTGTGGTTTGATAAGTTCTGACAAATGCATATACCCGAGAAACCGTCACCACAGTCGCGATGGTGAGAACATCTGCATTCCCCCAGAGTTTCTTCGTGCCTTTTGGTAATGCCTCCTTCTGCTCGTCCTGTTCCCAGGCAGCCACTGATCTGCTTTCTGCCACTGAAGGGAAGTTTGGATTTTCTGGAATTTTATACAAATGGAATTTTACAATATGTACTCTTGTGTATCTTTTCTGTTTGTTTAATACTCAGCAAAGTTATTCTGATATTTATCTGCGTCACGGTGTGTCCACAGTATTCCTTTTTATTGGTCAGTAGTAGCACTGCGCTGTGTGCATATGTCATAATTTGTTTCTCCATTCACCTGTTTTTGTTTTTTTGTTTTGTATGTGGTATAATTGACATATAAAACATTGTATTGGCTTCAGATGTGCAACACACTTTTACATTTGATATTTATATATGTTGCAAGACGACTACACTACATCTAGGTAACATCTGTCAGCATATATAGTCAAAAATTCTTTTTCTAGTGATGAGGATTTTTAAGATCTATTTTCTTAGCAATTTACAAATCTGCAGTATATTATTAACTCGTCGGCAGTCGTCCGTCTCGAGAGACGATGGTGTAGCTTCTTAAGAG
Source organism: Furipterus horrens (assembly GCF_987537825.1). Lineage (NCBI taxonomy): Eukaryota > Metazoa > Chordata > Mammalia > Chiroptera > Furipteridae > Furipterus > Furipterus horrens. The sequence continues at coordinate 42,078,029 of NW_028327183.1, forward strand.
TCTATCTGCACCGCCGAGAATGGCTGTGCAGTCCAACTCGGGAGTGACACGATATCTGTCTCCTCCCGTGTTGAATCGACATCTTGTGATGACGCTGGAGTGTCCTCTCCAGTGAAGCTGAAGCTACAGAGCCTGGGCAGGGTGATATGGAGGGTCTGCTGTTGCCCATGCAGCAGACTCCCCCTCTCTTCGCAGCTGAAGGGTCCAAGGGAAAGACGGAGTCAATACAGCTTGGCTTCAGGTGCGCCGCAGGAGTTGCCGGTGTTGACTACAACGTCAAACCGCCTTAGGGACTCCAGCTCCGGATTTTCTGTCGGGGTTTACTCCCTTAGCCTTTCCTCTGAAGAGGTATGCCGCAAGGCAGCGGAGGTTTTTTGGAGTCAGAGTTTTCCTTCTCTGATGTGCCCTGACTGGAAGATTGAACCAGCGACACTTAGCTCGCAGGCCGACGCTCAATCCACTGAGCCAAACCAGCCAGGGTCATATTATTAACTATAGTTACCATATTGTACACATTCACTTGTTGATGGATACATGGGTTGCTTTTAGTTTTTGGTATTTACATAGAAAACTGCTCCAAACATTTATATACCAGTCTTTGAATAGAATCTAGTTTTCATTTCTCTGGGTAAATATTTAGAAGTGGAGTGTCTAGATCATATGTTAGATAAGTGTTTAACTGTTTAATAAATTGTCAGACTGTCTTTTAAAATAGTTGTATCATTTTACATCCTCACCAGCAGCTTATGACAGTTCCAATTCTTCCACATTAATGCTAACGATTGTTTTTTTCAGTACTGGTTTTTAGCCATTCTCATAGATATGGAGTCGTACCTCAGCTTTCCCCTTATGATCAAGAAAACGATAAGGATGTCTGCTTTTATTACTTCTATCTATTGCCTTCTCTCCCAACTCCCGGTAACCACTATGTTTTCTGTCTCTACAAATTGGACTAGTAAATACCTCTTATAAATCCAATCATCCAGTATTTGTCCCTTTGTGTTTATTTCTGGGCTCTCTATTGGTCTCTGTTTCTGTCCTTATGTGAGCACCAATCTAATGATGACTGTAGCTTTGCAGTGAATTGAAATCAGGAAGTTGAACATAGTTTTGGCTATTTGGCATCCATTGAGATTCTATTTGAATTTTAGATTAGGTTTTTTGACTTCTGTAAAAGGCACCATTGGGATTTTGATAGGAATTGCATTGATTCTGTAGATTGCTCTGGGTAGTATTGTCATCGTAACAATATTAATTTTTAAATCCATGAATATGGGATGCCTTTCCATTTATCTAAAACTTCTTTAATTTCTTCATTTCTTTCAGCAATATTTTGTAATTTTCTACCAATAAATGTTTCAGTTCCTTTGTTAAATTTATTCCCAGGTATTTTACTCTTTTTGATGCTATTGTAAGTGTATTGTTTTCTTAATTTCCTCTTCGGAGTCTTCTTTTCTAGCGTATGGAAATGCAAGTGTTTCTTATTTGTTGGTTTGTATATCCTGCACCTGTGGTGAATTTCTTAGTTTTAACAGTTTCTCATGAAATCTAGGGTCTTCTACCTATAAGATCATGTCATCACAAACAAATGTTTTTTTTCTTTTTTTCTATTTTGAATAGTTTTCTTCACTTTTCTTCCTTAATTGCTCTGGTTGAAATTTTCAGTATTATATTGATTAGAAGTGTTAAAAGCAGGTATCCTTGTCTTTCCCCTAATCTTAGGGGAGAGTTTTCAGTCTTTAACCATTAAATATGTTTGCTGTGGGTTTCTAAAATAAGGACTTACTAAGTTGAGAAGGTTCCCTTCTATTTTTCTTGAGTGTTTTTTATCATGAAAGGATACTAGATTTAGTCATATGTCTTTCCTGTATCACTTGAGATGATCAGATGTCTTTTCTCTTCATTTTATTATGTGCTGTATTCCACTGAATGATTTTTGTATGTTGAACTCTCAGTGAATTCCAGGAATAAACTCCACTTGGTCATGTGTATAATCAAGGAAACTTGAGCTCAGTCACTTGTCTAGTGTCGTGTGGTTAGGATTCATACTGAGGTCTGAATACTGTCTGAAGCTAATGATTCTTCCATTTGGTGGAGAGAAATTAATTATTTAGTTGAATGTGGAGAAAATGCTCTAAAGATTTTTAAAAATGTTGTGCATTACTATTGTTCAGTGGTTCTTACCTTTGGTTTTGGTTTGGGAGAAACATTGTTTTTCCCAAAGTATTAAAATTGCCGTATTTATTTTTTGATTAAGTGAGATTGTAGAATACAGGGTAAAAAATGCCACATATATACAGAGAAGGGAAAGGTCCCCAGTGTGGGATAGGCAGGAAAGTTTCATGGATATAACCAGTGGACATTCCCATGTGACAGCACATGTGGAGAAGGAAGGACTGTGTAAACAGGTACACAGACTTGATGCTGAAAGTTGGGTACGAGGTCTGTCCAGAAGGTATCCAGCCATGTAATATGAAAAATAAAGACATTTATTGAAGAAGATGGAAGATACAAACAGCATTGTACATAGCACAAGCCTCAGTCCCCTTCAAAGTAGGCACCGGGGGACCTCACGCAGTTCTCCCAGTTACCGCTAGCTGCCCCGTTGTATTTTCCTGAATCTCTTCAACAGTCTGAAATCTATTCTCCTTCAAAGGTGATTTTAGCTTTGGGAAAAGCTGGAAGTCACAGGGCACCAAATCTGGGGTATAGGGGGACTGAATCACCTGGGTGATTGGACGTTTTGCAAAAAAACTGCATGAGAGGTGATACATGAGTGGGTGCATTGTCATGATGAAGCTGCCAATCACCAGTTGCCCATAGCTGTGGCCTTCTGAATCATAGAGATATTTTCCAGGTGAAATGTTCAAGCTTAATACAAAATTCGATGGAGATTCATTGTTCTGCTCACTCAGGGATTTTTAATGCGACAGCCAGACAGTACGTGTGCTCACTCAGCGGTGTCTATGGCCCCCACTGACTAGTACAGTGAAGTCATCATTGTTCACGCATGTGCATTCCAGTCCACTCCTTGGCTGCCAGGTTCCATCGATGCCATGCAAACCGTTCTCGTTATATAACTGTAGAACTCACGAGACATAAAAGAGGTTTTACTATATTGCTAATTCATATCTTATATGTGTATAATTTATGTGTGTATAAATTCATGTACTTTAAAATTAGATTGCTTTTCTAAAAAGGAAGTTAGTAGTACCTGAAACTTCCTCGGGATTTTATGGGAGGTTAGGTAGAAGCACATCACCCCTGTGCGTATGTCTGGAGATGGCAGCGACAGTACCATTATTTTTGTGAAGATTATGCACATCTTCCCTGTGAGACCCAAGTAGTCGTAAGATCACTTCCTTTCCTATGAAACAATAGCTTCTTAACTATTTTGAAATGAGGTCCGTCTCTGGAAAGTTTGTCCTGATCATGATGATAATGAGAGGAAGAGGGTTGCTTAACTATTTCTACAACATAAATATCTCTATCATTAATGCAAGCACTAGAGAGTTAAACTCATTAAATGTGGTACATAAGTATTCAAGATATACACATTAAAGAAATGGTGTTTCTGTAATCAAAATCTTTTTTGTTTGTTTTCTTCCTCAGTGCTGGCTGACACAGAGAGAGCCCAGTGTCCTCATTGCCGGTAAGTGTTTTGCTATGATTATTTGTGAATTTGGAAAAATAATAAGGTGATAGAGCTAGAGCGAGCCAGAGCAGTAATAGAATTCTTTCTGCAATCTGCTGCATTTCTCCTCTTTGTAAATACGGCTGAAAAGAGAAGTGATGTTTATAGATAGAGCAATGCAAACTAAGTTATCTGACTCAGAATTATATAGAATGCATTATATCGTTTACCTTCTTTTAGAAAATCATGTGTAACTTCTTGACTTACCTTTTATCTTTCTAACCTTTTATAATGAAAATGAAAAAGGTTTCTGGTTTAAAAAATCTTGATAGTATAAATATAAAATACAAAGTCTTCTGATTCTCTTTCTCCTCTCCTAATCTTCTCATGAAATAACAGTTTCAGATGAAATTGTTGGGTTTGGTGTCTGTTTTTCTCAACGTTTTTTTCTATGTATATACTGATATGTATACATATAATTTTTTTTTACAACGCAAATGATTAAATACTGTTCTACTTTTTGCTTTTTAAATGAAGACTATGGTGGTACTTTTCTTGAAGTAAATATAGGTCATTCAGAAAATGTTTGTATAATCTGTTATGCGACCATACGTTGATTTATTTACGTTTATATTGAGAGACATTTAGATTGTGTCCACTTTTGGTTATTTCACATAATGTTGGCAGGCTGCACTGAAGGATAGTTTTTTACCATTTTACATTCCTAGTAAAAGATACGAAAGTTCCTTTTCCTCACATTCCTATGAATACTGTCTATTACCAACCATCATTTTTTAAAATATAATTTATTTTTAGAGAGTGGGGAAGGGAGGGAGAAAGAGAAGGTGAGAAATATCACCGTGAGAAACATCGATCGGTTGCCTCTCTTATGTGCCCCAACCAGGGACCGAACCTCCCACCCTGGCTCGTACCCTGACCTGAAATCGAACTGGCAGCCTTTCTCTTTGCAGGACGACACCCAACCAACTGAGCCAACCAGTCAGGGTAGTCTATCATTGTTTTTGTCATTCTGCTCAGTGAAAAATTGTATCTCATTTTTAACGTTTTTTTAAAAATGATTGAAACTGAGCAACTCTAGAAATATTTTTACACCTTTATACTTGTTTTTTTCTTAAACTACCTCTTCACATCTTTTGTGCATTTTTCTTCATCTATTATCTTTTCATACTCACTTTTAACAACTGTACTATCAAGTGGAACTCTGTAATGATGGAAAATGTTATATAACTTTGCTGCCCCACTCCGTCAGCTACATGTGGCAATTGAGCACTTGAAATATGTCTGGTGTACCTGTGTAATGAAGTCTTATTTTAATTAATTTAAATTTTATTTTATTATATTTTAATTTATCCTAAGCTGAGGGCATTTTTTCATTGCTTTTAGAGCTAGAGGAAAGAAGGAAGGGGGGGAGAGAAAGAAAGAAACACCAATGAGAGAAACATTGATCGGTTGGTTGTTCTATTTTGAGAAATGTGTTTTCCTTTAATTGACAATTTCTTTCTTTTCAAGCTTTATTGAGATACACTGTAATTGAAAAAAATTGTAAGATATTTAAACTTATGATTTGATATATGTATATATTGTAAAGGGATTCCCCTCCATCAAGTTCATTAACAGAACCATCACCTCACGTATTTACCTTTAGAATGTGTTTATTTTAGAAAATAATTTCAGGTTCTTTAAAGTGTGCATATGTATCTTCTCTCCAGCGCTCCACTCCAGCTACGGGAGCTAGTAAACTGTCGCTGGGCAGGAGAAGTAACACAGCAGCTTGATACTCTCCAGCTCTGCAATCTCACCAAACACAAGAAAATGAAAAGGATGAGTGTGTCTTTGATTTCTCTGTTTATGTTTTGATAGATGTTGTTACATGTTATTTTAATGAAACTACAGAAAGCCTTTTTTTTTTTTTTTTTTTTTTTAAGTTTTGTAGGGAAACACTTCTTTTCTGACATGGTGGGGGTATTACTCTCTGGAAGGGTCATTCTAACTTTTTAATCCTCACCAAAGGACTTTTTTTTTTTTTTTTTGCTTTTAGAGAAAGAGGAAGTGGGGGAAAAGAGAGAGAAACATCGATCAGTTGCCTTCTCTTCTGTGCCCTGACTGGGGACTGAACCAACAAACCCTGACCAGGGATTGAACTGGCAGCCTTTCAGTCAACGCTCTGGCTAACTGAGCCACACTGGCCAGGGCGATGCTTCTTTTATGAGAGCCTTTCATGAAAGTGGAAGTGCCACAGTTGCTAATCTGCTAATCTCTTTTCTTAGCCCCTCAATGCCTATTGGCTTCCCTTGGGTTTGCTGAGGTGCCTATAAGTTACTGATTAGAGTTGTTCTGATAAATTCCTTATATTTTAAAAGTTATAGCCTACATTAGATGGTGTGGAAATCATGCTAAGTGAGCTTCCAGACAGTAACTAATATACCGTTTCTTCATACTTTTATTAATTTTCTGTTTGATACATAGATCACTTATGAGAATAAAATGTGGACCTATATAGGTGTTTTCTCTAAGCCCAGTGTACTTCAGTGATGAGCAGAACAAAGGCAACACTGTGTCTTTTAAATGCAAGAGAAAACTTAAAAAAATTTTTTTTTAAATTTTGGTAAAATGCACGTAACATAAAATTTATTGTCTTAACTATTTTTAAGTGTGTAGCTCAGTAGTGTTGAGTATGCTCACACTGTCTCACAGCTCATCTCCACCAGGGCTGCCGTAACAGAACAGCACAGACTGGGTGGCTTAAACAGTGTAAGTTTACCTTCTCACAGTTTTGGAGGCTGTAAGGAAGTCCAAGGTCAAGGTATTGTCACGTTTGGTTTCTGGTGAGACTTCTGTCCTCGACTTGGATGAGGCTTTTCTCTCTGCGTCCTTACGTGGCCTCTTCGCTGTGTGTACACACTTCTGGCATCTTTCTTTTCTGGTCAGGACGTCAGTCCTGTTGGGTTAGGCCTTCAAACTATGGCCTCATTTAATATCCATAAAAACCCCTTTTCCAAGTACAGTTACATCATGACCTTCAACGTAGGGATATGGGGTGTGGGGAATGCAGTTCAGTTTTTTACCAGGTCCATCTTCATTCTTTTGCATGTGGATACCCAACTTACAGGAAAACTTTATTTTTTAAAATATGGAACACTTCACAAATTTGCGTGTCATCCTTGCACAGGGGCCATGCTAATCTTCTCTGTATTGTTCCAATTTTAGTATACGTGCTGCCAAAGCAAGCACGGGAAAACTTAAAAATTGAGTTCAATTTTCATTAGGATCTGGTACTACTTTGTGCAGTTAACACGTGTCTTGATTATTGTTAGCATTGGCCACGTTTAGAAAAAGTATTTGTGCGTGCATACAAGCTCACGTAATCTGATTTGCCCAGAAATGTAGTAACAGGCTAGAATTTACCTTCTATGGCAGTGATTTCAACCGGTCTGCCTCGGCATACTGGTGTGCTGCAAGAGTTTCTAAAACATGCAATACCTGACTATTTATTTAGGGACACAGCTTCTTTGTCCGTAGTTTGTCAAATAAAGGGACAACAGGCAACAAATAATAGCTGTTCGGTGTGAAAGAATACAACTTAGAACTATTGTTTTTTTGTCAAGTCAGCAAACAATGTATGTTTTGGTGTGCCACAGAACTTTGTGGTTAGCTCATGTGTGCCATGAGACGGAACAGGTTGAAGATCGCTGATCTCTAGTGACGCTAGGAAATGTCATATTTGTACATTATTCAGAAACTGGACTGCATTTTTCATGTTGTTATAAATTCTTACATATTAATTGAAACAATATTTAAAAAGAAATTGTGTTCCAGTGTAATTCTTAGGTTAGTTTACAGAAGCCATGAAATACATGTTATATTGTTTTCCGAGGTATGGTGGTTTAAAATTGGTCAGCTTTCCCCAACTTAGGGATTTGTTGAGGTAATTATGTTCCAGTATTAATTTATTTCATTTGTAACTATTTCTTTTCATATTTTGTAGATGTGAAAATCCCCATGGAAAACTTAGCATATTTTGCTAGAGTTGTAAGAAGTGTATCTGCCATCGGTGTGTCCAGGCACGTGCCCCAGCCAGGAACTGAGCCAGCAACCTTTCAGTTTGCAGGCTAATAGTCAATCCGCTGAGCCACACCAGCCAGGGCTTCAAAATTCATTCATTTTGAAATTGCATGGTGATAAATCTCAAAGGAAATGGCACAATTTTTACATGTGAGGAAATATAAGTAATGACTATATGAAATAATATATAGCTTTGCTAAAACAAAACAAAGTAACTTTGGAAGTACTGTTTTATGCAAAATTTTTCATTTATCGAGGAGACGTTTTAACCTGCTATGTTGACGAACATTGAGAGGAGGGAAGGACCCGGTGCCAGCCATTCACAATGCTGCTGTCTTTGTAAATAATACAATTCTGATGGAAGAAATGTAATTGTATATATTGATAAGTTTCTTCTCAGGTAACTACTTAATGAATCTGGCTTTTATTCTGATTTACCAACTATATTCATGCTCTCTTCTTCAATTTGAGATATGAATATCGTGTAGAAACGGTTCATTAGTCCTGCAGTGATCCTATGAAAAACATCATTCGAGAGCCTGCATCTGACTTTGAGGTTGGAGAATTCTGGGGCTATAATAGCCTTTTTCGTTTGGACTTACTTGCAAATGAAGGATATTTGAATCGACAAAATGATCCAGTCATTTTAAGGTAGGAAAGATTTGATCCTGTGGCTTTTGTCAGGAGGAAATAATGTCACCTACCAGAAGTTTATTTTAAAGTTTATACCTTTAACAAAGATGAATATTGAAATGCATACTAACCATAACCATACTATGTTCTGAACCATTTCATTTCAGGAGTCCTGTGCAGTTAAGTGAGTAAGTCAGTCAGAAATGTGTTTGACATCTAGTTAGTAATTCCATAAAAAAGAAAGTACTTCTAATAAGTACAGTAAGTTCCAATTTACCTTTTGAACTTCTTGCAGCCTCACTATTTGAAAGTCAAAGAATAGTGAAAATCACATACTTGTTTTTTTCACTTGACATTGTTCATATTTGGGTGACTGACTGGTTTTACAAGGTTAATTTTACAAAATGATTTTCAGATCCTTCTAGATAATAAATTAAAAGTAAGGGAATAGAGACAAAAACTGACAAAACAAAGTGAAAGAGTTGGTGTGTTATTTTCAAGAAAAGACAAGACAAACTCTCAAAGCACAAAAATCCCATCGTTGGAATAAACTTTACACGTCAGAAGTTTCGGTCATCATTACAAGGTGTTTTAATTTGATGATAAAAAATGATGATAAAAATGAGGGCTTGAATATTTAAAAAGGTCGATTCATCCCTGGCCAGTGTGGCTCAGTTGGTTGGTGTGTCATCCCGGTAACTAACCCGAAGGGTTGCAGATTCGATTCACGGTCAGGGCACATGCCTCGGTTGCAGGTTCGATCCCCGGTCCGGGTGTGTATGGGAGGCAACCAGTCGATGTTTCTCTCTCACATCAGTGTTTCTCTTTTCCTTCCTCTCTCTCTAAAAGCACTGAAAACATGTCCTCAGGTGAGGATTAAAAGAAAAGATTCAAATGTGTTTTGAACTGAGAGGTTTCAGAGTGTTTTAACAGTACAGAAAGTGTTCTTCAAAACAATTTTGAAATCCTTTTTCCTTGGAGTGATTTGATAAACTCTTAAATGTCACCTATTCTGAGCTTTGTTCTTGAGCATGCTGGGTGAGCTGCTGTTGTATCAACCTTTACTATTCTGTGTTCTTCGGAAGTTCTCTGGGAGAGTAAAGAAGTGGAGAAGGAGATCATTGCGTTTTTAATGTAGGAAAAAAGCATGTTTTTGTCCGCTTTGGGGGATTAGTTTAGTTCCATTTTAAAACCTTTTAATTATTTTTGTATTTTAAAAACATAATTCAACAAAATAAACACTTTGTTGCCTTTTCACATCAATCTTACCAACCTACGAAAGAGCTGTTTTATACCCTTAGTTCTCTCTTTATTGGAGTATTAGTAATGTTGAATCTTTTTGGTGGGAATCTGTGAGTTTCCTTTTTAATGCAGTTTATCCTACCTCTAGTTTTTTATTCAGGCCATCCCTGATTATAACAACTTTTCTCATACTTAGTACAGAAACAGATTCCTGTTGTGGTGTTTAATTGTCCCTTATTTAGCAACATTTACTGAGTCTGTGCCTGGCATTGAGCTAATATTAAGAGAGAGGAAGATATGGTTTTTGTCCTCAGGAACCTCAAGATGAAAATGGGCAGATAAAAACAATTTATTATTCTATAAGGTAGTGCGGTCATAGCAGTGTCAATAAATTGCTGCGGGATCATGAAGGGGAAGCTTTTAATGACCTTGTTACTCATAATATTTATTTAATGACAGATTGTTCAAGATTCTGATGGAGTTTTATATGTACATACTAGAAAGGTACTTAAGGCTTTTCTGTAACTATATATAAAGATATATCTATTTTATTAAAAAAGAACGTTAAAGAATTTTATCTTGTGCTTGCTTTTGTTTTAATGGCAGAAATACTAAAAATGTGCAAGGTTGACCATGGTTTGATTAGTCATTCAAAGATACTGCTCTTGAGAAAGTCTTACTAATGTCCTGTTAGTGTATGCTGTCTGGGCAGTGTCCACTCAGAATGGTGGTTGAGTAAATCCCTCCTGCCCTCTGAGGCAGGAGTGTCCTTACGAAAAGCAGATACCTGCCGCAGATAACTGCTAGAAGGTCAGTAGATCCTTACACTAGGAAGAAAAGTGGAATGGTAGCTAACATAAGGCTGGCAAGACTGGGACTAGGATTTAGAGACTTGCAAATTAGTCTTGCCTTTTATGACTCTTTAGAAACCTCTATACGTTACTGTAATTTTTTTTCACTGTCAGTGGAGTCATGTTTGGCTGTGTAAGAAAGTAGTTTTTTTTTTTGTTTATTGTTTGCTTTTGCTTTAATAAGTATTCATTTTTTAAAAAACTACTGATAACTCCTGTCACTTATCCATTCATAGACTTTAATATAGATACTTTTTTTCCCCTTAACTATAGCTGACATATACCATATTGTGATATATGGAGAGTTTTGATTTTTAAGCTGCTGTCCGGAGGGGTCGGGATTATAGGTTATTGAAAACACGAGACCCTTTTGGAGACTGTAAAGCAGTCCTGGGTGGCTGACCTTGTAATTGATCTTTTTCCTGAGGAGCAGGGAATGTGGGAATGTGAGATGCAGGAAGGAGGGGAAAAGAGCAGGGCCGAAAACACACCACCTGTTTTGCTCGGGTCTGACCTAGTTAAGAAAAGGGAAAGGGAGTGTTAGCTTCCTCCCTCCTGCGTAGTTGGTCCTGTTCTTCCCGACTGGTGATCAACATTGAATTTCTGCCTGGTTATTGTAATAAATAGGCTTTAATAAGTTAACCATGATGAGTAATGTTAAGTCTTTAGAAAACTACAGTTTAAGTTTAGACGGCTGACTTAAAGATGACTTCAGAACCTAATTTTATTATGATTTATGAACTGTATGTATAAATGGCGAATATGAGGAGCTCTGAGTTCATTTTTAACTTTGGCCTTGCAATGCAAAATTTTAGAATTTGTAGTTATAGATTCAAGGCTTGGTTGATATATTTTACTGTTTTATTTTTCACGTGCAGCTATTCTTTTAAGGTTACAGGTTCGTTCACCAACTTTCTTTCAAAGATGCTGGGACCGGCATTGGTGTATTACTCCACTGGAGGCTGCACAAACTCGCTATGTCCAACAAATCAGTAAACTTAAAGAGGTAAGCAGAAAATAGTATTTTGGTGGTTTAGTGTTTCCTTGTCTTCTTGGCCTGTTTAGCTTTGTGATTAGATTTTGGATATTTACTGCTGTTTGTAATTTTGTAGAAAAATCCAGTTATCTTGTTCTTCACGCTCACCCTCTCTGAACCTGTAATTCTCTACTGTTCAGTAGTCCCCAGTCACATGTGGCTGTGTAAACTTAACTAAAACAAAAAAAAGTCAGTTCTTTCGTTCCACTGGCCACATTTTAAAGGCGTGAATTGGGCATTGCAGGTACAAACACGTGCCTCGCTGCGTACCGTTGTGTGGCCGCGCTGCTGCAGTGCGTCCCTGCGCTTCTCTCGGGCGTCTGTGTCCGCCCCACCCCCCGGGCTGTCCTGAGTTTAGGGGACTCAGCGTGGTAGGAAACCTGACAGTTACCGTCTTCAGTGCACACCGTTGGTGAATTGAACCCTGGGGAGCATCAGGTAATTAATTTTCGTTTTACAGCGTTGGACTAAATTATGTAGGAACATTCCTTTCTGCCAATGGAAAGTGAGGTGGGGTGGAAGGTTGGAAATGCCAGGGGCGGCTAATAGGTGACGGAGGAAGGTGTAAGTAAGCACGTGCTTTCGGGGATGTTCCCGTTAAATGTGCTGTTTAAAGCCCCTCTATTTATATAGAGTTTACTAACTGTATGTGTACGTGGGGCCTGGTAGGAGAAGGATGAGAATAAATTGGGGAGTTTTGCATTGTCATAGATCCCCCGTTAGCAAAAGGCAGCAGGTTGTGAGGGAGATGGTCCAAGAAATGGTTTTACGAACATACGAATATATTGTTTTATCTAAGTATTCTTTTTGCCCTGGCTGCTATGGCTCAGTGGATTGAGTACCAGCCTGCGAACCAAAGGGTCACCAGTTCGATTCCCAATCAGGGCACATGCCTGCGTTGCAGGCCAGGTCCCCAGTTGGGGACGTGCAAGAGGCAGCCACACATTGATGTTTGTCTCCCTCTCGTTCTCCCTCCCTTCCCCTCTCTCTAAAAATAAATAAGTAAAATCTTAAGAAGAAGAAAAAAGTCAAGTAGATCAGTGCGACATTTTAGCAGGATTAATCTGGCCTGGCGCAGGGAGGAGCCTGTAACTGATACATTTGCTTTGTTATGAGATGTTTGATATTTTCTTCGTGTGCTTCAAGAGCAGTTATCTGCTTTTAAGTTTCAGTAGCTTCACTCTTTATAGCCCAAAGCTCTTAGCAGCCCAAACTCTCCCCCCACAGAATAAAGAAATGGGATATATTGCCTGGTAATGGATTTATGGTGGGCCCGTCTCTGTGGGCCTCTCATAGTGCACCCAGGCCAGAGCACATCGCAGCCTCGAACCGCTGCCCAGCCTCCGTATCTGTGGGCTGTGAGCACCAAGGGGGGTTGTACAGTGTGAGAAATGAAAAGAGTAAAAAATTAAAAAGAAACTGGATATAGTCATAGCCTAGGATGCTGCATAGAAAGATAGATGAATCTTATAAACATAATGTTAAACAAAGACGCCGGATATAAGAGCACATCCATACCTTACTTTACGTTTATATAAATTTCAAAAACAGGCAAAAATAACCTATGGTATTGAACTCAGAGATTACCTTGGGGAGGAAGGTTAACGAGCAATTTGAGGTGTGGGGGAGGTTCTGTGGTGCCAGTTCTTGGGGAGCACTCATTAGGCTGTGTACATTGGTCTCAGACACACACCCACACCCCACACCCCACAATGATGGCAGCTTTAGCTCCGAGAGAGGGAGACTGAAACAGATGCTAAAGCCTTTGATGCCCGTGGGTGAACAGCATAGTGGGCAGAGAGGATGGGGACACGGGAGTGAGGGCGCAGAGAGGGCTTAAAGCACAAAGGAAAGGAGTTTTTGCTCGTCGGTGAGAATAACGGCCTGGAAGGTACTGAGGAACAGGGGACTGGTGGCACTCCTTTCTGTACTGGGGGTTCATTTAACACAGACAACTCCTACATTTAAAGACCCAGGTATCAGGGCATTAGATACCACAGAGCGGGCTTATGACCTTACTTACTTACTACTCAGAGTCACCTGAGCAGGTTTTTGGAAAAAAAGGTCCTGGATCTCACTCCAGTATTTTCATTCAATACATCTGATGTGGAGCCCAGGAATCTCTAATTTAAAAAACTCCTCCAACTGTTTGATATGCAGCCTGATTTGACAACTCCCTAAAAAGGAAGTGTTAAGAAAGAGTTTTGTGGTGGAAGGAGATATTTTTTGGCCAGTTTTAACAGGAGTTCTGGTGGGTACTGAGGCTGGGAAGAAAAATTGGTAATGGAACAATTATTCTTAGAAGAGGAAGAAGTAGGAAAAGGGGACATCATGAGGATGTGACTGTAGATGAAAAACATGTCAGTATTTAGCCTGAATCTTCTGAATAATCAAACTTTTCTCTTAAGTTGCTTCCTGTCGCATTTCTTTGAAACACTCATAAATAAATAGTCAGAACTCAATTATTTTATGTTATTGTTACAATGCCTACTTTTAAGACTTTTCTTTGGGTAACATTTTAAATGTTGTGTTTCTTTAGAGTATATTTAAGTTGCTTTAATAAAGGTCAATTTTAACCAATATTTTCATACTTACTATTTGCTAGGCATTGTAGGAGGCACTAGAGAAAAGTCAGGTGGTTTCCTTGGTTTAAAGCTTAGTTCAGTATAGGTGATAGAACAAGCTGGAAAAGTCTCCAGGTCTTTTATACAGTTTGCTGTCCAAAGACCTGGAGAAGATCCGTGTTTGCTTTGTCTGTTAAGCCTACTTAAGTTTGTGCAAGTATGTAGCATGCATTTTCTGTCTTTCTCTTGCAGGCAATAACCAGGGCTATGTGGGTGCCAGTAGCCGAATGTCGAGAAGAGCACATGTATGCTCCGCTGCTACCACTGGTTTATTAGACCTTGATCCCATCATTTTAATACGTTTGTTGGACCTAAAGGACCGGAGCAGTATGGAAAACCTGTGGGGCTTACAGCCTCGCCCACCTGCTTCACTGTTGCAGCCCACAGGTAAAATACCAACGTGGTTTCCTTTTTTGTGTGGTTCCCCAAAAGAACTCATATTTTAATCCAAGTACATCATCTAATTGTTGGAATATAGTATGTTTCTGTAGCAAATTGATTTTTCGTTGTAAGTCATAAAATGACATTAATCAAATTCATTTTCTATTATTATTTTCTATTATCAAAGGTGTTTTGTGCAAAAACGTCAAAGTGCCTGAAAGGCTTTTTTTCGCATTTGTTCCGAAAGAGGTTTTTTTAAAATACGATTTGCCCTGTAAATTGTATATGTAATTGACAGTTTGATCCATGTGAAGTACAGTTTACATCTTTGTGAATGGACTTAGTTTTGCAGGCTTCATGAAGACCATAATTTCCAAGTGGAATTGTCTAAATTGAATATAGAAAAAGATGGTTTACTCTTACTTTGATGTTCAGTAGCCTAGAAACCTCTACCAGTTTGTTGGAGTGTTTTAAGTGCAAAGGTTATTTGTTGAAGAGAAAGTAATTTGTGTTACTGTAACACAGTGTATGCACACGTATGAGAGGGGTAGGCAGAGTCCGACTCTGAAACTCTAGGGCTTAGTCATTTTCAAGAGCTAAGGATTTACTTTTAAATCACACATTTGAAAGAACCAAATTTTTGTTGGAAAGCTTTTAAAAATATGCTGAACATTTTCATACCTTCTTAACCAATAGTATTGTACAGATTAAGTCAGTGGTTTGGAACACTGATTTTAATGCATCTTTAAAGGAGTGCAGCTCCCTACTCTTGCGGGAACACCGCTGTTGCTTATGAAGACTAAGGGTAATGTTTCTTATGGAAGTGCGAAGTTTATTTTAATTCAAGTCCACAGCCTGGGAAGAGATGTTTCCTTCCAAGATAAGGAAGAAACAGCACACATTAAATTCTTAAGTGGTGCCTTCTCTAGAGCTGCTTCCCCGTGACTCCAAACCTTAAGCTGTGGATGGGCTTCAGGTGTGACACTCTGGGAGTCGAACAAATCTTTGAGGACAGGAGGAGCAGGAATGGGTGTTTCTGGTGCATCAGACCTCCAGGGCAAGGCAGAGCCACGTGGTCGGAGGGTCTGAGGTGGGTGCTGCTTGTTCACATAGGTGAACGTGTGGAAGGCGGGCAGCGCAGCACACAGCAGCTCGTGGGAGAGGATTTCTGCACTAGAGATCTGTGTGTGTGTGTGTGTGTGTAGGAAAGGGGCGAGGGGGGCATCAGCTGAGGTCCGTCACTTTTTTTGGGGGGGGGCTCCTCTTCACCCCCATAACTTTGTATTTTATCTTTACGATTTTTAACCTGTTTTCTTTGAATAAGGAGCACCGTCATATTCCTTAACACGGTGAAGGTACAAGAACCTTGAAGCGATTACTGCTCTCACGCGTTCTTCTTTGCTCTGTCTCTCCAGCATCTCCCTGCTGCCTAGGCAACAGCTGGGAATTTTTTAAATTAAAAAGATAAAAACAAAATAACTAAGTGGTAAGGGTGGAGAACCCGCTACACCAAGACAGGGCACACATTTGCGCTTAAGTTTAAGGGAGAAGACAGGCCCCACCGTGAAGACAGGCTCAGGGCTCCAAATATTCTGACAGACCTAAGACCTGATGATGGGGGGCCCCAATGGGGTCAAGGATGTTGTACATAACTGGCACTTGGTGAGCCAGGGGCCAGAGCACCCAGATGAATTGTTATTTGACTTAATAACCCACAGCCCTGGAGAAGGATGTGTTTTCCAGTTCTCGGGGACTGACAGTATTGGGGGTCACGGGGGAGAGGAGCCCCTCTTCACCGTTGTTTGACCACACTGCTGCTTGAGGAAGTGCTGGCTACCCCAGGAGTCCTGCTTCAGCCTTGCTTTTCTTGCTTATGGCTCGTGCTATTTGTGTATATATCTATTTATCTATTTACATTTTAATTCCTTCCCTCATGGCTAGAGGTGGTTACGAATGTACACATTTTAAGAGAAAAAAATTTATTGGTGACTGGTTCACTCTGGCAGGAGTATCAGGTTTCACTTTCTATTGCAACTGAATCCAAGGCTGCAGAGCTGGAGGCTTCCTCCGTCTCTCTGGGGAGGGAAGAAGAAGGTCAAAGCTTTTCCTCTTGAAAGGGACAAGGAAACTATTCATTATTTCCCCCTTTTAGACAGAAATTCTAAATAGTTCCCAGTCATTTACATGTTGTCTGAAAGCTCTTCCCCAGCAGATGAACCCTTGGCATGCAGCTTCTGTGCCTCCTCTTTCTCAAAAGGGCCATATGCACCCCTCAGCCGGCTCCAGAAACCGCCCTCCTAGAAAACAGACAGGGAAACGTGAATTCTGTCACCCGCTTTGTCCCGCCACAGTGCTTGATCCTCCTGCCATTTACCTCCATCTTGCTTTCCGCCGATCGGGCCTTACGCAGCAGTCCTGAGAAAAAGCCCCTTGGAGGAAAACGCATACCAACAATTAGTGATTTATCCCTGGCCTTATTAGGACTAAATGGGTACCTGGGTCCACACTCACAGGCTAAATCACTACAGACCTGGGACCTTGGAAATGATTCCTTGGACACTGAGCTTCCAGGGGTTCTCTGTGTCTGTTTAAAATGTCCCTGCCATGTCTCTGGGGTGACCTCTGTGTGCGGCTTGGCATGGAGTACAGGCAGGGTTTTCAGCCCCACTCACTTTCTTGGCCCTTGGCCAAGCGCCCTGAAATGTTTCGGGGGAAAAATGCACTGCCATGTTAGGCAGAAGCAGTTTATTCTCTCCAGAAGCATTTCACATCCGTCCCATTTAGACTTAATCCCACATGTACCCTTTGCTGGGGGTGAGGGTGCGGGTAAGAAGGTGCTTTTAACTTTCTACTGCTTTATCCTGTAAGTTAAACCACACAACTAAATGCCTGAGTGCAAATAGCAAAGTTAGCTAAGTTAGCTAGCTTGCTGACTTCCGTACTGCAGGCTGTCACTGCTGAGTGAGTTGTGAAATCAGCTTAGAAGTCACAACCAGCACTAGAATACAAAATATTCTTTTTGACTGAAACAGAATAGAAAAATATCAGAGTGCATAATGATTCTGTTTTAGAAACGACTTATGTCTGTGCGGGACGTGCGTACTGAGCTCTGACATAAAGCGTAGCTCACAGCCCAAGCACGGGGTAATCAATGGAGAGGCCCCAGCTGGAAAGGCACCATCTTCTTTCTGACACTCACTAGCACTGTGACCTCTTCTCTGTTTCCTTCTTATTAAAGGAAAAGACAAACTACTGTGTAAGGTCTCTCCCAGTTAAAACTCTATGAGGTTGGGATGAAGGCAATAGAGAGAGTAGGGGCCTGAAAACCAGGAGGACGGGAAGGGAAGTTTCCTGCCACCTTACAGGAAGGACTCACACAGTCTGCCTTTCGTCAGCCTTGAAGGAGACCAGCGCCTTCACCCTAAGGCCACGTGGCTTTCCCTGTCCCTTCCCCAGAGCTCCCACCACCAGCAGGAACAGGTACAACCAAGACCTCCCCCTTTGCTCCCTGTTTCCTTAAAGGACCAGTGACAGCAGATGCATCTGTGCCGGTCACGCTCTCTATCAGCTTTGGCTACGGAGCTCATTTTGCAAAGTCCCGGCAAAGCATCAGAGTTAACAAGTGTTCTTTCCAAACTTAGTGGTTTCCTCAGTGTAAAATGAGACTGAGGCAGAGTTCTAAGTTCTCCTCTAGTTCTTTCTTTCTTTCTTTTTTTTCTTTTAACTTTTCTTAGCATTTATTTTATGATAAATTTACTCCCAAGCTTTTGTTTCTTCAGTTTCTACCGGCAATTTTTATCTTTTCTTTTCTGTGTAACCTCCTCTTCTGGTTCAGGACCAATCTGCTCTTTTTCAGGGAGGAGCGTCTCAGTGCGGCAGGCCTGAGAGCCGTGTGTGGGTTAACGCACCGTGAGCGCCGTAAGCTCTGCGCTGTATCTTGGGAGCTTTGCTCACCTGGGTGTGCTCAACGCCCAGAGTCTGCACCTCAGCCCTTAAGTTCGCACTACTCTGCATTTTAAGCATGTGCAGCAAAAACGTAGCACTTTTTGGGGGCACCAGACTGCACCCAGCCCCAATCTTTGGCCTTGGGCACACCTACCAACTCCACTATTGTAAACAGAATGGCACACATTGCTTCTGTAAAGTAACATCCTTTAGCTGCTTGGTGGCTTTTCAGAGACACATACCCTTGATGGCCTGGCAGTTTCCCAAGTGTTCTCAATGTGAACATGAATATTTAAAACTCTGGATTTGCATGATTGTGTGGGGTTTTCTGGGTCAAATGAGTAGTGAACCATTTTCAGAGGTCACCTCAGGCCACTTCCAGGAAGAAGCTCCTCTAGTTTTAAAACCCTACTTTAAAAACTGTCAGACTAATATTTACCGTGGCTTTCCTTCCTTATTGTCCTCTGATGTTCTTCCGCAACAAATCTGTTTTAGGAAGACAACAACATCACAGTTATTCATCACAGTGACCACAGTCTCTAAATCTTTATTTGTTCCCTTCTAAGTAAGGTGATAACTTTCTTGAGGACATGGATTTGTTGAATATCCTTTGACTCTCCTTCCATAGGCCTTAAGTTAGGGTCTTGCAGGGAGCTGGCAGTGTGTTTCATTGGCTGCTTTGGATAACATTCAGCGGGTAATCCCTAATGAAAGCTCTTAGAAGTAGGAAAATAAAAGAAAAATGTCTCCCAGAAACAACAAAGCGGCTTTGTTTTAAGGTCAAGAACAAGAGTAGGATGCCTGTTATTACTGCTACTATTCATCATTGTTGAGGAGGTCCTACTCAATTTAATAAGAAAAGTGAAGTACTGGAAAGAGACAAAACGCATGTGCATAGGAGATGATGCCAAATCTAAAACTGCAAGAGCGTCGACTAAAATTTTAATGTCAAGTAAGATGATAATTCAGTAAGTAAATCCAAAATCAAATGATCAATACGCAAACCTCAAGCGTTTTCCCACGTACTAGAAAAGACTAATTAAAAATGAAAGAAAGATCCCACTTATAATATCAATAAAAATGCACCAAGTACCTAAAAACGGACTTAACAAAAAATGTGTAAGACCTATGTGATCAAAACATTAAAACTCTTCTGAAGGACATTAGGAAGAATACACGACGTGAAGATACTGTGTTCCTAGAATGTTGTAGAGATGTCCATTCTCTTCAAATGGACCTACCAATGTAATGCAATCTATTCAAATTCCAAGAGAGTTTTTAAACAAAACCTGGCCAGCTGGTATTTGGTAAAGAAAATATGCAGGAATAGCTACAAAATGTATGAAAAAGAAGATAAAAAAGCAGGAGCTTACCTTACCAGATATCAAAATGTGTTATAAAGAAAGTGGAATTACATAGTGATACTGCTACTGGTACCAAAAAAAAAAGATCACTAGATCAACAGACTAGAGTCCAAAGAGAGTCTTTTAGATCAGGAAAGAAAGAATGAGTCATTCAATAAAAGATTTTAAAACGATTATATCTTCATGGGGGAAAACAGTCAACCACACTAAAAACAAAACCAATACTAGACAAATTTTTTTAAAAATTATGAATAAAAGAAATATTATAAAAAGGACTAAAAGACAATATCAGAGACTATTTTCATGCCATGAGGTAAAGGGCTCGCTAACGAAACGCATACCCCATAAGCCATGAGATGATTGGCAGACAGGGTGACAGACTGTCAACACACATCCTGCTCCTCACAGCCCTTGCCCTCTTCTCCCCTTGATTGTTTCCTTCCTGTTGATTTATGGAAGTCCTTTGATATTAAATATCTTCATCCTTTCAGTGGTTTTCATTGAATTTCAAAATTTCAGATATTCCTCAGTGTCATTGTCTTTAAGCAGACAGAAGAGTCAGGCAAACCATCCTCAAAAAGCTTATCACCTCAGTGGGGAGAGGAAATAATTAAACCACATAATCAAACACAAATGTGAGGTTAAACTACATAGAAATTAAATGCATTATAGGAGTTTACAGAAATTCCAAAAAAACAAAGGCCATATGCCCCCTGGAGATGTAGAGGGTATTGTCTGGGCAATGGCCAGTGACTTCTTCCCAGAGGCCTTGGCAAGTTGCCCCCATGCTAGTCCCCAGCTCCTAGGCTCAGAAATCAGACTCTTCACCAAGAGAGGGCTCACTTCTTCCGATCGGGGTAGTCTCACCTTGTCAATACTGCAGTGCTAATAAAAAATCGGAATGCCAAGATTATGGCCTGACCAAGAGAATTAATGTGCTCCGCAGACAACATCTGTGTCTACACGATCAGGGAAATACGCTCTGTGGAGCTAGGCCACGTGGCACACAGAAGCACAGTCAGAAGGCTGTTTGGGGAGACCAGAATTAGAACACTAGGAATCAGCTGAATCCTGTGTTCAAAAGAAAAGACTGAATGAGCTGCGTCCATGCGTCTCCCCAACAGGCACAGCCTGGCTAGTGGGCCGGACTCTGCACATCTGCTGCCTGAGCTGCCATGTCTACTCTTAGGCACTGCTAGGGTGGGCAGTGCCCATGTCAGACTCTCCCTCACCTTTTCTCTGCCTTTACTGCTGACCGACCCTCCGCAGATAGCCATTAGCAGTTACACATCCAGCCAGGTTTTACTCAAGTCTGGTAGACCAGGACGCCAACTGGTCCGTACCCATCTCTGTTCTGCTGTATGATGTGTTTGACTTGGTATTTCTCTCTTGGGGAGCTACCTTATAAAAACTTACCATATTTTTAAGTTCTCAGGGGAGGGGAATGCCTCACTACTGCCCACGCCCCAGAAGAGTGATAAATCTCACAGAAGAAGTAGGACTAGCAGGGCTGAAATAGGAACTTGAGCTGCCTTTGGGAGATTCATAGGACTTGGAGCACAGGCGGAGCAAAATAAGGGAATTTTAGATGGACAAAGGCAGAAACAAAAGTAGAAATGGGCATGCTGTGGCTAGGTTATGGTGGGGGGCTGCCATGACCATTGAAAATGTAAACAAGGTATTAGGTTGGGTTAGTAGGGTAGTCAAGACTGTCAGCTAGTTATATCACTTTTAATGTTAGCACCTGCCTGTTGGGAAAATAAACCGTTGTGTAATTGAAGAAAAGGCACACAGGCAAGCTCCAGGAACAGGTGACTGTAAATACGACATGCTTTAGAGAGGCCTGATGCAGGATTTAGTTTGCAGTGTTTTAACTGAACCTATTTACACCATGCTTTTTACACACTGGAGAAGAAAGCTGCTAAGTAAAATAATAAATTGAAAGGATCACACTTCCATCTTTTAGCCATGTTCTTTTTGCCAGGATGACATAACTATGAAGGTGGCGATTCTATATCTCTCCTCATTTCAGCCAAGGAGAGAAATCAGTGGTAGAAAGAGTGATTGGTAATACATCAAATCAACATCATCCATTTTGAGTTGAAGAAATTTTGCTGTCATGTCAACTCTGGCCTATCATGAGTTCTCAAAATAGCACAGTGGCTTGTTATCTTGATTTCAGTTCCACAGAGATCTCTGGGAGTGGGCTTCCTTTAAAAATCTCTGGAGTATAATGTGTAATAAAATAATAAAGCATATCTCAGCATTCATGACTAAAGGATAATATCAAGGAGGAGTAGGTGGGAAAGTGGTTTTGATTTTCAGTTTGTGGGTTCTGACTCTATTCTAAAGACAGACTGTATTTTGGGAAGCTGAATGAACCGTTGTCTTACCAAAATGAGACAGGCAATTAGAAAATATAATGTTACAACTACAGTAACAAGAATGGCCAAAAGGAGTTTCTTCTCGGAGCCATATCCTGGCACATTTTTGATGACCTTAAAAGAGAAAAAAGAATTAAAAAAAAACAGAGATGGAAAAGATAAAAATAACTATTCTTAAGCTGTTGCTAAATAGCTAACTATCCTTTAGTACTCTAAAATCCCACTCTTTCAGTTGAATGGTATATGAGGAGGGACCCCAAAAAAACCCAGAATATATTTATAAAATATTGTGTATTTATCCTTACATGCTTAAACTTCAGTCCCCTTCAGAGTACTCTCTATTTGATGCAGTGCACCTATTGAGACGTTTTTTCCACTGCTCACAACAGTTTTTGAACTCGTTGATTTTGATGCCTTTTAGTGCTTCTGCCGTTTTTTTTGTTTCATCAATTCCACATTGGCAAAACAAATCCCTTTGAGGAATTTTTCATCCAGGGAAACACAAAAAGTCACTCGGGGCAAGACTGGGTGAATACGGGGTGTGGGGTGCGGGGGTCATGCCATTTTTGCCCAGAGCGGCTGAACACTCAGCAAGGTGTGGGCAGGTGCGCTTGTAAATTACCCATCAACGATGCTGAAAAAGTCTTCAAAAAAAATTCAGTGAAGCCTAACACAGCCTCTCACAACAAAACGAGCTGGTACACTCTTACAGATGGGTTTCTAGAATACTCCCCTAGTGGAGGAAACCTGTACTACAAGGGGACCGCCCTTTCAGAAGACAATTCTGGGTTTTTTGGGGTTCCCTCTTGTATAGGTTCTTAAAGAGCATACCGTATCTAACGTGTTATGCAATCTTAGTGTTAGCATTTTCTTGTGCAATTTATTTAGCTTGTGTGTTAGGTCCTCTTAGCATCGACCCCAGGAACAGTGGCACAACTGTCTAAATGCGCAGTGTTCGCCAAAGTCACATGGCTGAGACAAGAGACAGTCTGGGCGCCTCTGGTCTTCCTACCTCAGTGCTTTCATGGCAGGTCCTCACTGACTCACGGCCCAAGCCTTGTGCCTCAGGAGCTGTCCTTACCTCATGTGGCTCCTGCTCTTCCTCTTCACCCTGGGCTCCTCCCTTCTCAACTTTCCATTCATTCATATTCCAATCTGCGTTGGAGATGTTTGCTTTTTGTTGCTCAGTAAAAAACTCTTTCAATAGATCTGTTCCAAAAAATAGTTTCCTCAATTTATTTTTGTAACTTGAATTGTAAAATTTAGATTTAAGAAGGATCCCTCTATTGTTTTTCAAATGACTCAGGGGCATACCTCCATCCTGTACATTTGAAAAAGGGAGTTTAATGAATGGTAATAACATTGATTTTACATCTGCTTTTTAATCTCCAAGAAATAAGGCAGTCTGTACTGTAGTGCCCTAATGGCATCACTGTTATCATTAAAGTCTAGCTGCTTACCCAGAATGGCTGACAATTTCTTCTCCTTTTGGCCTGAGGAGGCCTTTCCCAGCTCAATTGTCAGCTCAGTGCTGGCGTTCTTATTCCGATATTGTAATCCTCTTATGATAGAGCCTTCTGCATTTGTTAAATGTTCATCTGTCAAAAAAGAAGAGACCACTTTTGATAATGAAGGACTCATGGGACAGCTTTCTGTCAGTGCAAAGCCCTACATCCCAGTCAAATAAATTGGGAATCAGCAAATATCAGTGTTGTTGAGAGAGGAGAAAAATAACCCCCAACTTAAACCTGATTGGCGACACAACAAAAGGAGAAAAGGTATGTTTTTAAAGGGCATTATTGACTCAGAACATTCCATAGTGTGAGATAGAGCAACTATATTTAGGATGATTCCCTTGATCCCCAGGGGCCCATTGCCAGGTACTGAAGAAAAACCAAGGCTGGAAGACCCCACTCAGTTACACTCTGCAGATCTACTGCGATTCCTCCCGTTCATGGTCCCCATCCTGTCCTGCTCAGATGCAGAGGGAGCACAAGGCTTCCTCCCTCCACCTCTTCGTGTGCTCGTGTTCTTGCTACCATCACGGGTGAGCATGATTAAAACCCACGCACGGTTAACAGGTCTTCATCTGGACATGCCCTTCTCCACTTACCCACCAAAGCATCAGCTTGGTCACTGCTTTCATACATCCCCGCCCCCAGAACAGAAGGCTCTATACAGAAAAATAACTCTTGCTCTGTGCTTACATTTAGGCACGCATCTGGAATGTGGGTTAATAGACTTGGCAGGTTGTGTGCCACTGTGGATTGTTCAATACATCTATGGAGTAATACTTTGGGGTCCTAAAGTACAGAAGGGAAAAGGCAGCTGTTGTCAGATGCCTACTTTCCTTAACATTCATGTCTTTTCTTCTATTTTTGGCTTTACTTGGGGAACCATCCAAAGCTTCTGACTGCATAAAGGTCAAGTGTATCATTGTGCAATTGGGTTTCCATTCCAGAAGAATGAAAGTGTTGCTGGTGAAGGTGAGGGTCAAAGAAGGAGTCGAGGGTCCCCAAAGGGGGAGCTTGTGGAGCCCCAAAATGAAAGCCAGAGACCTGGGCACTAGGTGACAGCCCTTAACACTCTCTAATTTTGTTTTTACTCTCCTGGCAAAGGAGATTAAAATGCCTATTCTGCCCACCTTTGGGGTAGAGGGGAGTAATATAATGGGCCAAAAAGTTGTATTTGAAAAATGGGCCACACACTCTTTATGTAAGTAGCACAGCGTTATTATTTATGATGCGCCCCAGATCACTGCCAGAGACCCACATTCACGCTGTCTAGGCATGAAAGCACATTTTGGAAGTTATCAAATAGGTGCCAATAAGCCTAATTTGTAGAAAAATACCTAAAAGCACCCAAGTGTTTGGTGGATAGAAAACCGTGAGCTTCGGAGCAAGTTCAGAGCTAGACAGTCTAAGAATACAAGAGGCCTCCCACCCGGTACAAGGATTTGGTAGTAGCTTCTGCTAATAAAACCAGAAACTCTCAGTTTCCAAATAAAATTTTCATTAAAAAGCATCACTCAAACTCTTTTTATAAAATTGCAAATATAAACAAAATAAAAACACATCTCTACCTGTCCAATGAGGCAAAGCACAAATGAGGCCTAACACATCCAAAACGCGTTTACAAACTGTGACATTGACCAGCAAGTTCTCATTTGGACGGAAAGCACCAAACTGAGCACAGCGTGCGCCATGTGTTCATTACTGTTAATCCCCTGCCCCCTTCCTTTCTCTTTTTCCTTCATCTAACTTTTAGCAAGGAAGCAATTCTCAGAAATATAGGGAGTTAAACTCTGGATGAATGAATAAAAATAACACAGTGACCTTATTTGTTTAAAAACTTACCATCACTGGGACAACTGTAATAGAACAACAGTTTTAAAAAGAAAAAAACAAAAACAGCAACAACAGCAAACCTTCAAAAGGTATTTCCAAAGGAAAAATACTTACCATCATCAATTAAAAATTAAAACAAATAAAATGAAAATTAAAGAATTTACCACTGGGCAATTCAGACTCACCACAAGCTGGGCGTGTCTGACAGTCAGCGGGGCAGTGCAATTTCACTCTCTGGCCGACGCGCTCAATGTTATCTCTGAATTTGCAGAGGCAGCAGGCCAGATCATGAGGGAGGACCCTATACGTGGAAAGAAAGAAAATTAACTTATTGGCAGAAAAGTTATTTGAGCGGGTAGAAGAGGTGGGCAGAGGCTACCAGAGGGCTGTGCAAAGAAGAGCAGTGGGGGCTGATCACCTGAAAAGCGTGGTGAGCATCAGCTGGCACTTGGTGATTCTTTTGGTAATCCTCACTGGGGAACATGCTTACTGATTTTAGAGAGAAGGGAAGGGAGGGAGAGAGAGAAGGAGAGAAAACATCTGTGTGAGAGAGAAACTAACTGGGAATGTCAGCCAAACCCTAGGGTGGCTGGAAATGGACCCGCGACCTTTCTGTTTACAGGAAGACTCTCCAACTGACTGAGCCACACCAGCCAGGGCACTATTTGTTCTTCTTCAATATTGTCAATAAATTGAGGAGAGGACAGAAGAGTAAGAATGGCAGTGGGTATAGTATGCCTAGACTAAAGGTGATAGGCACTAGAATCGGATGACACTGATCTGTAGTTTTAATTCAGATGTATCTCCTTCTCCCAACCCAGAAGTCTCACTTTGGGTGGAGAGTACACTAGGAGGGGGAAAACTTCTAAGAAGACTCTGGATAAGTCCGCAACTTATAAATCCCTAATTGTGAGTGGTAAATGTATTAGAAATTACTCTGGGCATAAAGAAAAACATGGTGTAGTTAAATAGGAGCAGATTGCATTGGGCAAATCTGGACAATATGAACATTCAAAAGAATAATGATAATAAAGTATAACAATTTAAAGAAGAGCACAAGAGTTCACAATGATACTCAAAAATAAAAGAGGTAAACTATTTATAGAATAATTTCAGCTAATAAATGTAGTAGGAATAATACAATTAGAAAAATAGTGTCACTTTGTAACCACCAATGTAGTAATAGATCAGACACAAATTATTACTGATGCACAGTTGGGTAAAACGTTAAAAGAGTAAAATGGTCACTGATCTTAAAGCATCATTCCACAGATTATTAATTACCAAGGGAAAAATAACTTTACAATGGGAGGAATCTGGAAAATACCATGTTCACCAAATCATCAAATTTAGCATTATAGGCTACTTGAAATGATGAGGTAGAAAGGATGCATCACCTGTGTAGTATTCTTTCCAAAATATTTTACTTTGAATCTAATCATGAGCAAACAGACAAATCCAGACTATGGGACAATTCATAAGACAACCATCTTAAGACACATCAAAAATGCCAGTGTCATAAGAGACAAAAAATAAAAAGGGTAGATAAATGTTTTAGATTAAAGGAAACAAAGATATGTGATGCCTGATCTTTGATTCGATTCTGGATCAAAACAAAACAGACGTAAAAAATATTATTTTGGCATGGGGGAGAATATAACTGGCTTTAGACCAAGGTGGGATCAATTTAACCTGCCTAAAACAATTTAAAAACCAGACAAAATATATGTAACAACAGTTTTCAAGAAATTGAAATTCAGATAATGAAGGACAGTGACTCCCAAGAGATAGGAAACAAATTAAGTAAGCCCTGTGATGCATTGTTCTAGCTTACTGCTCTTGAGCTTCCAGGTCATGATGTAAGGAAGAAAAAACCCACACACAGACTGGTTAACTCCCTAAGGGATGGATATGAGAGTCGGGGGAAACCAAGGTGACTAGAATGTACAATGCAGAATACTAGTTAAGAAAAGAGGTGCACAGACAAGCCCTCTGGGGATATGCAGACAGATCTCTTGAGTATTCAACAAAGTACTGGTTGGAGCCTGTGTGTGAAGAGTTGTTTGAGCCCAGGAAGAGAACCACTTAAAAGGATTAGAGAGAAGAATAACTGGATATCACCCAGTGTTAGGAATAGTGCCTGCTCCAAGAAGCTAGGGATTAAAAACTACGGTGTCTAAATGAAAAAGACACTGAATGCGGGATAAATGGTAATGGGGGAAAGATGCAATAAATAAATAAATACAAACACCAAAAACAACAAGAAAAAGACACTGGGTAGGATTACTGGCGTATTAGACACTGCAGAAGAAGAAAAGACCAGT
Source organism: Furipterus horrens (assembly GCF_987537825.1). Classification (NCBI taxonomy): domain Eukaryota; kingdom Metazoa; phylum Chordata; class Mammalia; order Chiroptera; family Furipteridae; genus Furipterus; species Furipterus horrens. The sequence continues at coordinate 42,105,877 of NW_028327183.1, forward strand.
GACTTTTAAAATGTAGCAATACAAACTATAGAAAATGAAACGCAAAGAGAAACAAAATAACAAAGATGAACAGAGCCGCAGTGAGCTGTGCAACAACAGGTGGCCTAATGTATGTGCGCTTAAAGTCCACGGAAGGGAGGAGACATAAAAATCTGCATAAAAGCCCCAAATTGTTCCAATTGGTGAACACCGAACACTCACAGATCCAAGAAGGGCAATGAACTCCATGCATAAGAATTATGCCCAAAACTCTACGGAAGCACATCGTAATCTTATTGCTCAAAACAAGCAATAAAGAGAAAATATTAAAATCAGCCCAAGGGGTGAGGGGAAACTATATAAGAAGAACAAAGATAAAAATTACAGATTTTTTTTTGTTGGAAATAATGTAAGCCAAAACTCCCTGTGCAAAAAAGTCTTTGAGGTAGTCAAGTGGGGAAGGGGACCCGACAACTATCAAGCTAGAAATCTCTACCCATGACCTTTCAAAAGCAAAAGCAAAATAAAGACTCTCAGACAAAAGCTGAAGAAATTTACCACTAGTAGGTTTGCACTGTAAGAAATGTTAAAGGAGGTCGTTCTCAGCAAAAGAAAAATGTTACCAGATGGAAATACAGATTATTACAAGAGACTGAAGAACACGTAAATTGCTAATGACTTAGGTGAATATGTAAGATTTTTCTTATTAAATATCTTCATAGATAATTGATTATTTAAACACAAAATATAGTGTGGCGTTTATAATGTAAGTAAAAGTAAAATGTATTGAAAACAATAGCAAAGGCCAGGAGGGACAAATGGAAATACACTATTGCAAGGTTCTTATACCACTAATGAAACTACAAAATATCATTGGAAGATAGACTGTGATAAGGTAAAGATGTATACTATAAACCATTGAGCAATCACTAAAATAACAAAATCTGAGCTATAGCTTTCTAGCCCACAAAGGAAAGAAAATACGCAAATGTACTCAATGCAAAAGCACAAATGAAAAGAAAGAAAAAAACAACAACAAGCAAACAGATGGGACAAATAAAAAATAGCAAGACAGTAGATTTAAATGTAATTGCATCCATCATTACATTAATTGGAAATGGTCTAATACAACTTCAATAGAAAGAAACACATAGGCTAAAAGGATAGAAAATATACTATGCTAACACTAACCAAAAGAAAGCTGGAGTGACGATATTTCCATAAGACAAAGTCAATGTCAAAGCATATTACCATGGATAAAGGAGGCTATTTCATCAAAATAAATATGTCAAATAATGAAGACATAACCTAGAAACTTATATCCCCGATAACAGAGCTTAAAAATAGATGAAGGAAAGTGAGAATGACCAGGAGAAACAAACAAATCCACAATTATAATTGGATACTTCAACATTTTTGTTTCAGTAATTGACAGAACAAGAAGATAGAAAATCAAGGATATAGAAGACTAGAAGAACACTATCCACCTACGTGATGTGTATAAGACACTCCTCCCCAAATCAGCAGAATGTACACTTTTTTTTTTTTTTTTAAGATTTAATGTGTTTTATTGATTAAAATATTACATTTGTGCCCCTTTCCCTTCCCTCTGCTCCCCTCCACCCGGTGGCCCCCTCCCTCCAGTTGTCCCCCCCTTTTAGATTATGTCCATTAGTTGTGCTTACAGTTCCTCCCAACCTCTCTCCGTCTATTCCATTCCCTCCTACCATGATCTCCAATTCCTATATCATCTCCCTCCCTCTCCCCACTCCCCCTCCCTGTTGACCTCCCCCCACTATATTTCCCTTACCCACAGTTCCTTTTCCACTCTCGTTGCCTGTTTCGTTTGCCTTTGTTTCATCTCCCTAGCTTCTGTTTTTTAAACCAGTCCCTTTAACTTCTCATATAACAGTGGTTTGGATCTAATGAACTCTTTCAGTTTTATTTTGTCCTGGAGACACTTTCTCTGTCCTTCTATTCTGAATGACAATTTCGCTGGATAGAGTATTCGTGGTTGTAGGTTTTGGATTTTCATTACTTTGAATATTTCTTGCCAGTTCCTTCTTGTCTGTAGGGTTTCCCTTGAGAAGTCAGCTGATAGTCTAATTGGGACCCCTTTGTACATAATTCTTTTCTTCTCTCTTGCTGCTTTTAAGATTCTCTCTTTATCTTTAATTTTTGACATTTTGATTATAATGTGTCTTGGAGTGGTTCTCCCTGGGTCCAGTCTCTTGGGAACTCTCCTTGCTTCTTGGACCTGCAAGTCTATTCCCTTCCCCAAGTCTGGGAAGTTCTCCTTTATTATATTTTCACTCAATTTTTCAAGTTCTAGTTCATCTTCCTCATTCTCTGGCAAACCAATGATTCTTATGTTGGGCCTTTTATAGCTGTCCCAGAGGTTTCTGATCCTCTCATTGTTGCTTCCCATTTCCTCTCGCTGCATTGGTTGACTGCTAGTTTCTTCTCCATATTCCAGTTTGTTGAAATGGACTCTGGATTCCTCACCATCTGTCTCATATGTGGTTTTGTTCCTTTCGTTATGAAAGTTTTTCGCTTCTTTCATATCTTTTTCCTGCTCTTTTGTGAATTCTGTAAGCCACCTGATAACAATGGCCCAGAACTGAGCCTCTGACAGGTTTCTTATCTGTTCATCTGTCAGGTTCTCTATCTGCTGTCTGGTGAGTTGTGTTACCGGTATTTCTAAAGTTGCCTGCCTCATTTTGACAGATGGGTTTTGTTTTCCTGGGCTGGCTGTCGGGAGCAGGGGGCAGTGCCTGCGTACGCGTCACAAATCAGCGACCGGCAGGCGCGCGACCTATTTCGCAGCCCTGTGGTGCTTTCTGTGGGGGCGGGGGTCCAAGATGGATTCACACAGTTATTCAGCTAGGAGACCGGGATCCGTCCTCCCGCCCCCCTGGGCCTCACTGTTCAAGGCGATGCTGCGGCTGCTCCCCAGCGCCGGAGTCGCGCAGGAGTCCCGCAGGCCAGGGGCTTGATTGGAGTCGCCCGCACGCCAGGGGCTTGAAAGCCTCCAGGATTTTTCGCCGCCCCGCCCCGCCGCTCCGCAAGCAGCTTTGCCTTCTTTAACTCTTACCTGCCCAAATGGCACCGCTGGTTTATAACTTCATATGTTGGGCTTCCGTGTAGCTTTATTTTCTGGAATTTCTAGTTATCCTTTGTTTTGAAGTAGTTGTATTCCACTATAGTTGTAGAGGGAGACCTAGCGTGTCCGTCTAAGCCTCCATCTTGGCCGGAAGTCAGAATGTACACTTTTTTTAAGTGGACGCATAAGATTTGCCAAAATAGACCATATTCTGGCCTACTACCAAAATTTACTGGCTATAAAATCAGTTTCAGTACATTTAAAAGGATTTTAGTCATTCAATATACGTTCTCTAACAAAAGTGCAAGTAAATCAGAAATTAACAGATCTATAAGAAAAAAGTCCACAGTTTTGAGAACTAAAAAACACGCTTCTGAATAACCCTGTGGGTGAAAGAAAAAAATCATAAGGGAAATTAAAAACTATTTTGAACCGACTGATACGGAAAACATGAGATGTCAACATGTGGGATGTTGCTAAAGCAATACTCAGCTTCTGCAGCTTCCATCTTAAGAAACCAGAGAAAAGACTTCAGGTCAAGTTGGATGTATAGGTAGACCTGTTTCAGCAGCCCCTTGCACGAGCATAAGAAAGATCACAACTCTCCTCAAAACAAAAAACACCCAGAACTGTCAGAAAATTGAACTGCATGGAAGTCCGACAACCAACGATTTAAAGGAGCCATATTCATCCAGATGGGTAGGAGGGGTGGAGCCGGGGAGCCAGGGTGGAAAGGACACAGTGTGGTACCGGTGAGGTGGCACCAGTGGTTGGCAGAACAGGCAGTCCTACATTCATGTGTGGCGCATTAAGATCGGGTGATCCCTGTTCAAGGCCAGACTGCGCAGCCCAGGGCTCCAGCACCAGAAAAATAAAGCCTAATAATTTCTGGCTATAAATACCAGAGCGGGTTGGGTGGCAGAAGAAACCATCCATCATTCAGGAGAGTCTGCTTAGAGGGCCCCCACAGTCCTAGAACGCACTCAAACCCACCCACTCTGGGAACCACCACCATTGCAACAGGTAGAGGGGTGCCAGTGGGTGAAGTGACTGGAAGCAGGGTGAGTGCAGAGCAAGCCTCCAGCAGCCAGGCAGCGGCGTTGTCCCCTCTCTGACACCTCCTCCACAAAGAGAGCCACAAAGTGGTGAAATGGGTTGCCCCGCCTGGGCAAATACCCAAGGCTCCGCCCCATACAACTTAACAGATGTGCTAAGACACGGAGTCAAAGCAGCTCTACCTAATACACAGAAACAAACAGGGAGGCTGCCAGATTGAGGAAACAAAGAAATATGGCTCAAATGAAAGAACAGAACAAAACTCCAGGAAAAGAACTAAACAAAATGGAGATAGCCAACCTATCCGATGCAGAGTTCAAAACACGTGATCAGGATGCTCAGAGAACTCACTGAGTACAACAAAAGCATAAGGGAAGAAATGAAGGCTACACTAAGTGAGATAAAGAAAAATCCACAGGGAATCAACAGTGAAGGGAAGGAAGCCAGGGTTCAAATCAACAATTTGGAACATAAGGAAGAAATCAACAGTCAACCAGAAGAGAATGAAGAAATATGGAAGTCAAAAAAGTGAAGAGACCTGGCTGCTGTGGCTCAGTGGATTGAGTGTCGGCCTGCGAGCCGTGTCACTGGTTCGATTCCCAGTCAGGGCACATGACTAGGTTGCACGTCAGGTCCCCAGTTGGGGGTGTGAGTGAGAGGCAACCACACAGTGATGTTTTCCTCCCTCTCTTTCTCCTTTCCCCTCTCTCTAAAATTAAAATAAACAAATAAATAAATTATTATTATTTTAAATGAACAGAGAATAAGAAAACTCTGGGACACCTCCAAAAGTACCAACATCCGAATCATAGGGATGCCAGAAGCAGAAGAGGAAGAGCAAGAAATTGAAAGTCTATTTGAAAAAATAATGAAAGTAAACTTCCCTAATTTGGCAAAGGAAATAGACATACAAGTCCAGGAAGCACAGAGAGTCCCGAACAAGTCCGACCCAAAGAAGACCACACCAAGATACATCATCATTAAAATGCTAAGTGTTAAAGGTAAAGAGAGAATATGAAAAGCAGAGTTACCTATACAGGAGTTCCCTTAAGTCTGTCAGCTGATTTCTCAAAAGAAACTTTGCAGGCAAGAAGGGACTGGCAAGAAGTATTCAAAGCAATGAGAAACAAGGACCAAAACCAAGATTACTCTATCCAGCAAAGCTATCATTTAGACTGGTAGGACCAAAAAAAAAAAGTAGAAACAACTCAAACGTACATTAACTGATGACTGCTTAAACAGACTGGTATCTTCACACAACTGGAAAACTACACAGCAATAAAAAGGAATTAACTACTCATAGATGCAATAACATGAAGGAATTTCAAAAGGATTGCGCTAACTGAAAGAAGCCAACACAAAAGGCTACACTCTGTATGATTTCATTTATAAGAGACTCTGGGAAAGGCCAGACTATTGTGACAAGAATCAGATTAGTACTTGCCAGGGACTAATGGTAGGAGGAGGAACTGATTGCAAAAAATCACGAGGAGCCTTTTCAGTATGACAAAAGTATTCTGTATCTCAAATATCACGGTGGCACATAACTACACATTTCTCAAAACTCACTAAACTGTATACTTTAAAAGAGTGAATTTTATTAAATAAAATCCGACTTAAGAAAATAAGGCATACCTAAAAGAACTAAGTGAAAATAAATATAAGAAAAATCAACTAAGTTTTTCCAAATTAATATTCATCATGAGGATGCTCTCAACTGTTGTAAGTGGCACATATGTTTTTCCCAGGTCTCTGAAGGAGAAAGTCCAAATGTGCATCGAGTGAACCCAAAGACAAAATTCTGCACTTAAAAGGACACTTAATATCTGCTTACTTCAGTTCTGGCTTCTTTGTCAAGCCAGCTCAAAAGTTTACTTGCCATAGATCATAATTTCAGAGAGCTCTTCTTGGAGATATTTAAATTTACTTGCATCATCAAATTAATGATGTTGGTGAACAGTACAATCTTTTTTTTTTTTTTTTTTACCATTATTCTACTTCTCATTCTCAGTAGCATTCACTTCATTACTCTTTAAAAAATATATAATGTACAAATTATTCCTTTTTCCTTTCTGGGATCAATGGCGTTTCTCCATGCTTCTCAAGTTACATATCAGTATGTGTTCTTTAACACTGCTCCCTTTCTCTGCTGGCTACCTGCATTCTCTCTTAATCGTTTTTCTGTGCCAATAACTTTGTTTTTTTCAATAGGGAAAGATTTTTTTTTTAAATATTTTAAAATTTATTTTTAGAGAGAGGGGAAGAGAGGGGGAGAAACATCAATTTGTAGCTGCCTCTCACGCAGGCCCAACTGGGGACCTGGCCTGCAACTCAGGCATGTGCCCTGACTGGGAAGAGCCGGCGGCACTTTGGTTCTCAGGCCAGTGCTCAATCCACTGAGCCACACCAGCCAGGGCCACTGTGCCAATAACTTCTATGCAATAAACCAGTTATAATTTAAATTACGACTTTTTAGTAAAAAAAAAAAGTAGAAAAAAGCAGAAGTCATCTCATGAACCAAGAGATTGTCGCAATACTTACAGATGTTTTAATGCTGGCAATTTAAAAAGATAGGGATCGTCAAGACTTGTCAAAGGATTGTCACTGAGGATTCTGAAAAAAATGCAATAGAATAAAAATTATCTGCATTTTCAATAATTACCATGAAACTTTATATTCATTTTGTTGGTACAAAACTAGAAGGTTAAAAAATATTACTTTCTAAGTCTTTGCTTATAGATCACCCAGAGAATCTGTAAAGCACTCTTTGTTGGGAATTACCCAGGTCTCTAAATGATAAAGTGGGGAAGAGAATTTTAAAAACAAAGAAGAAGAGGAGGAGGAGGAGGAAGAAGAGGAAGAAAAGTGGACAGCAAAGAAAAAAATATGCCAAAGACCTTTCAGATGGAAAACCCTGGAAGTGACTATGCTGACAGGAGGCTCTTGCTCTACAGAAAATACCTACTGTAGCATCCTCGATAATTCAAGTTGCTTTTCTTTCATGTACAGAAATTTTTTTAAATTCCAGTATAAACCACCCAGTTAAAAATAAAAATAAGACAAACTCCTTGGGTGTAGAGCCAAAGAAGGGAAAAGTCTAAGAGGAGCTGGTGAAAACCACACTCCCATCACATACTCCCATGTGTATTCTTGTATCACAAGCTTCCTTACATATCATGTAATCACCTGTTTACCTGTCAATGTCTTGGACCGTTAGTGCCGAAAATTTTCTAGGTATTTAATAAATGTTTGTTTAATAAATAAATAACATTTTAACTACATATGAATAAAATGAACAAGTGTGTATTTTGACGAAACTTTTTTTTCCAAATGCTGAAATAAATTTTATTCTCGACTATTTAAAACAGGCAAAACAAACAAAAATAAGAAAGAAAAGAAAGTCTGATTTTAGGTTAACTCTTCTCAAGAATCATTAGTGTAACCCTCACAATAATCTTACTGATAAATATTATTACCCGATTTTACAAGTGGGGAAACTGAGGTACAGAGAGGTTGTATTACTGGTCCTAGGTCATCAAGCTAGTAAGAAGCAGAGGTAGCATTTGAACCCAATTCTGACTCCAAAGCCTGTTTAACTTCTATGAAGAAAAGGGGTTTAAAATAACTGGTAATTTAACTTTACTTATGAGACCACTAAATAAAGAAATACATTTTCAAATTTCATGTACCCATCTGGGAGACCCTCAATGAGAAATTACATGTTCTGTTTTTATTTGTTTCCTAATCATCGCCCACGATTAAATATTTAATGTATAGTCAAGTTTAAAACCATGTTGTAGGCAAATTAGTAAAAATGGTGAAGTAAGGACATCCAAAAATTCATTTCTAAAAAAGCAACAAAAAATACAACTGGAAAAAATACTCAATCTTTTTTTAACTGAAAAATTTAACCAGCAAGCTTGCAGGAATCCAGGGAACATTTATTCAAGAAAAGTGATTAGTTTCTGTAAGATCAGTGATCTGTGTTGCTTTAATTCTTCTTAGACCTTTGTTCTCCATCCCAGGAGTAACCTCGAAAAACAGCCCACATGACCAGTACCACAGGGAGCAGAATGGAATACAATCTCATTCCCAAAGAACTGTCTGGTAGTTCCCTGAAGACTCACTTAAAAGGTTTGTCTTTGACCTGACTGAGAGGTAGGTAGCGCCAAAAGCCTCTCCTCAGGGGCAATTTTGTGAAAACAATTGCAGGTAAATGTTTTAACAGGGCAGCTGCTGAGGCAACAGATAACAGTTGGTGCAAAATTTTTAAAAAAGCCTAACAAAAAAGCTTAAAAGTCAAAGCTGAGAAATGAGATGTCCATAGAGACTCCGGAGGGCTTCAAAATATGCTCAGGAAATTGGAAGACCATGGGACACATTCCTGAGAATCTAGGAAAGAACTATTAGAGCTAATAAATGAGTTCTGCAAGGTTGCAGGATACAAGACCAATATGCAAAAATTAGCTTTATTTCTCAACACTAGGAATGAGTAATCCAAAAACGAAATTAAGAAAACAACTCAATCTATAACAACATCAAAAAGAATGGAATACTTAGCAAAAGAATTTACCCAAAGAAGTGCATGACTCATATACTAAGAACTACAAAACACTGTGTAGAGAAACTTTTAAAAGACGTAAATAAATGGAAAGACATGCTGTGTTCATGAATCGGAAGATGACACTGTTAAAATGACCCTCCTCCCCAAATCAATTTATGGTTTCAATGCAGTCCCTATTAAAATTTCAAGTGACTTCTTTCTAGAAATTGACAAGCGATTTCTAAAATCATATAACAATTCAAGGGACCGAGAATAGCTAAAAAGCTCTCGATAAAGAGGAACAGTGTGGAAGGACACACACATCCTGGTTTCAGAACCTAAATCAAAGCCACAGCAATCACAGTGTGGTACTGGCATAAGGCTAGACATAGCAATCAATGGAACAAAACTGACAGTCCAGAAATGAACCCTTACATGTACTGTTTATTGATTTCCCACAAGGGTGCCAAAGGTATTCAATGTGGAAAGAACCATCTTTTCTAATGGTGCTGGGACAACTGTATATCCCAATGCAAAATAATGAAGTTGGACTCGGCCTGCACTTCACACCATAAGTACAAATTAACTCAAAACAAATCAAAGACCTTAATGTAAGAGCTAAAGCAGTAACATCCTTAGGAGAAAACGAGGGGTAAATCTCTATTACCTTGATTAGACCAACAGTTTCTTAAATATGATACTAAAAGCACAACGAAAGGGAAAATAGGTAAATTAGACTTTATAAAAATGAAAAAAAAATTGTGCCTCAAAGGACACTATCAAGAAAATGAAAAGACAACTCATAGAATGGGAGAAAATATTTGCAACTCATATATTTGGTAAAGGCTCACATTCAGAATATCCAGAATATGTAAAGATCTCTTACAACTCATCAAAAAGATAATAACCACATTTTAAAATGGACAAAAGATTTGAAGAGACATTTCTCCAAAAAAGATATACAGATTGCCAATAAGCTCATGAAAAGATGCTTAATGTCTGAAGTCAGTAGGCAAATACAAATCAAAGCTGCCGTGAGATACTACCTTACATTCACTCAGATGGCTATAGCCAAACAGACAGTAGCAAACGCTGGCAAGGATATGGAGAAGTTGAAATCCTCACACATTGTTGGTGGGAATGCAAAATGGTGAAGACACTGTGTACAACAGTTTGGCACTTCCTCAATAAAGGTAAACGTAGAGGTGCTATATGACCCAGAAATTCACTCCCAGGTACGCACCCAAGAGAATTAAAAACATGTCCACAGAAACACTAATGGCCAAAAGGAATAGGAAATTCCTTGCAAAGCTCATAAGTGGATCTACCACTTATTAACAGTGTATAAACCTAGGTAAGTTGTCCAACATCTATCTCTGAATTCCAATGGGGATAATAATATCTGCATCACAAGAGTTGTTGGGAAAATGAGATACAGCCTTAGGTAACACGTGATGAGCATTTACCATGTGCAAAGCACTTTTCTAAGAGCTTTAATCACAGTATCTTACTTGTATCATAACTAAAAGTACTAAGTATACTGCCTGAAACATAAGCACCTAATAATTGTAAGTACTAAAGAAACGGGGCAAAGGAAGAATTACTATGCTTTCGAGAGAAAGAAAATATCTTGTTATAAATGGGAACAATAAGATGCAGTTGGAAAAAGAGAAGTATCATTGTAACCTGCTGGGTTTGACAAACTCAAAACTTTTGTACTATTACAAATAAAACAACCACCCTAGATCATCCTAAAGGACAGATTCCCCACTGCTATTTTCAGTTTCGTGTTTATGCCTTTCTGAACCTAAGAATAAGGTGCCAAGATTCCAGTCTCTACCAAAAAGAGCATCCTTTAGTTGCTCACAGCTATCTAAAGGAAACCAGTTAAGGTTAGTTGACTAGGGGGGGCATTAGGGTGTCTCTGTGATCACTGCTCAGTTTGCCTTCTTAGTGTGGCCTGACCTACCTCACTGATATTCTCAAGAGTGGGGTCAATAATTCAACAGGGCTAAGGCTTGGATTTTCCTCTTATACCCTCTTAGTGCCTATGATCTTGGCACAATATGGATGTACCACAGACAAGCCAGAATGTGAGTGGGCTCTACCTGGATGAGGTACAGCTTTTCCAAATTGTAGAGTCCTTTGTTTTCTAAAATCATGGAGCTTGTGTCGTTAGAATCAATAAAGTGAGCTAAAAGCATTTTTAAAAAGATTTTACTTTTAGAGAGAGGGGAAGGGAGGGAGAAAGAGGGGGAGAGAAACATCAATGTGTGGTTGCCTCTCGTGCGCCCCCTACTTGGGACCTGGCCTGCAACCCAAGTTTGTGCCCTGACAGGTATCTGAAACAGCGACCCTTTGGTTCACAAGCCGGCGCTCACTGCACTGAGCCACGCCAGCCAGGGATAAAAGAATTTTTTAAAACAAGCCATCAGCCCTGGCGGGTGTGGCTCAGTGCATTGAGTATTTATCAATAACATAAAGACTTCATTCAAGAACTTCTGGACATGGAATCCTAGACAGACACGCTGCATATCCCTGCACAACTAAGAAGGAATACAACTATGTACCTCAAAACTAGAGACAACCAGAAGTTCCAGAAAATCAAGCTGCATGGAAGTCCAACAAAGAAAGATATAAAGAAGAAATACTCATCCAGACAGGTAGGAGGGGCAGAGAGGATGCAGTGTGCTGATGGCAGCGCCAACGGCAGGCCGGCAGAAAGCGCAGTCATACGTTTTACAAAGCAGGGAGGGACACCCTGGGGAGTGTTCCCAGCTCCTGTCCAGACCCCGCAACTCAGGGTCCCAGCACCAGGAAAAATCAAGCCTCATTGCTTCTGACTGTGCAAACCAGTGGTGGCTGGGGTATAGGAAGAAAGTGCCGGAGTGTCAGCAGAGCCTGCTTGTTTAAAGGGCCGCCATGGTCCTAGAATGTCCACAGACCCACCCACTCTGGGAACGACGGCCAGGGCAACAGCCAGAGAGGTGCCAGTCCCATACAAAAATGGGAGAAGTGCCTGGAAAAGGGGCAAGTGCTGAGCGAGCAGCCTTGTTCCCTCTCAGACCTCTCCCCCACATAAAGTGCCACAACGTGGTAAAACAGATCGCGCTGTACTGAGGAATTTCTAAGGCTCCGCCCCTTACAATGTAACAAGTAACAGCACTATCTAAGACACAGAGGCAAAGAAACACAGGAGCCTGTCAGAATGAGGAGACAGAGAAGTATGGCCCAAAGGAGGAACGGATCAAGGTTCCAGGGGGAGTACTAAGTGACAAGGAGATAGCCAACCTAACAGACGCAGAGTTCAAAACACTGGTGACAAAAATGCTCACAGGCTTGACAGATATGCTTGATTACAGCAAACGCATAAGGGAAGAAGGGAAGGCTATGCTAAGTGAAACAAAGGAAAATCCACACAAAACCAATGGTGAAGGGAAGGAAACCGGGGTTCAAATCAATGATTTGAAACACAAGGAAGAAAAAAACAGTCAACGAGTACAGGATAAGGAAACAAGAATTGAAAACAAGGAGGAGAGGCTTAGGAACCTCTGGGAAAAATTTAAACATGCCAACATCTGAATCATAGGGGTGCCAGAAGATGAGGAAGAGCAAGAAATTGAAAGCTTATGTGAAAAAATAATGAAGACTCCCCAAATTTGGCAAAGGAAATAGAAATACAAGTCCAGGAAGCACAAACAGTCCCAAACAAGCTAGACCCAAAGAGGACCACACCAAGACACGTCATAATTAAAATGCCAAAGGTGACAGACAGAGACTCTGAAAACACCAAGAGAAAAACAGAGAATTACTTACAAAGGGGTGCCTATAAGACTATGCGCTGATTTCTCAAAAGAAACGTTGCAGACAAGAAGGGACTGGCAAGAAGTATTCAAGGTGATGAAAAGCAAGGACCTATAACCAAGATTGCTCTATCCAGCAAAGCTACCATTTAGAATGGAAGGGCAGATAAAGTGCTTTCCAGACAAGGTAAAGCTAAAGGAGTTAATTATCACCAAGCCATTATTATGGGACTTATTTAAGAAAAAGAAGATAAAAACTATGAACATTAAAATGACAACAAACTCACAACTATCAAGAACTGAATATAAAAAATAAAAACAAAATCCAACTAAGCAAACCAGAATACGAACAGAATCATACGTATAGGGATCATTTGGAGGGTTATCAGCTGGGAGGGGGAAGAGGTAGAAATGGAGAAATGGTGCAGGGATTAAGAAGCATAATTGGACACACAGGAGACTTCCGGCCAAGATGGAGGCCTAGACTGACACGCTCTGTCTCTCTCCACAACTAAGAAGGAATACGACTACTGCAAAACCAGAAAAAACCAGAAGTTCCAGAAAATAAATGGAAGTCCAACATATGAAGTTATAAAGAAGCGGTGCTCGTCCGGAGCGGTAGGAGGGACGAAGCCAGGGCAGAGAGGTCAAGCCGTGCTGGTGGTTGCAGCATTGGCGACAGCGGCGGGACGGCGGTAAGCTCAGACATCTGTATTTAAGGGGAGGCAAGAAGCACCTGGGGAGAACCCCCAGCTGCAGACCAGACTCGTCAGCTTGTGATTCTAACGCCAGGGAAGGCAGAACCTCATTGCCTTGGACTGAGAGCGCCGGAAAGGGTGGGGATTGAGGAGGAGGCTCCCGGTCTCTCAGCAGAGACTGAATGGCAGGAATCCATCTTGGACCCCCATCCCCACAGAAAATGCCACAGCGTGGTGAGAAGGGTCGCCCAGTTGTGATGAGTGCATGGGGCTCCGCCCCCTATAGTGTAGGAGGTGTGACAGCCTATAGTGTAGGAGGTGTGACAGCCATACGCACGAAGCAAAGGTAAAAACAAAACTGTCAAGATGGCACAGATCATGATAGAAACCCCGGCGATGCAGCTGACCAGACAGCAAACAGCTAATCTAACGGCTCAGTAGTTAGGAAATCTTTCTGAGGAACAGTTCAGAGCTTTAGTTATAAAAATGCTTACAGACCTAACAGCAGATCTTAAACAAGATGGGGAAGGGATGAAGGTTAGTCCTGCTGAAACGAACAAAAACACATACGAAACTAGTGGTGAGGGAAAGAAAAGCAGGGGTCAAATCAACAAATCGGAACATAGGGAAGGAACAAACACTCAACCAGTGCAGAAAGAGGAAACGGAAAGTGAGGAAAATGAGGAGAGGCTCAGAAACCTATGGGACAGCTATAAGCGGGCCAACATCCAAATCATAGGGTTGCCAGAAAAAGAGGAAGAACTAGAAATTGAAAAATTATGTGAAAAAATAATGAAGCAGTGCTTCCCTAACTTGGGGAAGGAAATGGACTTACAAATCTAGGAAGCACAGAGAGTTCCAAAAAAAAGAAAATGGACCCAGGGAGAACCACACCAAGACACATTATAATCAAAATGTCAAAAATTAAGGATAAAGAGAGAATCTTAAAAGCAGCAAGAGAGAAGAAGAGAATTACATACAAAGGGGTCCCAATAAGACTATCAGCTAATTTCTCAAAAGAAACTCTGCAGGCAAGGGACTGCCAAGAAATATTCAAAGTAATGAAAAGCAAAAACCCACAACCACTATTACTCTATCCAGCGAAGCTGTCATTCAGAATAGAAGGGCAGAGAAAGTGCTTCCAGGACAAAGTAAAACTGAAGGAGTTCATCAGATCCAAACCACTGTTACATGAAATGTTAAAGGGATTTATTTAGGAGAAAGAGGATCAAAACTATGAACATTAAAATGAAAACTATCACAACAACCAACAACAGAAGCTAGGGAACCGAAACAAAGACAAACTAAGAAGGCAATGAGAATGGGAAAAGAATTATACGTATGTGGAACATTTTGGGGAAAGGTTAGGAGGGAGGGGGAAGGGGGGAAAGGGAGGGAGATGGTACAGGAATTAAGAAGCATAGTAGGAGGGAGTGGAGTAGACTGGAAGATGTCGAGAAGAACTATATGCACAACCAATGGGCATGGACTAAGGGGGGACAACTGGAGGGAGGAGGGTCATTGGGTGGGGGGGAACAAAGAGAAAAGAAATTGGGACAACTATAACAGCATAATCAATAAAGCATATTTAAAATAATAAAAATAAAGAAGCATAATTGGTAGGTACAAAATAGACAGGAGGAAGTTAAGAATAACATAGGAAAGGGTGAAACCAAAGATCTTATATGCACGATCCATGGACATGAACTACGGGGGGTAACATTGCTGTGGCAAGCAAGGTACTGGGCAGAGGGGAGCAAAGGGGAAAAAATTGGGACTACTGTAACAACATAATCAATAAAATATACTTAAAAAAAAAAAAGACTTCATTCAAGAAACTTAATTATAATTACCTGAATCCCAGGGGTGAATCAAGACTTTGTGGAGCTTGAGCATCATCTGTTCTGGGAAATCCTAATACCGACATGCCAAACTAGAAATATGAAAATTGCTAGTGCCTCTCCTAATACCTTGAAGGGGGCCCATGCAAGTGAAGAGCCTTGAAGCCTAAGTTCCATTCAATTCATGGTAAGTCTACCTCAAACTTGTCACAAACTTGTTTAATGCAGAGAAAAGTATTGTTTCAACATATAAAAACACCAGTAATACATTGTATAGATGATCAAATGACTCAACTTGAGCGGTGGCATCTTCCCTGGGCAAGTAGCCTTTGGAAAAAGATGCGATTTAGTTTGTATCTCATTATGGCAGATGTTTCCTGAAGCAAATTAGCCTTGTCCCTAACAAAGCTTTGGCCCCAAACAAAGGAGCCCAGCCCCCAGCACACACTAATGGCATTGTGACAAGCTTTTGAAAATAACTGTGCATTAGTTCTAGCAGTACAGCTCTGGACAAACCACAGGAGTATCTTTATTTCTAACACCTTTTCCTGTCATTTAAGATGAACCCAGAAACTCAAGAACAACAAGTTGGTGCCTCCTGGATGACAAATCTGTCCTGGCCCACCCCCCGTTTCCCACTTAGTCTCCCTCCTCTCCTGTTACCCTGCTGCAGAGATGCTGCGTGGGTCTCCCATGTCCTTCCCAACAACAGCCATCTTCCTCCTTCCAGTATCAAAGTTTCTTGGGGGTAAAGTCCCTGCCCAGTTCTCCCTTGTACCCCAGCACTTAGGACAGTGCTGATACACAGTGGGCATGGCGCCCAGGAAACCTTTTTTCTTCCTGTGCTGCCTTCCTAACTATAGTGAAACTCAGCTTCTTATAGGAATCTCTCCATGTTACACAATGCTGGGCAAAGCTGCTGAGTTTAGGGCATTGCACTGACACCACCGAGACCTCTGGGTGGGAGGGCCCCAGAAGCCTGCTGCTCTCTGATGCGCGGGCCAAAGGGAAACTGACCCTCAGCCTTCTTTCCCCAAGTTAGGGATCAGCAAACTAAATGGGAAAGGAAGGCTGCCACAGATGGGACACCTGCAGGAACTGTCAGTCCAGCTCCAGACACACCCTGAACACCCGCATCTAAGCTGAAATGAATTGTGGGAAGTTGGGTTTCTGAACCATAAGACAGTAAGACAGCCTTTTCAAAGGCAGGTGTAGACAACAGTCTTCACCAGGAGTCCAAAATCCTTTTCAGGCCACTGAACATACGCATTGTGGTTTGCTCATGTCCCAGAGAAATCACAGAATTTTTGAGCTGTGAGAGAATAAAACCCACACTTCTCACTGAGGAGAGGTCAGGAAAGAAATTGGAATTAGGCTACAGTGATGTATTTTCTTGATGACTATTTTTTCACAGCACACCTTCACATAAACAGCATATTTCCCCATACCTCACAGGTTCCCGCTGCCACAGACAATTCACTTCAGACTGACATACTTTCTCAAAAAGATAACATTCTGTGCGACTGAGGAGAGACGTGCCCTGTAGCAGGTTTTTAGGAAGACTTCCTGCTTTACCGTTTAAGAGACCCATGGTTCAGGAGAACTCTGAGCTAAGCTGAACCCTTTCAGTCCTATGTTCCATACATTTACGCAGTTAGACACTTTGCACGTGAGCAGGAATCGAAGTTAAACTCACAAGTGGAATGTCAAGGACCATTCACAAGTCAGAGCAGCAGCACCGCTGGGACAGCCATGACGCTACATTGAACGATATTTGCTTGCTGCCTTTTATCGCCCCCGCCGAAGGTCGGTGCTGGGGAAAGCGGGGCCTGCGTGTGAGTCAGACAAGTCCTTGGCCTCTTTGTACCTTTGTTTCCTCATTTGAGAAAAATGAATGGCTCCTAAGCCATACTCTTCAGAGTTCAAACTGGGCTTACACCCAGCCCACCAATCACTGGATGATGTGTTCACACATAGCTTTTTACATGTATTTATCTTCTATTTCACTTACACCGTGTGTAAAAATTGCATTCCGTGCCAGGCTTCAAATGTTCCAGGGCTCAGTGACTCAATGGAATTGCCGCCAAGATTTCTTCAAAAGGAGACACAAGCAAAAGACAAAAAAGAAAAACAAAATTCAGATCATTTATCCTTTGGCAGTGATTCTTATTTATATATGAAAAAACAACCTCAATACTCCCTCTATACATTAAATAAATCTCACTGTGGGAGATATCTCATATGAGCTAGGCTTTTATGTGTACACATGCAAAACAGTAAGTGCTTGAAAAATACTTGCATTAAGTGGTCTTTATTTCTCTAGCACAGGGTTACACAACTTAAAAACTATTGACATTTTGAGCTAGATAATTCTTTGTCATGGGGGCTGTCCTGTGCACTGTAGGATGGTGAACAACTCCGGCCTCTGCCCACTACATGCCAGTAGCATATCTACAGTCCTGACAACTAAGAATGCCTTTGGGTATTGCCAAGTGCCGCCTGGTGCAAAACCACCCTGGCTGAGAATCACTGCTGTGGAATGCTTCATTCCGATCTGTGAGGTAATTCTCACACTAGTCTGGGCTAGAGACAAAAAGGACTGGCTACATAACTTTAGCAGCTTTCTACTCATACAATTTTAATCTTACTTCAAAAGAAATAACAAAGATTTACAATTAAGTTTTATAAAAATTCTAGACACATGAAGTTATAACTTACATATATTCAACGAAAGGGAGTGCTTCAAATGTGTTCTTTTGAATAAAATTTATGTTATTTCCAGATAAATCTCTAGAAAAAAGTAAAAGAGAAATATTGGCTGAATTAGCTATTAGATACCAAAATAGTAGAAATAATTGGTAGGGGTTGGAATGATAATATTGAATACATAGCTTTAGTCTAAGCTCTAAACCTTAGGAATTGGGATTTGAACCTTCCAGAGCCTGTAAACTTGCCCTCACTTCCCTGAACAATCTCACCCTCATGATCTTTATAAATAAAATATATAACTATAGATCTTGATAAATTCTGAAGATAATCTTTCCTGAGAGCAGAGTTGATGAGATGATATTTTGTGGCCTCATCAAATTTAAATTATGAGCTGAAAGCTTTTATCTTTATATATTATAAATTTCTGATATGAAAAAGAAATAGCCTCACACTTACACACTTTCCTGGTTTAGTTCTGTTTTTCTAGGCCAATTCAATACCAGAAGAAATAAAAGATCCCTTTTCACATAACTTAAAAGGAAGCTGCCACTTTTTAAAATTCAGAACTTTGAACTAATTCAGAATAATACTTCCTACTGTTTTGGCAGAAATTCATTTTTTATTTTACATTGCTTTAATAACCCATGAATTTAATTGCCTCGGTTGTACAGTGGTGGGAAAACAAAAAACCAAAGTGGTACTGGATTTTTATTTGAAAACACCCATTCTTGTCTATAGTTACTCTTATTTCCATTGATCCCAGCTGAGTCCCTCAGTGTTCACCTAGATGAGTATAACTGTCTTCTGACTGGTGTTTCCATCTCTGGTCTCTCCCTTTCTAATCCATCCTGCACACAGTCACCAGATCAACACTCTGGAAGTGGTTCTCCAAAACCAGCCAGCATCACTTGAGAACTTACTGAAGATGCAAATTCCCAGCCCTACTCTGGACCAACTGAATCGGTAACTGTGGGGGTGGAGCTTGAGTTTTAACGGGCTCTTCAAGTGACTCTGTTGTAGGCGAAAGTTTGCCCTCCAGCACAGGTGTGATAACATGGTAGCCTGCCACGTTATCCTTGGCTTGGCCTTCAAAGCCCTAGAAGATCTGGCTCTATAATCTCCTATTCTTCTGAGGTGTACTCTACAGGTACTCAAGGTATTTTTTCTGTATTTTGCCTTTCCTCATGCTCCTTTTGCAAGCTTCTTCCATCCACAATGTCTGTATGATGATCCCTAAGGGCCCTTCAAGGTCGTCTTCAAACAGCATTGCTCTAGTAACATCTTTTTTATTCCCTTTAGAATTATCTTACTAAATCATAAATGTACAACAGCTTCTTAACTCTACACACGCACTTAAAATTTTTTTAAAGGAAAAAACGTTTTATGTCTTATTACACCATGATCCTGGCTAATAGCTTTTCAGAACTTTTGAGAAAAATCTTAGAAAAGGTTTCACATGTCACCTGAAACTTACAAATTTAACATGATCAAAGAAGGAATGCTTCTACACTCTTACAAAGACCACCAGAAATAAACAACAATTAAAAAGCTAAGAAACTGTCTCAAAGGCATTTTTTTACAATCCTTCCTCCACAGTAAGGTAACGTTATTAAATAATCCAATCCATTCACAAAATGGCTCTCTGCATCTGCTCTGGTGTCTTCTGCCATATCACTGCATACTTATGCATGACTGAGATAAGAGTTTCCTTAACGTTGTTATTTCGATACCCTGAAGCTGTTCTGTTACGTCTGGGTTCTCATCCTCTCCTATTTATACAGTGAAGCCCATGGCAAATAGGAAGAAGCTCAATATCGGCTTCTCCCTCCATAGCCCCCACTTCCTCCACTTCCTTTAGGACCATAGTTTCCTCCACCATATGGTCCACCCATGTTCCTGCTACCACCAAAATTTCCACTCTTCATTGGACCACAGTTAGAAGGTTGCTGGTTATAATTTCCAAAATCATTATAATTCCCACTTCCATTATTTCCTCCACGTCCTCCGCCATACCCATTATAGCCATCCCCCAATCCACGACCACTTCCACAGCCGTCAGATCCTCCTCTAAAGTTACTTTCCGGTCCTGGTCCAAAATTTCCACTGCCACCGCAGGAGTCTCCAAAACCGAAGCTGCCTCCTCTTCCACTTCTACAACTTTGAACCTCCTGCATTTCTTGTCTAGACAAAGCCTTTCTTACTTCTGCATTATGACCATTGATGGTATGGTATTTCTGCAACACAATCTTATCCACAGGATCATGGTCATCAAAAGTAATTACCTCAATGGTATCAATTTTTCCATATTCCTCAAAGTAATCTCTAAGATGATACTCCTCAGTGTCTTCTTTAATACCACCAACAAACAACTTCTTCACAGTTACATGTGTCCCTGGCTTTCCAGATTCCTCTCTTGCAACAGCACGTTTTGGCTCAACCACTCTCCCATCAATTGAATGAGGTCTTACAGCCATGGTGGCATCAACCTCAGCCATGGATGAAAAATTTACAAAACCAAATCCTCTTGATCTTTTGCTTGCAGGATCTCTCATTACCACACAGTCTGTAAGTTCCCCCCATTGCTCGTAGTAGTTCCTCAAACTTTCTTCTGTGGTTTCAAAGCTCAAGCCGCCAATAAAGAGTTTACAGAACAGTTCCTTTTCTCTCTTCATCGAGGACTCAGTCCCTTCAGCCCGATTTCCCGCAGCCGAGCGAGATGAGACAGCTCTCCGCGGTCGAACGCGAGCCGGACTCGTCCTGACGCTGTAGTGAGAACCGCCGCCGCTGGAGAAACAACAACGCTGAAGGAGCCTCCACACGGCAAGCCGGCGCTGCTGCTACTCTCTAAGTAACATCCTTGCCGATCCAACTTGAAGTGTCTTTTCCCTCTGCTGTGTTCCAAAAACAGTTTATACTTCTCATTGCCCATCTCCATTTCTTCTTTTTGATACAGTTATTTTTGCATCTTATTTCCTCTGAGCATAAACTCCTTGAAAGGATGGATGAGGCCTTGCTCACCTGCACTGTCTCCCATGTTTAAAAGTGGCACGTGAACATATGTAAACTCAAGTATTTATAAAATAAACAGATAGCTGGGGAGTAGAGGGAGAAAAATAACTGTTGTAAAGGAAATGTGGTCTTATTATTGTGTGACTCCCTCTGTGTGCCCTGCAGCGCTGTCTTCTGTTTAGTACCGGTGCATTGTGGTGCGAGCTTGCATGTTCATTTTCCCTGTGAGATCATGAGTTACCAGAGGGTAAAAGCCATGTCTTGCCCATATTTGTGCCTACAATACTAGCGACAGTGCTTGGCATATCCTTTTTTGGCTTGTTTGTTGATTGGCCTTTTTTAATGAATGGGAATACTTAGGCTAGCATGAAGTAATTAGCTTACAAAGTATTTCACAGCACAAGGGATGAATGACCTAATCTATTGAGCAGTTAGTTACCTCATTTGTTGCCCTGAGGTTTGAAAAATTTCATAATTCAAAGGGCTATTTCTAGGGTCTCATGAGGCTCTTTCTACCCACTTCCCTTAAGCCTTTTACATTTGCAAAAATAATCTATTTGCTAAAGAGCATCATTAATTAGCTTTAAAAAAATAATGACATACACATCTCTGAATGCCATGGACAAAGGATACGAATTGAGTTCTTATAGCAAAGAACATCTCCTTATCTCTAAGTAAATGGAATCACTAGGCAAGCATTTCTTCCTTGGCAAGAACGCTGGAGAGATCTTTATTTTGTAATTAGTGAAGGTAGGGGCATTTCTGATATGCTTATTTAGTGTAGACATTTCTAAGTATACCACTTAACCATCATTTTAAACATTGAAATCCTGAACACCAAGTCTGCTCTCTTGGTAACTTAACATGTTCATAACAATACTGTTTACATAATTCATCTGCTTAGTTAAACATTTGATATGTAAATGTTAATCTAATTTAGATTAAATTATTGAAAAATTCTGGGTTAATGGCATTCAAATTAATGTAAATGTTCTATAGTTTCTTGTCCTTTAGGAGACAATTTCAGGTTAACCTCAGTTTCTCTCATTTTACTAAATTAACATTTTAAAACCTTTTCTGTAAAGGCAGACAGTAAATATTTTAGGCTTTGCAGGCCACAGTCAGTCTGTCTTGCATATTCTTGTTTGTTTCTTTCTTTTCTTTTTTTGTTTACAGCTCTTTAAAAGTGTAAGAAGTATTTTTAACTGATGGGCTGTATGGAAACATACCATAGGCTCTATTTGATCCATGGGCCCTAAATTAAATGTAAATACAGGCAGATGATATATGAACACTTATATGACCAGGTTCATGTGGGTGTGTATCACTACTCAGACATTATTACCACTTTTCCTCTGTAACTGGAGACAATTTCCTACCTATGTCTTGTCTCTACGATTAAAAAATTGAAAATGCATTGAAGATAATAAATGCTCAAGATAGGCTGGAAGCCCTATCCACACTTACAGAATTTGTAGCATTTTATTGGTGAGAGAAATTATAGAGATTATCTAATTTGAACCCCTTATGTATTTTATAGATAATATAACTAAAAAATTATAAATAAATACGATTAACTTACAAATACTTGAGGAATGAAAGACCTTCAAATGAATCTCTATGCAATTCTTTTAAGTTATTGTCACTGAGGATTCTGAAAAATAAAAAGGTTATTTCTGGATCAAAATGCAAAATAACTACAATTATTTACTACACAGAAATATATATGGAGAAACCTGGACAGAAAACAGAAACAAACATAAGAGTTTATAGCCAATGATACAGAGTTCATGGAGGAAGCACAAGAGGACTTCAGGATAGCATCAATAATATCTTCAGAGAGCTGTAAGCAGCTAGCACATCCACTGAAAAGAATGAACTCAGCCTTATACAAATGAAGTGTTGTCATTCATAAAAATAATGCTCAGTATATGAGCAGCAGAAATGACAGTTGAATAAATTAGGAAACTGAGCGATCTGGCCAATGAATTCTCCATAATGAAAAAGGATGGGAATGGGAATGATCCACAGACAAGTCTGACACCTGGTCTGCCCAAGGAATGTTAAGGCCTTTGCTTTATCTAGTCTCTCAGTAATGACGAAGGACATGCTTGGGGTAGGGGTGGGCAGTGAGGGGAGTTTCACTCATTTCCTACATGTGAGGAGCAGAAAGGCACAGAGCCAGTGTCTCCAAGAACGGAGCGAGGGAGTGGTGGAGAGTCAGCACGGAAGCAGCTCTGCAAAACATCAATGTTAGTGTCTCTTGCAGGAGATTCCCCCCTCCATGCACATAACATTAGGTGGTGCCCCCTTCAGGAGCCTTGGGGATTGGAGAACGTGCTGTGTTGCCTTGTGAAACTATTTCCATCAAGTTCAGCATTTGAAACACTCTGCTTTCCCTCAATACCTGTTGGCCACATATTTTTATTAACCGCATCTCGTTGCATGATTCTACCCCAAAGCTTAATTCTTTACTCATCGCATACGGAAAAATATTACGGCCCAGAAACTCAACCACTGAAATCAGGGACGGGTCTCAGTTATAAGGTAGTTCAGATGACACAGAATATAGTTACATTTTTTTTTTAAAGAACATGAAAATAAAAACGCAAAGACTTTAATTCCCACAAACAAGTCTTGGAGTCCTAAGAAGACATCAAAGACCCTGGCCTCAACTTGAAATTCACCACATTGTAAGGCACAGCAGTGATGGTCAGAATGTGTACACAGGGGGAATGGTCAGGGCTGATGCTCTGATTCATTGTTTTCTCACCTCCCTTAGGTAACACTCATATTTCCATAGAAATGGTCCAAAAAGAAAAAGAAAAAAAAAAAAAAACCCGCAAGGTCAAACAATGTTTATAGTAAACCTTTTCATAAATATAAAACGTTGGAAAAAATTATACCTCCCCAAATCATCACTTAAAACTGTATGCATATTTTCAAATCATGTATTTGTTGCAGATGTCATTCGCGTCACTACTTAGAAGTTATAACAGTTATTAGATCTACCACTATAGCTCGTTTCTTAGTATGTTAAGAGAAGCAGATTTATTACTATATCAATTAAAAAATATTTGAAAACTTCTTTTAGTAAGTTTTCCTTTATTTTCTTATATATTTTTTAAAATTTATTTTTTATTGTTTTTCTATCTCATTTAAAAACATAGTCCCCAAAAACAGAGGCTTCTGCCGATCACCAAAGAGACTAATGGAAAAAAACAAAAAGGTGAAGAAATCCTGCTCTCGGGGGTCTGTTGACCCTAAGTTAGAGACCTCTCCCTCATAAGGTAGAAATCCCAAGTTGACTTAGAAATCTTCAACATTTACCAGATTCATGTTGTTGTGTATAAGATCCCAAATACATGTTATTAAAAATATTAGTGTTTAATTTTCAACTTAAAAAATGTGTAATGTAAATTTCTCATGGCTCAAAATTCCATAGGTATATAGTTAGACAATCCAAAAATTTTTTCCTACACCATCTTTCAGAGTACCCCTTTCTCTCTACTTCTTAAAGAAAACTAATCTTATTTATTTCTTGTGCTAAATGACTTTCATTTTTCTTACAAGTTTGGAAAATAAAATTTCCAAGTCAGATCTTATCATGGAAAATATAAACTATATATAGTTTCAAAGAAATTCATAAATTAAAAAAAGAACACCGGCCTGGTTCTAGCATTTTTCTGTACCAATGAGATATCTTAGAGGGTGCTCATAAACCCTATTTTTAGATCACTGTGGCTATTTTGTCTCTTATTATTAACTCAGAGGTCATTTATGACATTATTCAAGTTGAACTAATAATACGACACACAAACTGTCATGAAAAATGCCAGTTAATTACTTTGAATGTAAATATTTTTTCCAAACTACTTGTGTACCTAAACTGACTTTTCTACAAATTGATTTTAAAAAGATAAAAGAAAAATAGGCAATAAAGAACAGGGCAAAGTCAGAGAAGAAATATAACTGTTCAATATTTAAAGATTTCTTACAATTGTTGTTCTATTACAATTGTCCCCATTTCCCCCCCACTGCTCTCCCCTGGCCTGCCCACCCCGCCGCTCTCCCACAGTCAGTCCCCTCCCTGGTGTCCATGTCCATGGCTCATTTACACTAGTTTCTTGACTAGACCCTCCCCTTTTTCCCCCTCTTTTCCCCCTCTTCCCTCTCCTCTGATCACTGTCAGCCTGTTCCCTGTTTCCATGTCTCTGGTTCTACTTTGCTCATTTGTTTGTTTTGTCATTAGATTCCAATATGAAGTGAGATAATATAGTATTTTTCTTTCACCACCTGGCTTATTTCACTAAGCATAATACTCTCCAGTTAAATTTACAAGTAACCAGAAAAATTCAAATTCAGATGGGACCCCTTTTATTCACTCATTGCATCAGCCAAAAAATGGAGACTATCAGTGCTGGAAATGCATGCTGTCGTGGCCTACTGACTGGAGCATACGTTGGCACAACGTCTTTGAGGGCAGTTAAAATATTATATCAGTATACTCTCCACCCCAACAATTCCATTTCTAAATATCTATTCTGCAGAAAACCTGTCCATATTCACAAAATGCATGTGTAAGAATGTTCGTTTCAGCAATACATGCAACAGGAAAATGACATAATCTAAACATCCATGAATAGGGGGATTTTTAAACTGTAACACACCCATACTATAGAATATTATGCAGAAGTTTAAATGAGTTGGTTAACCATCAAGGAAACAAATCTAAGACACAGCAAGGGGTGGAAGGACCAAGTTGTTACCATTTATGTAACAATAAAAAGAAAATCTCACAACATGCCTATTGTGCTATCAGTATGTAGGCAAACGCCTGGGAAAGGTCTGCAAGGGTGTATAGTCAACAGCTCAGAATAGCCTTACCTTCAGGGTGGGGGATGAGGGCAGAAGCGAAGTTTTCACTGTACCTGTACTTCATTTTTATATACTGAGAATATAATCATGTATTACTTGTTATAGTGAAAAATAAGGTTAAATTGACTCACTTTAAAGAGGGCCTTCCAATTTAATTTTTAAAATAAACACAGAATTGGATCAATAGAGGTTGATTTGGGATACAGAGGTGAATATCTTTTCTCAGAGCTACTGATCTCAAAATTCAGGACCAAGAAGGATCTTACAATGCAGTCAGGTTTGTTTGTTGGTTTGTTTGTATTCATTTTTGGAGAGAATATACTCACAGTTTCTCAGTTGTATGGAAGGACGTCCATGAATCCTTATCAAGGTGAGAAATATAGTTGCCTTTTAAATTTCTGCAAAGAAACACAGTTAATATCTTTAAATAGGCAGCAAAAGAATGAAGAGAGTAAAACAATCATGGCAACCTTACGGGGATTAATCAAATGCAGAAAATACCAGCTTTCTAATTCCCACAGCTGTCAGCCTTCCCAGTCTGCACAAATTAATAAAGACGTAATGTAGAGCCCCTGGCACAAACCATGAGGCATCTCCTCAGAACCTGAACTTCTTATCTTGGTTAGGTAATGCCAGTTAATTACTTTGAATGCATTTTCTCCAAAGCCACTTGTGTCTAAAATGACTTCTTGTACAAACCAATGCAAAAATAATAATTCAACTGAAAAATGGCAAAAATTATCATTATCAGCAAATTAACATAAAGAAACCTTGTGCCAGGCCACAGCAAAACTTTGGGTCGGTGCCCTCTGTGGGAATCCTTCCAGGTGTTAGAAGGCTAAGGGCAATTAGAAATGAGAAGGACTGATATGGAAAGATCTCATAGACATATGTGACAGGGAAAAGCACAAATCACTGAGCAAGGAGTAAGGTATCACCTCTTTGGGGGAAAATTGAAAAACAAAAGAGAAGAAAAAAAGAGAGAGGTTGGAAGACTAGACCCCACGCCAAAATGGTAACAGGAGTGGTGGAAAGTGCTGCGTGGGATTTTCACATTTATCCTGTGTGTTTCTGTGACATTAACACCAACACCAGCAACGCAGGGGGGCTGCGCCCATGAATTACAAGTGTTTAAGAGAAGCTGTGAAATTCCCGAGGTTCAGTCTCAACCACTAACTCCATGGGTGACTTTGAATCTTCACCTTTAGCTCTGTCCTCGTCCCTCAGCGACAACTTACCTGTCCAGTTTATATGCGCCTTTCCCAGGAAGGTGAGAGAAGTCCAACAGGTCCCTGTCTGTCCCTCTGCACAGTGGACACTTCCACCCAACCAGAACACTTCTGGTCGCTTTTGGCTCCCCAATAAAAAAATGCCCAGTCTGAGCTCATCTCCTTCAAACTGGTTCTCCTCTCCAGCTGCTCTTTGTCCACCTCGTGCACCACTGTGGTCCTCCTCATCACCCAGGACAGAAACTTTACAGAGTCGTATTTGATTTTTATCTTTCCTGTACACCCCATTGCCCCACTCCAGCCAGTTACTACAGCCTGTCAGCTTTTCCTTTACACTGTTCCCGGGGTGTTCTTTCTCCTCCTATCACAATCACTCTTCTCGCTTTCCTGCTAGATTTTGCTCAAGTATTCTATTGGTCTCCCTGAATCAAGCTTTCCTCTTGAGATCGCTCTACATATGGAATCAAAATTAATCCTGTCTCTCTCACTTGAAAACATTCAGGGGCTCTCCCCAGTCTCAGTGCAACTTCCAAACTCCTAGAGCCAAAGTTTTTCATAATCATATTTTTCACCGCTTCCTAAACCAATTCTTGACAGCCCAGACTAGCCTAATGAGTCCTGATCATTCCTGCCGCCATGCCGTTGCCAAGACTGTACTCACTATGTTTCCTCTATGTAATAAACCACAGGCAGCTTTAGGTCCCAGTTAAAGTTATAGCTTAGCCACGCAGCCTTCCGACTTCCATAGCCCAGTGACTACAGACTCTGCTGAATTATAGCACCTTTGGTCTGTGTCTTTTTCAGTACTCAATTATATATCATCTCCCTTTTTAGTCACATTCCCTTTCTTCCCACCTGTCATTGTCATGTTTCATAGACAATGTCATACTTCTGAGGCTCCCACAGTACTTAGCCCTGGTTGGAAACAAAATGGGTGATATATTTAGAAAGCCAGGTGGCAAATATGAGTTATGGGTATAACTGCATATATGTTAGGCACTGATATAAGTACTTTACACATATGAACTCATTTAAATATCACAACAATCCTATGAAATGGTAACTATCATAACCTTTACTCCTTTACTTTGCAGATGACGAAATTGAGTCCAAAAACTAATATATGGCATAACTGCATTCAAACCCGGGCACTCTGGCTCTAGAATCCCTTCTTTTAACCACTTTGTTGTATCACCACCAATGAGATGCAGAGAGGGCCACGAAGCTGTAAAGAAGGTGGCACAAAAGTGGGAGGAGAGTAGAGGTTAAGGAATAAAGTGATGGGGTAAAGAAAAATCAGTAAGGAAAAATACGTAGGAGGGAACAATAGTAGAAGGAGAAGGAAGATAAGGAATAGATGACAAACAAAATATAAAAACAGAAAGTCAGTCAGTGTGGGTCTGAGGAGCTGAGGAAGGCCCAGGAAGACCAGGAGGAGAAGGCTGGCAGGTCAGGCAGGTTGCGGAGAACAAAGGAAGAAAGGCACTTCTTACAGGACGGTGAAGGCGTCGTTGTACGAGTTGGGGTCTGGCACGGGCACTCTGTGGAGCTTCTGCGTTGGGCTGAGACCAGAACAAGAGAGCGTCTTGTTCCTGCAGGTACAGAGCTCACACACGTGTGTGATGGCATTCTGTTCGGGCATTGGAGGCCCGGCCGCAGACGACACTGGGTGGTGAGCTCTGGGAGACTGCTGGTCCGAAGAGTGATCTGTTAGCTCAGACCAGGTTAGCTGCTGAGGCTGAACAGTCTCTGGCTGTGAAAGTGTTGCCTCAGGGTGTTTCGCAGGAGCCGTGGCCTGCCGGAGAGGTGTTGGACGTTCAGCCTTTGCAGTGGCTTCTGGCTTTACCGTGAGCTGGGGCCGAACAGTCTCCGGATGTGGTAGCGTCGCCTCAGGGTGTTTCAGAGGAGCCGTGGCCTGCTGCAGGGGTGTCGGACGCTCAGCCTCCACAGTAGCGGCTGGTGTTACGGTGAGCTCCAGGTCCAAGTGTTGACCTGACACCTCAGGCCAGGGTGGCTGCTGGGGCCTTACAGTCTCCGGATGTGGTAGCATCGCCTCAGGGTGTTTCAGAGGAGCCGTGGCCTGCCGGAGAGGTGTTGGACGTTCAGCCTTTGCAGTGGCTTCTGGCTTTACCGTGAGTTGGGGCTGAACAGTCTCCGGATGTGGTAGCATCTCCTCAGGGTGTTTCGGAGGAGCTGCGGCCTGCTGCAGGGGTGTCGGACGCTCAGCCTCCACAGTAGCGGCTGGCGTTACGGTGAGCTCCAGGTCCAAGTGTTGACCTGACACCTCAGGCCAGGGTGGCTGCTGGGGCCTAACAGTCTCCGGATGTGGTAGCGTCGCCTCAGGGTGTTTCGGAGGAGCTGCGGCCTGCTGCAGGGGTGTCGGACGCTCAGCCTCCACAGTAGCGGCTGGTGTTACGGTGAGCTCCAGGTCCAAGTGTTGACCTGTTACCTCAGGCCGGGGTGGACGCTGAGGCCGAAGAGTCTCCGGATGTGGCAGTGTCTCCTCAGGGTGTTTCGGAAGAGCTGCAGTCTGCTGCGGGGCTGTAGCATCAACCTCCCACATATACTGGGATGAAGATGGTTTCAGCATTTCAATGGGCTTTGGAGGGGTCTCCTCCTTGCTTGCTGGTTCAACCACCTCTGCAGATTTTGCTAGATAAGCTGAGATCGCCTTCACAATTGCCAATAATTTCATTTCTTTAGGGGGCTGTGGTGGTATCACACCTGGCAACACTGGATTCTCAGCTTCACCTGAGCCCGTAGGTGAGACTGTCACCTTAACATGTTTATTAGCCGTGGGAGGCTGAACTGGAGACTTCTGCAGGCCCGTGGAAGGTTCGGCACCGTCCCGTGGGTCAACAGGCCATTGGAGCAGAGCTGAGCTCTCTTGCTCCGTCGTCGCTTCAGGAGGTTCTCCCGTCTCAGGGGCTTCTGGTTCCTGCGCTGGGATCTGCAGGGTTGGAGATGGTCGCATTTCCTCAGGGTACACAGAGTTGGGCATGACAGGGTCCAGATCCAACTTCCTATCAGGAATTGGAGCTGCCTGGACCAGCAGCCACAACAGCTGCCATGGGAAAATGACCCACGGGGCCCAGAGGTGCAGCCCGGACATGCTGGCAGAGGTCCTGGCTACACAACTAGCGGCCCAGGGGAGCCGGGGCACAGCAAGCGACCCGGGATGGGGGGTTGGGGGCACAGTGAGCGACCCGGCGGAGCCGGGGCGCAGTGAGTGATATGGGGCTGTCGGGGAACGCTATACAAAACAGGGAAATGAAGCACAGCGATGAGACCCAGACAACTGAGGTGCGGGCACATGCAGTGAGTGGGAGCCTACAACTGGCCGCAGTGTCACAATTGGCAGCCGTGTCACAGCTGGCAGGTGTGTCACAGCTGGCAGCCGTGTCATGCATGTGGCCCTTAGCAACAAAGCACCCTTCATCCACCTCAGGTTCCAACCCTTATTTAGGCAACCGTATTAGTCTCGGGTGAGAGTACTGCAGGATAGCGAGCCTTTCTCCCAGAATCCCTGGGGACCAGGGGACATTTTCCCTGCAGAGGGGACAGCTCCCTCCTGACGGGCCTTCTCTCCCCCCTCAGTGAGGCAGAACTGGGCTGCACACCTGGGTGGCCCCGGACTCCAGCAGCCCAGGGGCGGTGGGATGCGGGTGTTAAAGAAGGTGGGAAGTTGCGGGGGCAGGGGTGCCTGCTGCAGAGCTTCCCAAGGGAGCTGCAGGGCCTGGCAATCCAGGACATTCCCAAGTGCTGGTCAGGCTCCTGCAACCTGAACTCCTTAAAGCTGAAATCTGAGTGACATTCGTCCTCCCTTTGGCCACACTGCTCTCAAAAAAGTAGCTGACCTACAAACTAAACACCAGTGTGGGTGGCCGGGAGGGGGACATACTTTATAGTTCTAAAATGTTGTCATTTGCTGGGAATTCTCAGAATCCATGTCTGATTCTTCACTGGCCACTCTGTTAGGTGGGGGCTACCACTGAGGCAGGGATGACTCCAAAGTTTCTGCAGATGGGGTCTGAGAGTGAGCAATTCACTCTGGGAAATAGGGTCTGAAACCCAGAAAACAATGCTTTACAATGGTTGGGAAACGGTGCCCCTCCCACGTGGCTCAGCACAGCCATTAATCTAGAAAAGCAATGACAGCCCTTTCAGAGGTCTGCCCTGTGCGCACACGTGGAGAAGACTCTCAGGTGCGAAAGCTGGCCCATTAAACCGTTTTCTTTTTCTTCAGACACTATAACTAGCACCCAATTTGCTTCCCTCACAGCCCTTTTTATATTCTATTTTATAAATTACTGTCTGGCACAACCTCTGGCCCATAAACTCCAAGAGAGAAGGGGCTGCATCTTATTCCCAGTGTCTAGCACACAGTACTGGTTTCCAAATCAAACTGATTCCAGGATTGGCCTCATGCAGCGATGACTCTCTTGCTAGAATTAGGTTTCTGAAAATTTAGCATCAGTATGGAATCCCTTCCTCACATAATTCAAAGGAAGACAGGCTTCTTCAAGCCCAGGACAACACCAGAGCTTTTGTTTCTGTAGCCATCAGAGGCTCCAAATTCAAAATTCCACATAAGTATTCCCATCAGGCTCACACAAGTGAAATGCAAGAACTATTCTATTTCAACTATGAGTTAATTTTTCTTTAATTAGCGAATGCTTGATTTCAAGGTGCTGTCAGTACTTTACTAAATACCTATTCTAAATAGGTTTTCTAGACCAGCCTTCTCAAGGTACTGGCAACGTATGTCATAAAACCTATAGGCTGAAATAACTTTGAATTTTAACAAGAAAAATAAATAAAAGCCTTAGTCAGTCAAGTACCTCTAGCTTATGCAAAGCAAGATGATTTTGATTTTGTATTAACAAGGTGGCAGCCATACATACAGTAATGTCATCGGAGTACTTTACATACACATTTAAATTTTTCTCCAAAAAAGGAAAACACTTCATCTCCAGTGAATAAGCCTTTTTAAATCTATAATTTTAGAAAATTAAGCTAGTAACATCAGCCAATGTCTCTGCACCATCAACAGCTATATTAGCTGCAAAGTACTCCATAGATGACTAGAGGAATGAGTTATTTCTTATACTAGGAATTTACTATGTTAGTACTTAAACCATCATTCTAGTCTACAGAATAAATATAAAGTACCAAGAAAGTATATTAGTCTTTTAGCCTTGACACTACGCAGGAATCCAATCCACCAATCACATTTGTTTATGTGCTTTTGGAGTATCTTAAACCAGCCCTAGAATGTTTTACTTACAAAGCGTACACACATACACACATTTACCTGACAGCCTTCTTCCCAGCCTTTATTGTCTGGAAGTACATGTCACAAAAAAACAAAAACAAAAACCTAATGAAACTGGTGTTTAGCTTAGAGAACTCACTCTCATGCACTGTTACTCAACTTGGCAAGTGGACATATTCTAAAAGTTGAGAACACGAAGTGTATTATCTTTTTATCTTAATCTTGAGGAATACTGTGTCTCACAAAGGTAGGCATCCAACAAGTTAACACCACATCCAATGAACAAAAATGCCTGGCAAGCAACATGAAATAGCAACTCAAAGCATACTAAGTCTGCTACTCAAAACATTCACAGGTCAAATTGCCTATAAAATCTAATTAGATAAAGTTTTAGTTTCCCAAATCCAAAATATTTAGAATTGTGGCACTCACAGAAGAATGGTCAAAACTTCATCTGTTACAAGTTATCACCTACTAACAATCATTTATCCAACCAGTCTTTGATGAGCACCTGCTACTGCTACACGCAAAACATTTTGCTAAAAATGTAGGGGACATAAATTAACATAAGGATGTAGAACCCTTAATTTCATATAAAGATAGGACAAGGTATATACAAGGTAGACTGAATGTCGTTAAGAAAAATAAGATGCCATGTGTGCCTTTTAAAGTAAACCCAACCACAAATTGTAATCTCAGTATATGCACAGCTAACAGTCCTAAATATTATTTGCTAGGCCTTCAAAGGGAAGTGAATGTTAGCTTCACACTCATGATCTCATCTAACCCTAATTAGTTGCCAAAAGAAATAATACTATTGCGTTGGGTGGTCAGGTTTCAACATATGAATTTGAGGGAGAGGGACACTAACATTGGGCTGTAACATTTCAATTTTGGACTTCTATACACCCAAACTGTGAGAGAATAAATTTCTGTTGTTTAAGCCAAGTTTATGGTATTTTGTTACAGCAGTTTGAGGAAACTAATAGACTCCAACTACCCCTCAGGAATGGTTTTGCACTCCAGTGATTAGTGCGTATGAGAAATCTTCTCTCATCTCTTGATTAATAAAAAGTTATCTCACACATCCGGCCAAGATGGAGGCATAGGTAGACACGCTTCACCTCCTTGCACAACCATAAGAAGGATCACAACTAACCTCAAAACAAAGAACAACCAGAACTGCCAGAAAATCAAACTGTATGGAGGTCTAACAACTAAGAATTTAAAGAATAAATACTCATCCAGCTGGGTAGGAGCGGCAGAAATGGGGAGTTGGGGTGAGAGGACACGGTGTGGCAGTGGCAAGGCAGCGGGAAGGCAGTGGTGGTGGCTGGTAGAAGGGGTGGTCCCACACTCACATGTGGTGGATAGAAGCTGGGATGGACACCTGGGGAGTGATCCCAGCCCCAGGCCAGACCCTGAAGCCCAGGTTCGCAGCACTGGGAAAATAAAGCCTCATAGCTTCTGGCTGTGGAAACCAGTGGGTTTGGGGGTGCGCGGGAGAAGAAACCACCCACCTCTGTCTGTTCAGAGGGCCGCCACAGTCCTAGAAAGTACTCAGACCCACCTGCTCAGGGAACCACCACCAGGGCAACAGCTAGAGGGGCACCAGTCATATATGGAACGTGAGTGAAGTGACTGGAAACAGGACAAGTGCTGAGCAAGTAGCATTGTTCCATCTCAAACCCCTCCCCAACATACAACACCACAAAGCAGTGGAACAGGTTGCCCCACCGTGGTGACCACCTAACGCTCTGCCCTTCACAACGTAACAGGTACTCCAAGACAGGGCATTAAAGCAGCTCTACCTAATACACAGAAAAAAACACAGGGAGGCTGCCAAATTGAGTAAACAAAGAAATATGGCCCAAATGAAAGAACAGAGCAAAACTCCAGGCAAAGAACAAAAGAAAAAAAGATAGCCAACCTATCAGAAGCAGAATTCAAAACACTGGTGATAAGGATGCTCAGAGAATTCATTGAGCATGGCAAATAAATAAGGAAAGAAATGAAGGCTACACTAAGTGAAATAAAGAAAAATCTACAGTGAAGGGAAGGAAACCAGGGTTCAAATCAACGATTTGGAATGTAAGGGAGAAATAAACAGCCAATAGAGAGTCCCAAACAAGTTGGACCCAAAGAGGACCACACCAAGACACATCATAATTAAAATGCCAAAGGTGAAAGATAAAGAGAGAATCTTAAAAGCAGCAAAAGAGAAGATGAGAGTTCCCTGCAAAGGAGTTCCCATAAGACTATCAGCTGATTTCTCAAAAGAAACTTTGCAGGCAAGAAGGGACTGGCAAGAAGTATTCAAAGTGATGAAAAGCAAGGGCCTACAATCAAGATTCCTCTATCCAGCAAAGCTATCATTTAGAATGAAGAGCAGATAAAGTGCTTCCCAGACAAGGTAAAGTTAAAGGAGTTCATCATCACCAAGCCCTTATTATATAAAATGTTAAAGGGACTTATTTTAGAAAAAGATCAAAACTATGAACAGTAAAATGACAACAAACTCACAACTATCAACAACTGAATCTAAAAAGAGAAAAACAAAAACTAAGCAAACAACCAGAACATGAATAGAATCATAGATACGTGGTTCATATGGAGGGTTATCAGCAGGGAGGGGGAAGAGGGAGAATGGGGGAAAAGGTGCAGCGATTAAGAAGCATAATTGGTAGATACAAAATAGACAGTGGGATGTTAAGAATATTAAAAGAAATGGAGAAGCCGAAGAACATAAGTGCATGACCTATGGACATGCACTAAGGAGGGTGATTGCTTGAGAGAAGGGGTGTACCAGGTGGAGGGAGGCAAAGGGAAAAAATTGGGACAACTCTAATAGCATAATTAAAATTGCTTTGAAATAATAATAAACGACTGAGGAACTTAAAAGAAAGTTAACTGAAAATGATATATACTTTGGAACTTTTCTTAATCTTTAGCAGATGAAGGAATTACTTACTACCTTTACAAATCAGCCAGATCACACAATTAACTCACAGTCTGGGGCTGGCAGAACAGAATCTGCATATTTTGAACCATGCCCCCAGGGAGTTGTGCTATTGGTAGGTGATCCCCAAACCACCAGAGAGGAGGAACTTGAAGAGCCCCAGATGAGGTCAGTTAATTTTAAAACATAAATAAAATTTATTACATATCACATACCACGAATGCAAAAATGATGCAATTAATCAAATCAATTATTTTCTAGGGATCTGTTAGGCAGGATAGCCAATCAAGGCAGGGAGTGGGAGGGAGACATGTCTCACCCACTAACTCCGCAGTCCCGAGTCTGGTCCAGTAAGATTGCCAGGTGTTCCGAAAATCTCAAGGAAAAAAACATGAGAGCGCAGGAGGGGAGCCCTTGAAATTCTTTCTGTATCGTTCCCACTATCTGGAAAAGGCTTTTAAACTGTATATTAATCCCAAGGTCTGAAGATGGGACGAGGAGGGGAAACCTAGAAACTGGCTACGAGCAGAAAACCCCTAAAACCCCGACAGGCAGTACACTCAGACTAGCTGGGTGCCCGCTTGCAGTTTTGTGCTCAAGTGTATTTCATAAATGAACTTGCTATCCACTACACACGTTGTCTCTCGCCTGAATTCTTGAGAGTGAGACAAGAACAGAGGAGGGGGACCCCCCCCAACTATATTCCCTATACTGTACTTTATAACACCATGACTATTTTTATAACTGCCAATTTGCACTTTTTAAAAAATTATTTATTTATTAATTGATTGATTGATTTTTAGGGAGAGGGGAAGAGAGGGAAGAAAGAGAGAGAAACATCACTGTGTGGTTGCCTCTCATGCACCCCCAACTGTGCACCTGGCCTGCAACCCAGGCATGTGCCCTGACTGCGAATCAAACTGACCACCCTTTGGTTCACAGGCTGGCACTCAATCCACTGAGCCACACCAGCCAGAGCTAATTTGCACTTATTAATCAAAACTTACATAACTGCTTTAAACTATTAGTAAGACATATTATGCGAATGTTATATTTCATATATATTAAGACTAAAATCTCCAATTTTATTTGCCCAGCATTTCAGAATCAATGTGTTTAGGAAAATATAAACAATTACACTAAAACTTTGGTATGTTAACTCATTTTGCACATTTATCTAATCGGTGATATATCAGTGTTACCAGGTTGATGCTCGTGAAAGTTATCCTAGATTAATAAGATCTGTATCACTTAAAAGTTGTTTCACAGTATTGGAATTTTTAAAGAACAAAGTGTGTAATATTTTGGATTGAAAAGATTTAACTCAGATAGCACTCATTTAAAATAAGGTATTTCAGCAGTCCAAGAATAAAATGGTAAAAAAATAAAAAAGAAGAAGAATCTAACTCAGGTAACAAAACTGTAAACCAAACAACAGGGCTTGTTTCAAGATAATTTCAGGAGCAGCATCTTAAGGAAAATCCCAGTTGAAACATAATTTTAGCAGTAACAAAGTTCTGACTCAATACGATTATGCAACATTTAGTTTTGATAGAAACATGTTTTATTATGGACGGTGAAACAGGCACAAGAGAAAACAGGTACCAACCATATATTTTAAGTCCTTTTCTGGAATGACCAATGTTTATTAGAAAGTTGTAGCCTCATCGACAATAACTATCAATGATATCATGAAACAGTAGAACAATTATTGTCCGAATACTGAGCTTCTGTAACCAAAACCCACTGTGGGTTCAAGAAAACACTGTATACACATACCAAATCAATAACTCCACATACACCAAAAACAAAAACCAGCTCAAGTCTAGAAATGAACTGGCTGGAACACACTTACTGTGCTACTGCTTTAAGAATCCCTTGTAACTCATTATGTGCACGTTTTCCTTCAGGGGCAAACACGGTCCTCTCTCTGTCACGTATGCATAAGGAAATCTCAAAACCCAGAGGCCTTCTGGTGGGAGAGTGATTTCTTGTTTTCCTGGGTAGAATACTGGATGTGGTGGTGGGCCTGGTTGTACCTGAAAAACAGATAATATAATAATTTTTTTCATTTTTCAATAAGAAACACCTGAAAGGTAAACGCCTAAACAATAGGATTGTAGGTAATGGGTACACTCATAATTTTAATCATATCTAATACGTCATTAATGAGGCTCAAACATTATCCTGCTTTTCTACAAATTTTAACTTCAAGTTCTGCCTCAACCAACTGATGTGAATTGATGGCATGAACTGATTAACACACAATTTATTTTTCGAGAAAAAGAATATTAGGTATAAAAAGTATTTAAAATTAAGGCCTGCTTAATTAATTACTTTGCTATTATCCTGTACTTTTTAAAAATAATCAAAACGAGCATCAGGCCCCGGCCAGGTGGCTCAGTCAGTGCTGTCCCAACACGCCAAGGCTGCGGGCTTGACCTCCGGTCAGGACACACGAGAAGCAAACAATCAATTAATACACCAACAAGTGGAACAACAAATCAGTGTTCCTCCTCCTCTAAAATCAATAAATAAAATTAAGAAAAAAAAAATAACCCAAACACTAGCAACAGTATTTTTGTTGCTGAAGACAGAAAGGACCAATTTCCTACCTGAGGCATTAGTATGATCTGCAAAGGAGCATGAGGGACCACAACAAAAAGCCCCGTAAGTTGAGCATAACGTGGTTTTACCCTCCGCCCTGAGACAATGACAGCATATATAAGGGCAGATCACCATTCAGGGCTTTTACAGCTGATTCCTTTGGTCCACTTCCTAGTACTTTCACTACTTTGTCAGGCCCTGAGCACATAAACCTCTGACCTCGACAGTCTTCATATTCAAAGCCAACAGACGCTCGAGCCGTGCCATCTCACCGACCTCCTCTTCCCATTATAACTGCACTTCTCTTTCCAGAAAAAGCTTTATTTGGAGCATGACGGAGTTGCCTCCAACACCCTAGGCTCGGCTGGAAACTGCTCTGTCCAGCAGAGGCTTCGTGACCATGGTGGGACAAATCTATCCAGGACACTGTATTTTGTCTGGGGGATAAGGGAGGCGGCTGTTCCCTCTAGTGGAGGAAGTGCGAGTTCTCCATTCCCTCATGCTTTTTACTGAGAAGGGTATGCATGGGAGATACAAGGTCAAAATTTATGAATCATCAATAGCTTTTAGGCACTTGGATTACAGTTGACAATAACAGATTACAAGTACCAGTACACAGGGCACAGTGACCAGTCTGTGTCAGGGTCTGTTAAACATCTTGACGCCACACTGGCACTAGGTGCAAGGTTTCATACATTCCTTGCTAGAGATGGTTTATACTTAACTAAGAGACAAGAAAAGCAGAGCAAGTTCTAAAGCATAATAAGCATTCTTTAAATCCAATTCCCACGGAAACCCTCTGAGTGGCTTTCAGTTATGTCTCCTGCGCAGCCTTTTGCTGAGACTTAAAGACAAACTGGGCGGGGGTGGGGGGGGGTAAATCAGGCTGACGGCCGGGGCTACAATTCCCTAAAGCACAAGGAGCGGTTCTCCACAGGAGCAGGCCAAGAATTTGTGTCTAAGTCTCCTTCCTTCATCTTCGGCTCTGGTCCTGATGACAATGTCCCAAAGCATAAGAGAGTTCGCTCCTGGAGTGAAGCCCTGTTTGCCTAAACCTGTATGAAAGTTGAAAGACTTAGCAAGGCCTAGTTTAACCAAAAACCGGATTGAGAATTTGGGTAGCAGACCTTTAGGGCAGTTTGAATGAAGCATGTCTGGGAGATACTCAACTGTGGATGCCTGTCGATCAACCGATTGGAGTTTGGTCTCTTCTCAGTTTTTACTTCTCTTTGACCATGAACTTCTGGATTTATTTCCCCCTGCTTATGGATAAACCGGATAGGTATCTAAATTATCTGTGGATTGGCCTAAACTCAAAGCTAAACTCAGGCTTGTGCTCCCTCCTTGGGTCTGAGGTTCTTTTTCTTTAAGTTTGTCAGCTCCTGCATCTGGAGGGACAGAAGATTCATTTTTGGCAGGTGCAGGATCTGGAGTACTTAGTTCAAATATTGGGAAATTGATACGATCCAATTTTCCATAACATTTTTCTTCCAGAAGCTATAAAGGAAGAAGTGGGCGGGGGGAAGGAGGGGTGCTGTGAGTTTTTCATTTAAAATAACACAAAAAATTTTTCATTCAAAGAAGATCAACAATTAATGAGTAAGCAAAGAAGTACATGTCAAGAACTTTCCCTTGTTTACATATCACACAGCGGTCACTTTTATTTTTCTAGACATTTTACCTCTGAAAATATGATTTTACTCAATTGGTAGTTAACAGAAAAGAAAAAGAAAAGAAAAAGAAACAAGAAAACAATCCAGCCCACCTGATAAAAGTCAGCTGCCTTGACATCAGAGGGCTCATCGCGAGGTGCTTGTCTCCTCCCGCAGGCACAGGCACCAGTGGGTCGAGCGCGGCCACCGTGACACAGCACAGGAGGGTTCCTTCCAGCCTCTGGTTTTCTCCTGGAAAAAGTAAGTCACTAATAATTTCACACGCACAACGCAGAGTCAAATTTATTTTGCATTCTTTAGCTTCTAACCCCCAAATTTCTCCAAACAATATTTTGGAAATAAGGAAAAAAGAGAACAAACAAACAAACCCAAACACCGAACCTTGACTAAATACACATAAGAGAAACAAGTGACAATACATTAGGCTTCCTAAATAAATTTTATCATTATGGTGACCTTACACTTCATTATATTCATTTTAGTTCAACAGAAACGACAATATGAAAATTTTAGTATGAAATTTCCGGAACTGTCTTCTTTAACTAAGCCCTCAGGGCTCGCTCTCTAAATGCCCTGGTAGTGCTCTCAGGGAAGAGCCTCTGCATTTGTTAGATGTAGTACATCTCTCAGAAAAGGAGAGCACGTTTGATCATGAAGGACTCATGGGACAGCTTTCCGTCAGTCCAAAGCCCTACATGCCAGACAAGTAAGTTGGGAATCAGCAAATATCGGAGTCTTGTTGAGAGAGGAGAAAAATAACCCCAACTTAAACCTGATTGGCCACACAACAGAAGGAGAAAAGGTATGTTTTTAAAGGGCGTTACTTACTCAGAACATTCCATTGTGTGAAACAGAGCAACTGTATTTAGGATGATTCCCTTGATCCCCAGGGGCCCGTTGCCAGGTACTGAAGAAAAACCAAGGCTGGAAGACCCCACTCAGTTACACTCTCTGCGGATCTACTGCGATTCCTCCCGTTCATGGTCCCCATCCTGCATGGTCTGCATCCCATGGTCTGCATCTGCTCAGATGCACAACTGTTACAGAACCCCTGGGCTGCTCCAATTGAAACAGAACCCACGGGCTCTTTACTTAGGGACCCGATTGCCCGCCGTCAGAATTGTAACTCTAAATACCAGAGTTTAGTGAAAAGAAAAAGAATTGTTTATTTAACAGTTATATAGATTTAGTTATTTGTGGATTTCTGTTGTTAAGTCTTATGTTCTTTAAAACACCCATAAACACATATCCTGCCTCCCCGCTACCAAACCAGGCTAGTTTTAGAAAAGTTAGAGAAACCGTTTCCCTACTTTCCAAACATAGTTCAGCTTTACCAGTAGCTGCCAATCATTCAATTCTGATTGGGGAGACCTTGTCTGTGTTATGCGGTCCACCAGCTTTTAATCCAGAACCTCATGGATTCTCAGCCTCCTTGTAAACTGCATAGTTAGTCCTTTGTAATCCACATGGATATCCTTCCTTTTCAAAGCAGCAAGGTACGTCCCTTCCTTAAAACTGCATCGGCAGTCCCAGTGAAATTCACATGGCCAGCCTGTCCCCAGTTAAATCCGCAGTCAGCCTCAGCCTCAGTTAAAATGTCTGCCGCTTATTTTTAAATCCCTGACTACGTCCTCTGATGCAGTAGGTGCGGTAACCAGTTCTGACCATTCACAGAACCTCACGCAGGCTCTGTGTGCTTTCTCCATAGCATCCCCTGGTCCAAGTCCCCTCCCAACTACTTGAGGCTTTGGATGCACTAAGGCCATTTTGCATAAGAAAGACACTAGCCACCAGCCTCAGGCATGTGGAGGCATTCTGAAAGCTGCTTCCTTCTCCCCATCCCCCAGCCACAAGCTCGGGATTTTTGGAGCACCCCTGTTTCTGTAACAGAGGGAGCACAAGGCTTCTTCTCTCCATGTCTTTGTGTGCTCGTGTTCTTGCTAACATCACGGGTGAGCGTGATTAAAACCCACGGCTAACAGGTCTTCATCTGCACATGCCCTTCTCCACTTACCCACCGAATCATTAGCTTGGCCATTGCTTCCACACATCCCAGCCCCCATAACAGAAGGCTCTACACAGAAAAATAACTCTTGCTCTGTGCTTAAATTTAGGCACGCATCTGGAATGTAGGTGGGTTAAGAGACTTGGCAGGTTGTATGCCACTGTGGAATGTTCTATGCATCTATGCAGTAATACTTTGGGGTCCTAAAGTACAGAAGGGAAAAGGCAACTGTTGTCAGATGCCTATTTTCCTTTCCTTCCCTGTTTTTTCTTACATTTTCAGCTTTACTTGGGGAACCATCCAAAGCTTCTGACTGCATGAAGGTCAAGTGTGACATCATGCAACTGGGTTTCCATTCCAGAAGAATGACAAGTACTGCTGGTGAAGCTGAGGGTCAGAGAAGGAACTGAGTGTCCCAAAAAGGGGAGCTTGTGGAGCCCCAAACTGAAAGTGAGAGATCTGGGTACTAGGTGACTGCGAGAAACTCTCACAATAAAAACCGGGACACAGGACTTGAGCAGCAAAGCGAGGCGTTTATTCAGGAGTCTGCAGAGCTGGGCGCACCCTCACAGCCAGGAGAATGTGCGCGCCAAGTAGACAAAGGAACCTGGTTTTATAGTCTTAGCTTCCCCACCCTAAAGTGAAATTGATTAGCTTCCCCACCCCTCTCCTTCTTCCCCTTTTCTCCTTGACTGGTTACTCCCAAGTTATTATCTAACCCAATTATCTAACTGCCCCTATTGTGATCTGTAAATATGCTAATGCTGTCAACTCCCTTCTCAGAGACCCTTTAATTACATTTGCTCTTTGTTATTACTGATTTTCTACTGGTTTGGGAGTCACTATTTCCTTGTTTCCTACAACAGCACTTAACACTCTCTAATCTTGTTTTTACTCTCCTGTTATAAGGAGATTAAAAAGCCTGCTCTGCCCGCCTTTGGGGTAGAAGGGAGTAATATAATGGGCCAAAAAATTGTTTTGTAAAATGGGCCACACTCTCTTTATATAAGTAGTGTAACAGAACCCCTGGGCTGCTCCAATTGAAACAGAACCCAGGGGCTGTTTAGTTAGGGGCCCGATTGCCCGCCGCCAGAATTATAACTCTCAACACCAGAGTTTGGTGAAAAGAAAAAGAATTGTTTATTTATACATAGTCCTGCCTCCCTCTCCCAGACCTGGCCAGACTTAGGAAAGTCAGAAACACCGTTTCCCTACTTCCCAGGCACAGTTCAGCTTTACCAGTAGCTGCCAATCACTCAGTTCTGATTGGGGAGGTCCTTTCTGTGCTGTGGTGCCTCCAGCTCTCAATGCAGGACCGCCTGGATTCTCAGCCTCCTTGTAAACTGCCTTCTTCCTGTAAACCGCATGGATCTCCTCTCCTCAAAACCACATGGCAAGAGCTTCTTCTTAAAGCACCCTGGAGACCCCTGCTCCTCCAAGCCACATGGAGGGAGCCCACGAGAGCCAGAGCCAGCCAGAGCCAGAACGAGAGAGCCCCAGAGAGCCAGAGAGCGCCAGCCTCAGAGCCCCAGCAAAAATGTCCACAGCTTCTTCTCTCTTCCTCACTGCCTCCTTTCACCCAGTGGGTGTTGCAAACAGTTTTGACCATTCACAGAACCCTACGTAGGCTCTGTCTGCTTCTTCAGTACCATCCCACAGTCCAAGATCCCTCCCATTTTCCTGAGCCTTGGAAGTAAAGCGGATCTTTGCAACTATGTTTCCAGCCACTAGCTCCAGTCATGCAAGGGCATCCTGAAAGCTGTTTCCTGCTCCCTATCTCCCAGCCGCAAACTCTGGGGTTTGTTTTTGGACTCCCCTGTTTCTGTAACAGCAGCACAGCCTTATTATGTATGACACGCCCCAGATCACTGCCAGAGACCCATATTCACGCTATCTGGGCATGAAAGCACATTTTGGAAGTTATCAAATAGGTGCCAATAAGCCTAATTTGGAGAAAAATACTTAAAAGCACCCAAGTGTTTGGGGGATAAAAAACCGTGAGCTTCAGAGCAAGTTCAGAGCTGGACAGTCTAAGAATACAAGAGGCCTCCCACCCATTAGAAGGATTTGGTAGTAGCTCCTGCTAATGAAACCAGAAACTCTCAGTTTCCAAATAAAATGTTCATAAAACAGCATCACTCATACTTTTTATAAAATTGCAAAAACAAACAAAATAAACATATATCTCTACCTGTCCAACGAGGCAAAGGACAAATGAGACCTAATGCATCCAAAACCAGTTTATAAACTGTGACATTAATCAACAAGTTTTCATTTGGAAGCAAAGCCACTGTGGCACCAAAACAGCCACAGACAATTCTTAAACAATCGACTGTGGCTGTGTTCCAATAACACCGAAGTCTTAATTTCATATCATTTTCACGTGTCACAAAAGTTTAGTCTTTTGACTTTTTCCCCAACTATTACAAGTTGTGAAACCATTCTTAGTTCATGAGACC
Organism: Furipterus horrens; assembly: GCF_987537825.1. Taxonomy (NCBI): domain Eukaryota; kingdom Metazoa; phylum Chordata; class Mammalia; order Chiroptera; family Furipteridae; genus Furipterus; species Furipterus horrens. Next base: position 42,149,703 of record NW_028327183.1, read on the forward strand.
TAGAAAAACAATTTGCTGACCCCTGGCTTAGAGCACACACAGCCAATGAAGTGAGCAGGGGTATAACAGGACTTCAGTAACGATGTCTCTAAAGGAGAAAAAAACAGGAAATAGATAAATCACCTAGTATGTCTGTCCATTCCAGAGAAGTTGACTGTACTTTTGTAAAGTTGGGACCAAATTACTGCTAAGTGCTTTAAAAATAACACATAAACATGTTTAAGAAGTCTTGGCTGGTGTGGCTCAGTGGATTGAGTGACGGCCTCTGAACCAAAAGGTCGCCGGTTCAATTCCCAGTCAGGGCACATGCCTGGGTTGCAAGCTCAGTCCCCAGTTGTGGGTGTGCGAGAGGCAGCCCATCAATATATCTCTCACACATGCATGTTTCTCTCCCTCTCTCCCTCCCTCCCCCTCTCGCTAAAAGTAAATAAATAAAATCTAAAAAAAAAAATGGTTAGGAAAAGGGTTGTACAACGAAACAATGTAGTCATGTATACTTCATGTTCCACTGTTACACGGTATTTAATACTGTTAGCACTGAATGTTTATTCAAAAATGATGATATAGGTATTTTGAGTAGAAAGAGATAGTAGTCCGTTGTCTAAATCTATGTCTAAAATTGAAAAAAAAAGAGAGAAAGGGAGAGAAACAATATTATAAACATGTTATGTAGAAGCATGGAGGTAAATGCCAGGGAGAATTACAAGAGTGGGTAGTGTTGCCTTTGGCAGGTGGGAGTCAGGGTTATAGGGAGAGAATTCAGAGTGTTACAGAACCCCTGGGCTGCTCCAATTGAAAACAAACCCATGGGCTCTTTAGTTAGGGGCCCGATTGCCCGCCGCCAAAATTATAACTCTCAATACCAGAGTTTGGTGAAAAGAAAAAGAATTGTTTATTTAACAGTTATATAGATTTAGTTATTTGCGGATTTCTGTTGTTAAGTCTTATGCTCTTTAAAATACCAACAAACACATATCCTTACCTCCCCCCTTCCAAACCAGGCTAGTTTTAGGAAAGTCAGAGAAACTGTTTCCCTACTTTCCAAACACAGTTCAGCTTTACCAGCAGCTGCCAATCATTCAATCTGATTGGGGAGGTCCTTTCTGTGCTGTGGTGCCCTCCAGCTCTCAATGCAGAACCACCTGGATTCTCAGCCTCCTTGCAAACTGCCTTCTTCCTGCAAACCGCGTGGATCTTCTCTCCTTCTCAAAACTGCATGGCGAGAGCCTCTTAAAGCAGCCTGGAGACCCCTTCTCCAAGCCACGTGGAGGGAGCACACGAGAGAGCGAGAGAGCGAGAGAGCCCGAGAGCTAGAGTGAGAGCCCGAGTCAGAGCGCCAGAGCGAGAGCGCGAGCCAGAGAGCAAGAGTCCCAGAGTGAGAGCACGAGCGAGAGCCAGAGAGAGTCTGAGCGAGAGTCTGAGAGAATCCGAGCTAAAATGTCTGCAGCTGCTTATATATCCCTGACTGCGTCATCTGACGCAGTGGGCGTTGCAAACAGTTCTGACCATTCACAGACCCTTACGTAGGCTCTGTGTGCTTTCCATACCATCACCTGGTTCAAGACTCCTCCCACCTGCCTGAGGCTTTGGATGCATTAAATCCATTTGCATAAGAAAGACTCTAGCCACCAGCCTCAGGCATGTGGAGGCATTCTAAAAGCTGCTTCCTTCTCCCCATCCCCCAGCTGCAAGCTCTGGGGATTTTTGGACTCCCCTGTTTTTGTAACAAGAGGACTGCCATTTTTTGTTTGTTTCCCACTATAACAAGCTTTGTATTAGTAGTCGATAGTTAACTTTTCGGATACATCATTAGCTTGAAAAATGGAATACCACCATTCTGGAACTGGGCCATCTCTTTCTAGGTCTTTCCTGGTGGTTGTTCCAGTGCCCACGAACTCAGATTTCTGAAAAGTTCTACAAAAGCTGATGTATATCATTCTGGAGATTATTTTTCAATGAAAAAAAATATCTAGGAACTAAATAATCTTTTCTCCTCTTCTGTGGCTGTGTGCGTATGATTGAGAGAGAGAGAGAGAGAGAGAGAGAGAGAGAGAGAGAGAGAGAGAGAGAGAACCTGGACAAACAGAAAAAGCTCTAAGGCTCTAATGTGTTTTATTGGAACCCAAAGTGCTCTCACCTCTGTTAGAAACAAGGACATAGTGACTCCCAAACCAGTAGCAAAGTCATTGGTAACAAAGGGCAAATGTAATTAAAGGGTCTTAAGGGCAAATGTAATTAAAGGATCTCTGGGAAGGGAGTGGACAGTATTAGCATATTCACAAATCACAATAGGGGTATTTAGATGAACGCGTTAGATTGTACCTCCTGAGTATCCAGTCATGGAGAAACGGGGAAGGAGGAGAGGGGAGGGGAGCTAATTGCGTTAGGGCGGGGAAGATAATCCTCTCACTTTAGGGCAAGGAAGATAATCACTTTAGGGTGGCAATTTCAGGGTGGAGAAGATAATCACTTTAGGGTGGCAATTTCAGGGTGGAAAAGATAATCACTTTAGGGTGGCAATTTCAGGGTGGGGAAGCTAAGACTATAAAATCAGTTTCCTTTGTCTACTTGGCGCGCACATTCTCCTGGCTGTGAGGGTGCGCCCGGCTCTGCAGACTCGTGAATAAAGGCCTCGTTTTACTGCTCAAGTCCTGTGTCCCAGTTTTTATTGTGAGCGTTTCTCACACCTCTGACCCGCTCTGGTCCACTCCTCTGAGCCCCACCCCCACCCCCTCCAGCCTGCTGCTGGGGGCACTGAGGAAAAGTCAGAAGCATTAGCCTGGTGTCATGTAGCACTGCCATCCACATTCTAGGGGAGTCAATTGCAATTAACAGGGCCATTCAGAAAGGCAGGTTCAGGCCAGACAAAGGGAGCACAGCCAGATCTTATCAGAACGGAAGGCCAGCAGGTTAGGTCTTTCCAAGGCTGTTTGCACAGGGAAAAAAAAAAAAGGAACGGAAAAAAAAGAAGAAAGGAAGGAAGGAAGGAAGGCAGGCAGGAAGGAAGGAAGGAAGGAAGGAAGAAAAAGAAAAGCTGGTGGGAGAAGGGCTGGGTAGGAGGAAAGCTGAGCCAAGAGAGGAGGCAGGGACAGAATGAGGCAATGGGCCAGGAGGTTTAAACATGCAGAGAGAGACCCCTGAGCCCACCCCTCAGGTTCAGATCCTGACTTTGCACCTGGCTGCTGAGGCCAGGTGGGCAGGGCACTAACCCCCCAGGCCTTGGATGGCTTACCTATAAAATGGGAAGAGCAACAGTGCCTTCCTGTTTGTGAAATGACGTCTGCCAAGGGCTCTCTTTCAAGTGTCTGGCTTCTTTCAGTCAACAGTATGCCTCACTCTCAGACTTTATAATGCATATATAAATAGCACCTCTGCTTACTTGTCTTGGGCTCCCATTGTGTGCTGGGCTCAAGAGCAATCCTCATGTTCAATCCTCACTGCAAACTCGGCAGATGGGAATCATTATTCTAGTTTTACTGATGAGGAAATGTGAGCAGAGGGAGGGATTAAGTGACTGAGGGCAAAATCCCGAGGCTGGGAATTAGCACACTGGGATCACGGGTTCAAGTGTTTGGACTCCAAAATCCACATTCTTTCCTCTTGGCCAATTTGCTTTTGACTCTTGACTCTGGGGTTGGGAATAATTCACATAAAGCCCTTCTTACAGTGCCTGACATGCTGTACATGGCAATAAATATTAGCTGTGGTGATGATGAAGATAAAGGGGATAATGATAATTACGTAGGGCCTTGTATTAATTTTGGGAAAGCAGGATGGAACAAGACAGACATAGTCCTAGACCTCATGGATCTTAGAGCTTATATCCTGGTGTGAAGGATATATATAATAAACACATAAATAACTCCATAATGATAAATTCTGACTAGGAAGGGAAGGGATGGGTTGCTTTGGGCCATGGCGCATGGTGAGGCTTAGACAACATTTTTCTTTTTGAAATGTTGGAGGACAAGAAGGCCGGAGACCTTCAGCAATGTCACATAGCAGTTATTGAAGACGCCTAAAATATTCCCCCAAATAGGTATGCAATGCTAACCAGCTTTGCTCTAATAAAGCTCTTCACCAGAGAGGCTCAATTACATCTGCAGTGGACTCTTCAGAAAGAAGCATTTAAAAGGCAGCTTCGTCCTTGACTCTTGATTCTGCATGTCAGAAGCACTTAACTCAAAAACCTCTGGATTACCAACACCAATCAAGGCATCTGCTCCTGGGCCAGACCACCCCCTGCCTGCTGCTCTGACACTGAAGGCACTTGTATTATCATTATGTTATCATTGAGTCAATTGCAGCTTGGGAAGATGAGCTCAGGGGCCCTGATATTTCCAGGCCTCCTTTCAAGGAATCGCTGCCAAGTACCTCTTCCCAGGAAACCTGCAATCTATATTTCATTTTATGACCTGAGATTCTGCTTCAGAAAAAAACAAACACAAAACTCCCCTTAATGGATTCATTGTGATTCCAAATTCCGTTGAAGATGCTAGAAGAGCATCTCATCTTACACCAACTAGGCTAGGTTCTGTCGTGGCTGCACAAAGCTGAATACTGTCAGAATTACTCTTGATGTGCTGAAATTTCCTTTGGAGCTGCCTCAGCAGGGTCAAGAGAGCCAGCTGTTGCTCCAGCACCAGCTTGGCCTTGGTCCTTTGGTTAAACCACCAGGTAAAGCAGCTGCCTGGGTTTACAGACCAGGCCATTACAGAATATACACCTTTAAACATTTCACATGACAAGAGGCTCCCTCTAAGAGACTTGCAAGGACAAAGACTTCAAAGAACAGAAGATTTTGCATGTTCTTCAAGCCCTGCTGTGCTTGTCTAAAGTTGCAATGGAGTACGTTAAATGTGTGCAGGATGGCACGCACTGAGCTTCTGCCTAAGATTATGGATCTCCATGGTGAGGTTCTTCTTTTCAGCATCTCCACGTCCACAGAACTGGCAGAGCAACAATGCACAGTGGGTTCCCATTCAACGTCAATGACATGTCCTCTCCTAACTGACCCACCAAGTAAGAGGTTACCAGGACATTTTGTAATAAGGGAAGAGATAAGAATCCTTGGGTGGAAGTAGCTGGGAGCCACAGTTTAGCTCAGTTTGGTGAAGTCATTTCTAATATCTATAACTTTGCATAGTAACAACTTTACTACTGAGCATGGCTCATCAGTCATCTACTAGCAATGATGTGATAATATCAGGCTAAGATTAGACAAATCAGCCACCAATGAACCAATGACATTTTTGTGAAGTTGTCGTTGGACAATAAAGAATTAGAAATGCAAAAACTGCATATAGTTTTTATTGAAACTAAATGTATCCAAATTTCTAAACTGTCCTTATACACCAAAAGACAATATTGGCAAGCCAATCAATATCAGCTCATGAAGAATAATTTTCTTAGCAAAATAAATCTCAAAGATAAGCAAACATAGATAGTTCCTATTTATAAGAAATATGCTTTGGTTCCACTTCTTCTTCTATATTAATATAATTAACATTTATTCTCTACATCCAACAGTAACCTCAGATGACAAGTGTAACATCACCCAATGGCAATTGCTATCAAAAGTATAGATCTTACTTTATTTTTACCTTCACCTGACATACTCTGGCCGTATATTGACCACTTAGGAACATTCTTCTGGCTGTAAATCCAGAACATATAACTGTACATTTTCTGCTCATACAAACCCATTGATGAGTGCTGATTATAGAGCAGAGAAACCAAAGGTGTGCTCAAGCGCTGAGCGTTCCCCCCTCAGAGGACTAACCTGAAAATGATCCTGTCTTGCGTACAAATGAAATATTTAAAACAATGTTTTGATGCCCTGAGTCATACCTGACATGTCTGTCAATTTTTGCAGACGCTGGGAGTGATTAGATTTGGGGGTCAGTTACTTTAAGGTCATCTGAAGACCACACATGTTAATTTCAAATAGAGGATGACAAACCTGATAAGCAAAACTTTATAAAATAAAAAGATATGAAATCAACTTACTCTACTAGTTGGTATGGGAAAAACTTTTGTATTAAGTCCTGTCATCTAAAGGTAGGGAACCTGGTGTTAAAAGAGATAAATTTCCTGACAAATAACCCTGATAAGTTAAGGCACCGAGAAAATGTACTGTAATGAACTACTTCAGCCACAAGTAGCACTTATTCTCGGTGAGGAGCGGGGCAGAGGGCAGGGAGACTGCGGTTTCATGTTTCAAGGAATTCATTTGTAAAGAACATAGTCTTAGGGGTTAATAATAAATCTAGAAAAAATCTGTGTAATGAATGTGTGAGGTGACAGAGCAAGCAGGCAGGCAGGAGGTCACAGCGGCAAAGGGTTAACCTATAAAGACAATGCAATGGCCCAGAAGTGCTTTAAAACTCAATTAAAATAAAACCAGATCCTGTTAGTTTGTCCAATCCAGATTTAAGACTCATTCTGTATTATCTGTGCATATGAAAAAGGGGGCAGCGAGTGGATATTGAATGATGCTCACCCATTTTCTCAGCTACAGAAAACACTGGCTTCCAGCCCAATGAATACAATAGCCACATGCTCAAGACCTTTAATCATCTAATTAACGTAGTATCATTTTAGCAATTAGTTCAAATGACCACACATAACTTTTTCCTTTATAAGATGAAAATTGTAAATATTTTAAAGATACTTGTTATACCATGCCATTTCCTGTGCATTAAGGGCATACAACAGTAGTTAAAAGCAGAAAATGACCACGAAAGCTTTTAAATAATAATAATGTTTAAAAATACACTAAACCAACTCTAATATGGGCAATCGCTGATTGTCATTTCATTAAACTCATATGCCCTAACAAATGGTATTATAAAATTAATAATAACTATAAAAACTCTTCACAGAACATTGCTCTTCCTCCACATTTTCTCCCCATTTCCACCAAGGAGCTGAATTTTAACTTCAAATTCTTCATACTCTCCTCAAACCAGATAACGTCACAAGTCGCTTCGAATAAGTTACTAATTTGGGGGTTACAAAAATAACGTTGTAGAAAAGTGTACTCATGCAAAAGAAATGATTTCTGTGTGATTTGTCTGGTTCTGCCCTTTGGCGGTCTGTCTGTGATTGGACCGCTGGCCAATATGTTTGCACGGCTGTCAAGGATCCCTGGTTTCTGACGGACCAACCCAGTTCCAAGGGAGTGTTATTTGTTTGGGAGCGCAGAGGCAATCAATCCGTAATTGGTGCTCAGCACTGATTGAAATCCTCCGTTGGCAAAGAAAACAGCAAACATGGCCCTTGCCTTAAAGAGCTGGCAGTGTGACAGAGGACGCCAGCAGCCACACACAGAGAAGCGCTCACACCGAGCTCCCGGGCGCGGCTGAGTCGTAGACACTGTGCGTTACTTAGAAGACTCCTTTACAAAGCCCTGGACTGGTAACATTTTGAACTGAAGTTTATGCTTTGGAGTGAAATGGTGATGCTTTCCTTGGGTCTCAGGGAGTCTTCAAGGCAGGCGAATTCAAGTAAAAGGAAACATTTTCCAAGTGCTGTTATGGCCCAGGTATCACCATTAGGGTTTAAAGACATCATTCCCTGTTTCATGTCTCACAGTACATTCCAAGGCACTTGTTTTCCTAAGAGGTGGGGACTCCGATATTGCTCAGCCTGTTTCTCCCTCAGCGATGTGGCAGAGAGAGAGGATCTCCCAGACCCCATCGACTCTCATATTCCACGTGTCCCACCGTTGGAACTGCCTGGGGGGCCTTCTCTTCTCAGTTAGAATGCCACCTCCGCGTTCCCATCATCACACATCACTGCACGGCTCCTGAGGCCCCGCTCCCGTGCCAGCCTCGCCTTCTGCTGCATCCTACCCCCCAGCCCCCGGCTTATATTCAATAAAGAGTAAGTACCTGCCCTGATCTGAAGACCCCACACACCCCCTTCCCCTGATCCTTCTGTCTGGGGGTGGGGCGGGGGGCTTTCTTACTTTGCCTGCCTGGTGAACTCTGTTCACCCTTCATTGTCACTGAGGTATCTGTCACCTCATCTTTGGAGCCTGCCCTGCCTCCCTCTCTCACTTCTTATTCTGTGTCCTCCGTAACTTAAACACATTTCTGTCACACTCTGTTGCAACTTATTTAAGTTTCTATCTCCTTGACTAAGCTGTGAGTTTCTTAAGAACAAAGCAAAACCTGGTCTTTTATCCCTCGTCGGCAGCCGTCCGTCTCGAGAGACGATGGTGTAGCTTAAGAGTCTATCTGCACCGCCGAGAATGGCTGTGCAGTCCGACTCGGGAGTGACACGGTATCTGTCTCCTCCCGTGTTGAATCGACATCTTGCGATGACGCTGGAGTGTCCTCTCCAGTGAAGCTGAAGCTACAGAGCCTGGGCAGGGTGATATGGAGGGTCTGCTGTTGCCCATGCAGCAGACCCCCCTCTCTTCGCAGCTGAAGGGTCCAAGGGAAAGACGGAGTCAATACAGCTTGGCTTCAGGTGCGCCGCAGGAGTTGCCGGTGTTGACTACAACGTCAAACCGCCTTAGGGACTCCGGCTCCGGATTTTCTGTCGGGGTTTACTCCCTTAGCCTTTCCCCTGAAGAGGTATGCCGCAAGGCAGCGGAGGTTTTTTGGAGTCAGAGTTTTCCTTCTCTGATGTGCCCTGACTGGAAGATCGAACCAGCGACACTTAGCTCGCAGGCCGATGCTCAATACACTGAGCCAAAACCAGCCAGGACAATTTTTATTATAAAAATCACTAAATAATATAAGTATATTTTAAATTCTATTTAAAACAACCCATTCTTAATTAGGGCTTAGTTAAAGCCAGCTAGTGGTAAATGTATATTCACGTAGTTTAAGATCTGTACAGGATGCTATGCAAATGGTATTTCTGCCTATGTCCAGTATACAGTAAATATGCACCTGTATGAAAAGCTCCCATAAACTTTGATGCTGTTTCTTACTTTAATCCAGTACTTTTAAATCAGATACCCTCAAATAGCAGTTTTCCCTACATAAACTAGAAGTATAATAAATTTTAGTACATGGTTTTTTTAGGTGTATAAATATACTTTGCTGGTATATATGACATTTTAGAATGGTTTAGGTCTCTAATTTGTTGAACATGATTCAAATATTTTAAACCAAAATTGTAAGTAACATTTATCAGGAAGCAATAATAGTAATAATTTTGAAAATCAAGAAAAGCCTTCATCAATTCATACTTAGACCATTTACCATTCCAAAATGTACTCTTATCTTTTTTTCTGGTACTCTCCATAAAGTCTCGAGTTTGATTGGCTGATATAACAAGCAAAATATCTTATGAATGTTTTTTTGCCCTCAAGAAGCTATTCTAAATGAAATAGTCTTCCACAAATTAATGAATTCATATTTTAAGATGCATTTGCAAAATGTTCTATCATTCCAATGCTAATTTGCAGCTTAGTTAAGAAATGTTAGCCTACCAGGAAAAAAAAATTTTTAATGGGTAATGAATGTCATGTTTGCACAGAAAAAAAGGACATGTGAATATAGAGCCCATATGTACCGGTTGTGGCAAGACAGTGCATTTAAGTGATTTTATTATACATATTACTTCAAATATTCAACAGCATTTAGATATACCTTTTAAGCAATGATTAAATTTTAAAATCACATTAAATTGCATGCAGTTTCTACAAGTCCATTATAGAACAGGAAAGGAAACAGTTAATATACTAATTACAGTAATTAAGAGTTGCCGATTTAATTATAGTTGAGAATATGAATGCTCTAACATTTGTCACAGTGTAAAAAACAAACCTCTGATGCAGAGACTTTGTTCACAAACATCTAATGGAGACCTCCTCTGCCTCACTCTGTGTTTCTCTGCTGACACCACAGCAATGGGTTCAGACTAGAGAACTTGTCAGCAATCAGGCAGGAGGAGGCTAATTAGCGTGCAGGTTAATGAGTGTGATGGCTCTTGACAGCATTTTGTTACAGCCTCTTCTGTATTTAAACAATAAATGATTACTTATATACAGTTGAGACATTCTAACCATAACAGCCAAGCCCACATTTGGTTTTACAAGTATAAAATCAGTTTCTTTCTTTCTAAATCAAAAATATAAAATTTGCATTAGTTATATGTCTATCACATTCTCACAATATGCTGAAAAGGTAATATATGTACATTATATAGAGGTATGCCCTTTTGAGATGAAAATTTCCATTGAAAAGATGCCCATTAGGTGATATAATTGGGTTGCTGAATAATACTTTAAATATGGCAGCTTTTTAGTAAGGTACAACTTCCCTAAAAAAAAAAAAATCAAGGAAGAGTTTTGTCTTCATTTTTTATTCTAGATTTCTCTCTCTGTGAAATAGGTATACAAGGCACACACAGAGGAATCTCTTCACTTACCTTGTTGGTTACCAGGGATTTGAAAACAGGTGGTGAATTAAGGAAATAGCTCTATTGAGAGATTAACCCATTTCATCAGCCAGTGGAGAAGGAAATAAGAACATTTTACAGCATCCCTATAATCCATATATTTAGTGGTAACAGAAATGCCTTAATAAAAGCACTAAGAAAAGGCAGTAAGTGAGTACTTTGCAGCATTTTGATTTACTCTATAAAGTAGAGAATATTCCAGTCTACGTAGTCTGATTTTTATTTACATGAATGGAAAATATGTGTCCAAGAAAACCTTATCTGAGAATTAAACTGAACTTTAGCTGCGTAATATCAAGGGAGGGTTATTTCTATTTAATATTCAGTGTTCCCTAGAAATCTGAGCACAGACATGGAAGAAACGCCTGCTGAGATTCACACTGCTTTCTAAATTATTCTGCATACATGAAAATATTATTTGTGTACCTTCTCACTACTATATAATGAACATTTGAGTAAAAATAGAAAAGTAATAAAAATTTCAAATATAAACCTTTCTAATGCTCTTTTTTATGTTTAAGAATTAAAAAGTATTATATCCATCACAATTATGGTAGGCGATAAATAACTGTACATCAAAAAGCGTTAGTAGACCTGTGAAGATTTAGTAGCAGAAAAGAGAAAAGAGTGGAAAAACCAAAACAATTTGTTTCTGGGTTAAAAGGTCCAGGTGTAGTGAGTGCCTATAATTTCCAAGGGACAAAAGGAATAATACATATTCAAGTTCTGTGGTTAGTTTGTCACTTTCTCTTGATTATTTTGAATAATAAATCCTTGAGGTCAAAATACAGTACTTTAAAATTTCTCCATCAATTGTGTGCTACTTACACATCTGAATTCTCTATTACATTATAAACAGTATATGAATATAGGTTTTTCTGTATCATGCATACATTCTTAAATAATAAACATACTATTATTAGCTTACAGGTATGTCCTATCACACATAAATGCAAGCTACTGCACATTTTATAATTTATACCCTAAGCTGGTTAATATAGATCCTTAAGTCCCAAGGTCACCATGCTGTACGAAATCTAGGTGTGTATGTAAACAAGTTTTCCTAAATTCTAACCCAATTAAATATTATAGAATCAAAATGTATCTCTGAATTATATGATAATTCCAACTAGGGACTTTTGAGGGGGAAACTGACACCTAGCCAAAACCACAACCCATTCTGCCTGTTTAAGTGAGAATATTCCTCAGTCCGAAAAATTATTTATAGAGATTTTTTACTACCCTTGTATACTGCAATGTTATTTCCTTTCCCACACACTAGCAAAGTCCATTTTCACAACTGCTATAAAGCGGCATGTTCACAGCTAGTAAAACAACTCAATAAATAGCCTCACGAAGCTATAGCTGTCTCATATCCTTTCCTCAATAAAAACAGAGGTGAACTGCTTACTTTCAGCAGCACACTATAAGAAGACAGAAGCATTATGACTGCTCATACATTCTGACTATCATTTGCCACAAGCTATATCTGTCAGCATTAAATAAAGCTGCATTATAAATGTAAACAAAACACCCACATCTACAAAATGAGCTGTCCACCATGGCTGTAGGCATGAATTGAACCCGCTTATTGACTCAGGTTGCTCTTTTTATTCTTCTACAAAGACATGCATTTACTTTACTCTACAAGCATACTAGATTTCAGAAAGGCAACTAGTCTTGTGCTAGAACAAAAAGGACACGTGTTGACAAAGGCATACCTTAACAGGAATAAAATTGTGTAGACAAACATTGACCAATTGTTTAAAAGTCGATTTATTTCCAAATGCTACCCTAGATCAAAACACTAAATTGTAACTAATCTGTGAACCTAGCCCTTTAAAAATATATACTTATGTACTATAAGAGGTAATTTACTATCAAAAACAAAAGAACTTTAATTTCCAATATCTAATGATAACAAATGAAAGGTATGGAATGACACCCAACACAATTGTCCCACTTTCCACTCCTTGAGTACATATCAATAAAGTGGGGAGTTAAATATTCAGGGAATTCAATTTTCAGGGCATAAAATTGATTCAAGCTAAAGAAACGGTTTCTGAAAAAAATGAATATATCACTTGTAAAATGCTTTTTGGACTTTTTCCAGGTGTAAAAACGTTAAATAAAAGGGTACTAAACGCTTTGTAAGCTTAAAAACATTTTGTCAGTTTTATTCTTTTTTAATTCTGTGGAATTAATAGATAATTCTGAATTTACTGCATTAAGTTTACATCCTCACTTAGAATGTTTCAAAAAAGTAAGGAGGAGGCCTTTCCCGTTTACTGTTGCCCCAAGATAGGACACAATGCTAAGGAAGTAGGCGTCCAAGTTACAGATACATGGGAGTCCTGGGAGTAAATATACTTTCAGTAATATTCCAACAGGTGTACTGCATGTCAAGATTTTAGCCTATTTCTAGGCTTATTTTGAAAAGGACCATCATCATGCCAAATCATGATAAATGAAAGTATGCTCTGAAGACATTCATTACAGATAGAGCCAGAGTGTACATAAAACTACCGATACACATGCATTAGAGTAAAAATGAAATATAGTATTCTTTCAAACAACCACATGGGGCTCTTCTGTATAGTTGATCAAATAATTTCTCAATTAGTTTTCTCCACTAACTTGACTGACTGCTTTGGTCTTGTGTAGATAGTTACAGAACTAAATTTAAAATAAGCTTATGCAGCCAGATACCACCAAACAGATTTCTAAAAAAGAGAGAAAGAAATATAAACATGCAGAGACCAAGTACTCCAAAGAGGTTAGCCTTTGTCACCTGTTGAACCATCCAAGAGTCATTGAGGTCTAAAAGTTTGTATCTTTATCCTTAAGTACAAAGTGGTCCACAGGTTAAAGTCTAGATGTTAAAAGCAAGAAGTAAAATGCAATGGTTAAAATATTAACACATACTGTCACAGCTTATTCTTATGGAGGACATCATCCTCTATGACAAGAAAAACATAAGTGTTCCTTTGCTTCTGTAGATGGTTATTAATTATTACTGCCTTTCCTTCCTGAGATAAGCCTGTTAACAAGAACTAGAGAATTGCTCACAGCTGCTCTCCATATTGGGTAGGTTGCATCATTGTTTACGATGTTTACAGAAAAAAAGGGAAATCAGTACAAAGAAATAGTATGGAGTAATTAATGTATTGTTGTGTTGTAATTTCCACTTTCTACCTTCATTTAAATAAAATAAAGCTCAGTAATGCCAGCGTAAATCAGGGGGAGCCACAGGGGAGCACAGCAAGGCAAAGACATTAAAGCCAAACCAAAGCCCTTCTTCACCCAAGCTACTATTATTATTACTTGTGCAAAGCAAATATTCAGCCTCCAACCCTAAATCATTTCAATTCCTATTTCCAAGTATAATTTAATCTTTTTCAGCGACACTTGATGCTTACTTCATCACAGCATAATGGCAGATTAAAAAGTTGTTGAATTAAATATTAAAGAGGACTTCAGGCAGTTCTGCATTTTTAAGGAATAACACAGATTGGGGATGAAATGAGAAGCCCAAATGCATATTTTATACCAAAAGGAAAGAATACATATATTTTTCCTTCAGGCCACCTACTTTGTAATAAAACAGGGAAGGTTTTTATTTAGTGGATAAAAATGTGAAATAGTATTATAAGCTTCATATTACTATAATCTGGCACCACACAATGATGTCAAAGGTAATGATACTAAGGATATGATTTTTTGGACAAGTATATTTTTAAAATAAGTATATTCATAATATATCACTTTTGCATTCTGATTTTTAAAATTAACTTATTTATGGAAATTTATCTCAGAGATAAAAATATCACAGATGATAGCATCAAAAGCAAACCATTATGTAAATAATTTTATGATACAAACTGTTCTGAGTGGGTATTAAAAAAAAAGTTGGGCCATAATGGTAAATACAGTTCCAATTAGAATGCTGGCTAGATTACTAGGCCTAACTTTGGAAGCTCCCATAAGATTCAGGTAAAATTAAAAACAAAATATACATACCAATACTCCTTAACTCTTAAGTGGATTGGAAACAGAGTCAAAAAAAATTTTGTGCACGTTTATACTTAAAATATATACAGGTAATAATACAAAGATCTACAATAGCCCATGAATCACTAAGTTTGGTATATGTTTTTAATTTTGTTGTTTTTAAAGAAGAGATTGTTTTTTCCATGAAATTCAAAAGAAAACAAACTTTTAAATTCTTTGTTCACTGTAAATTCAAACAACTTAATGGCAGAGAGGGAAGGACTCCATGAACATTTTATTTGTATAACATCAAATTACAATCTTTTTGTACATGTATACATTTTTGCATAGTAGTTGTACCTAAGTACTTTCATTTCTGCTTTTTCATTTCACTTATGTTACTAGTACTATCTGTCTGATTGAACCAAATAAAATCATCATTTTTTAAGTCAAAATGGTCAGATATCAACAATTTCCTATGATTCAACATTCATTTTAGAAAGTTGCCTCTTTATATATTTCCACTTGAAAGGAGAAAAAGTGATCCACAACAGGATGTTTTAAGCAATCACATATGACTTTAGAAGTATGTAGTATATAGAGGGATCAACGTTTTCCTTAGAGGCCAAGGAAGCGAATGACATTTGTGTTCTTGAAAAATAGTTCACTTTTGGAACAAGTCCAAGGTATAAATGTCATAAGAGAGTATTAAACATTTTAAAAGTAAAACTTTGTGTCTACCTATTCAAAGAAAGAAAATGATAAAAGTACTACAGTCATTTCTTCAAAAATTATGACTTTGGCTAGGGTAGAGCAAACCGTCACCGTGGCTGGCAACTACACATGGCCTTGAAACGATGGCCTAATTCCTTTTGGAAAAATTTTCAGTGTGTTTGCTCCCGGCTGAATGTGACACGGATTTACTTGTGAAATACTGCACACGCAACCCTTTACTTTAAAGAAAAGTACAAAATATGCCCGTGGAATTGTTTCGCAAATCTAAAAAAGGGGCAAGCATTTTCAAATTATCCTTTTATTAAAATATTTTCAAATCTCCGTGTTCTGCGGTCCTACTGGCATGGATATTTGGCTAGTCATTCCGAGCAAGCATACAATTCTAAGTCTACACAATTAGATGCATAAACTACACTGTAGAAATACAGCACAATAATATTTACTGATACCCTTTAAAAGTGCAAGAAGAATAAACAAAATACATTCATCCTCCCTACCAGCTCCAATATGTCTTGACTAGAGCCAAGTTACTGGGGAAAACAGTAAGGGAGATAGTGGTAACAAGAGCAATTTTTCAATGGTTTCCATATTTAAATTCCAGGAAGAGCAAAAATCTTAATATTCTGGAATGCTCTCCCTAAAGCAATAATGAGGGAATAACTTCCCATGACTTAGGACATAGTAGGTACTTAATGTTTATAGAGTTAAATTCCCTGTGGAATTCCCTATGGAATTCAGTCTCCTATTGACAGCCATTAAGTTTGGATGCTTCAGAGCCAATTACAACGGGAAACCTGGAAAATTGTTTCACATTTATGGTGAGGGGTTTAAAGGTCTGTTTTCTTTCTTCTGCTTCTTTATTCCCCCCGAACCACTGTTTTCCCAGAATATCCTTGTTTTGTAGCCGGTTTGGAATTTTTTCCTATCGGTCAAAGATGTTCACCTGGTGATTACGCCGCCATCCTCCTCTGTCCTCTGAGATACCAGGGTCGGCATCAGCCCAGATACTTGAAATCAGGGAAACGCAGCCCCTGCGGTTGCCAAGCCTCAAATCAAGTCTCAGGTTTGGATTGGAAAGGCACAAACTCTGGGGCTTGAGAGCAGCCTCCCAGGTGACACTGACCCAAGGACACAAGGCCCGCTGCTGCTGCTGCTGCTGCTGCTGCTGCTGCTGCTCTGCTAGCAGGAAGCGCGGGCCCCCGCAGCCGCAGCCCACCCCGGCCGACCGCCCGAAAAGCGGCTGGCGCAGGGGGCGGGGCGCAGGGGGCGGGGCGCCGCGCCGCTCTCCGGCGGCCCATTGTTCTCCGAGGTGCGGGGCGGTGGTCCCCAGCAGTCGGGGGGGCTGCGCCGGGAGGCCAGCTGCTGGGCTCCTCTCCGCTCCCCGCAGTGGCGCCCCCGCCCCTCCGATATTCTCACCGCCCTGCCTGCATAATTAATGTAAACGGGGCAGCCTCCTTGTCATGTGCGGGCTCTCCGGGTTTACTTGTGTGCGACGCTTACACAGGAATGTTAACCAGAGAAAGCAGCCTCACAACAGGGGTAGAAAATCAGCCTGTCAGGGACTCACTCCAAGTGTCACGGAATGTGGAGCGGCTTCCAGATTGTTTCATCAAGGTGACTGAGAACAAAAACTACTCGGAACAGAGAAGTCGGGCTTAAACTGAGCTCCCACACATCTATTATTTATCTCCTTAGATTCCTTAGGAACGAGATTCCTACCACGTCGTTATGTAAAACTCGGGGCTTGAGAAAGGGAGTGAGGCTGCTACGAGGATGCACAGTCAGGCCTTGGATCGGCCCGTGCGACGCAAACGCACGCCCGACTCCGCGCCAGCGCAGACGCCTTTCAACAGCCCCCCAGCCAGGGGGGACGAGGCCCAGAGCAAAAGCCACCTCTCCACGGGTCAGTGAGTTACTCCGAGAAACCACGGGTAATCGTGGGCGACTCCGCACTTAACTGAAATGAAGGCCGACGTCTCTGGGGTTGCAGAAGAACCCTTCAGTAAGGTGCCCGTTTATATGACTGCTATTCCACCTCCAAATTATGTTAGGGACATTTTACTGTAATTTGTGGTCATTGATTGTTTGTCTTTCCCCCTAACCTGCTGTGGGAAAAAATGCTTAAGTCAAAATATAGAGTAAACTTCCAAAGCACATTTTACACCAAAAAACATGTTGTATTTTAAAGTAATTTCTACTTAATATTCATAATCATTCTGAATATTCTGTGTGAGGTATATCCTCTTTCCCAAAGGAGCAGAGAATGTGATTTCCCAAGCTTATGCTGCCTGACATAAATTAGCACAAACTCCTGCGTATATACTCTCTAAACTAGAATTTTAAAAAAATTAAAAATTAAGAATATACATCTCAAAGATACACATTTAATTAGGCTTAAAGAAACAGGGTATCTGTAAATTTGTGGCCCAATTATCAGTTGGACCAAGGATCTAAGTGTTTTTATAACGGTAAGTAATCAAATCCAAAACTTTCCTCATGTTTAGTCTTTACACAAATTAGGAGAGGAAATGAAGTACATTAGAAAAGAAACACCCTCCCCGGCCCCTAAAAAAATCCTTCAACAAGAAATACAGCCTATGTCACACATTTCAATTTGACAGTGCGTTCATTAGGTGTTGTCAAGAAACAAAACAACAACAAAATTGGAATATCAAATCTTATGCCTCCCAAATAAAGCCATCGAGGGAGTGAGTGTTCTTGTAAAGGCATGTGTGCCACCTCTCCTCTCATGTAACAGTGACTTAATCCTGAATGTTCTCAAGGAATTCCTCCACACAAAGGGGTCAACTATAGGCCACAAAATAACCTTGTACACATTTGTCTATTAAACGATTGAGAACTAAATCCACCTGCACGTCTTCACTGGCTTAATTAAGGAGACGTGCAATAGCTGAAAGTAATACCTTTATCTATTCAATACACTGCACAACAGAGGAAATCAAAATGAACATGCCGGTCAAAAGGTTTACTTTAGACAGAAAGCAGCCCGTCAGAACATTATTACAAATTAAAGGTATTATATTCAAGTCATTTTTAATCTCTTAAAAATGAATGACCCTTCTCTACACATTAAATCATTTTTCTCTACAGAAGTAACATTTCTTTATGTCTAAATGCACATAGTCCTTCATCATGCTTCAGTTCTTTTCCTAGAGATGGTAGAGGTCTAATACTCTCAATTCGAAGTCAATGTTCTCACCAAGTTTGGAATCATCTCTCTTTACATGATATAACTGACTCATCACATATTTTAAAAACGTGAACTCACAAACTTATTACCCACAGTACTCTTATCTTCTGAATCTCATTTTACTGCATTAAAATTCTTATTGGCATTCTGTAGTTAATAGTTTCTATGTTAATATATGCTGCTTTATATCTAGTAACTCAGAGAAGGAAAACTCTGACTCCAAAAAACCTCCGCTGCCTTGCGGCATACCTCTTCAGGGGAAAGGCTAAGGGAGTAAACCCCGACAGAAAATCCGGAGCCGGAGTCCCTAAGGCGGTTTGACGTTGTAGTCAACACCGGCAACTCCTGCGGCGCACCTGAAGCCAAGCTGTATTGACTCAGTCTTTCCCTTGGACCCTTCAGCTGCGAAGAGAGGGGGGGTCTGCTGCATGGGCAACAGCAGACCCTCCATATTATCCTGCCCAGGCTCTGTAGCTTCAGCGTCATCGCATGATGTCGATTCAACACGGGAGGAGACAGATACCATGTCACTCCCGAGTCGGACTGCACAGCCATTCTCGGCGGTGCAGATAGACTCTTAGGAAGCTACACCATCGTCTCTCGAGACGGACGGCTGCCGATGACAACGACGACGACGATATCTAGTAACTGCTTAGTAAATATAAGATAACTTCACCCTTATTTTCTAATAGTATCTAAATTAGCCTTCTAATTCTGGAACTTTTTATTTTTAAGAACTTAAAATATATATTAAAATATCAATCTTAATGTTTTAAAAAGGACGCCAAATTTAGGATAAGTACAATGAAATATAAACAGAAAAGTCCCTTGAGATACTGGTGTGAACCCTGCAGCTCATTGATTTTGTTCTTGATAATATGCTATTAAATCGGCAAACATGCTGACCTTGTGTGCAAAGGTAGAATTGTGCATATGCAACAGAAAGGTAAAAAATAAATAAATAAAATAAAATAAAGCTTCAAAATGACTATTTAAAACTAGGCTACAAAAACTTAAAATACAGACAAGCACTCCATAGTTTATTTAAAATTGGCAACCACAATTTAACAAGCTATTCTAACAAATGATTAGCATGGCGTGTGCTTTTCTTTAGCCATCAATTACGACACGGGGTAATGCAGGGCACAACTTAAGTGTCAAATTACAATATGCTATACAATCCACTTTGCAACACAGCTTTCAGTTTGCCTAGCAATTACACTACAGAGCACACTGCTTTTCATGAAAGGAATTGGTCAGAACTGTTTATAAGAATTACTACAAATGTTTATATATTTATATTTTAAAGGATTAGTTAGCAAATTCATAAAATTTCTCTTTAACCTTTGATAAAATGGCTGGGCAGTCTGGTGTTGGTTTAAAAATGCATATAACCAGAACGGTCTGGGTAATTTTCTTTTTAAAATAAGATTTATCCGTGGTATGTGACCAAAGTAGAATAGTACTTTTTCAAGACTGAAGTATAGTCTTTTCATTAATTTGTCCATTAAGAAAACTTTTTATTATTTGACTGCTGGAACAGTGAATATCTAAATTAATGAAATCTATAATCATTCTGAAAAGAGAGCAACATCTCTTTATAATTCTCAATTAGACAGATAAGGATTTAAATGCAAAATAAACTAGTAGAATTTCAGAAATATGGTTCAGATTGTAATTTTCACATGGCAATCACTGTTTCAAATTCTTGATCTATCAGCAGAGAAAATGAATAAAGGTTATCTGTCTTAATTGTAGGACCATCCATTAATTCATAAAACTCTTATGTGAATAAATACTTAATGAGAAAAGGGAAAAAATACACAAAACAGTTTTTATGCTGTTTTTTTCCATTCTGCTGCTGTCCTTTCTCCTGCATTTGCCTAAAGGCTCTCAGTAAATTACACTCCCAGTAAATGACTGTAATTTACCCGTTGAATTCCCTTGTTCAGGAAAAGCACAAAAACACATTCCAGCATTTCCACAGCTCAAATCTACTATTCGGGATGCCAAGAACAATCCATGGGCAGTAATTTGAAACTGTTTGAACCTTCAAATGAGGGAAATTAGAAATGTTTTGAGAGCTAAGATTTTCAGTGAGGAGATAAAAACCTGATAAAATCTAACTTCTTTCTCTTTCTTCCCCCTCCCATATCAGAGGCAGAGGTCTAAATAAACTATTCCACAGTAGATTTTGAGACAGTGCTATAAAATACAGTATGAATAATATGTCAAATTTACATTTACTAGGTTAACCTCTAGTGATAATACACACTACATTCATGTCATGCTTAATGTTTAAAACATAGATCCTCCTGTGCACTTTTCTATCACAACTATCTCCCTGTGCACTGTCTACCTGACCATCACTCAAAATATCCTCTAGCACAACTTATATGAGCAGAGTTATAAGGACTCAAGGCCCCAAGGATACCAAGCAGTCCCTTTTAAAATTATCTGTATAAACAAGAACCAAGACTTTCCATTTGGTTATGTTTCAATATAGAGAAGTCCAGTGCACAAAGAAATGTAAAAATTTACATGGGCCCGACTTGAATTGTATAACTTGGTATTTTCATATGTAACTCAGGCCAACATACAGAATAAACCAGCATAATCCCCAATGTAAAGACCTCCTCACTGCTGTAACACACATGGACATGCACATGCACACACACACCCTAGAGTTAAGAACATTCAATAACCGAAACAGGCTATTTCACTCTGTCTAAAGGCAGGTTTTTATATGGCAAAATGGTTATAAATCCTCATTATCCTAAATAAAGTTACAGCACTTTAAACATTTCCAGGGAGAACATTCTCTCTTCTAAACAACTACCTTAGCGAGTAATAGGAAGCAATATGGTTGCACTTGTGTCACAGTTGGAAGCCTTTTTAAACTGTCGCCCTGCTAGCAAACCGATTCTACATATTAAAATGAATGTGTTGCTTATTTCAAGGGGAAAAATCATTTATAAAATCAAGACCATTATTAGGATATTGTGACTTCCTCTTTAAAGTAAAGCAGAAGTATAGAAGGCCATAATCTATGTATATATGGTCACATAACTTCACTCTCCATCAGTCTGGTCTCAGAACAAAAGGTATTCTTCAAAGATGAGACTTTGTATTGTATATTTAACATTTAGTAAGCAAACAGCTTATTACACCAAATGTACTGATCACAAATTATATAGAGGAAAGAACTTCTAAATTTCCCTTTTAGTATAAGAGGTGAAGTCTTTACAAAAGTCTGTGACTAAATTATATAAACTGTTTTAAAAATGCCATGTATGTAATTTTATCTACTTTATACCATCTGAGAAGTACATCCTTTTCCAATAACCATGTTGGTATCAAGAGTTCTCTAACTATTGTAACAGCTGAATAATGACTGAAGCAGATTAACAGTTTATGTAAGTTGAACATCAGATCTAAGATGAAGTTCAAACAGAAAAGTGAAAGATAAGCATTACCATTTACTGGGCAGATGGATGATGCTTTTCTCATGCTCAAGGTTGTATTTAATTGTGAAAAATACACTGGAACCTTAATAACTGCTCAACATGCTTTTCTTAAACCTAGGTATACAAAGCCCATATGGTTTTTAAATTCCACATAGATAATGGAAGAAGTTATGTGTTCCCAAGTGGGTAACCATGACATCTCTCACCAGGGATTTGCAGGGCCATGCTGCTTCTCTATGGAATGGTCGCTTTGCTTGTTTTTGAAACATTCACCCCTTGTATATGCTTAAGCATTAACTTTGTTAGCACTTAATGTGAATGATTTAAAGTTTTTATAATCTCAGAGTTTTTTACATTTGGAGTATATATTCAATTCAATAGATATCTCCTGCATATTGTGTATAAAACTGGGTAAAGCAACTAGTAATAAAGTAATTAACCTCTCAACCAAGACAGTATACGAGTATGTTCTGCTGTTCTTGATTGAAATTTTCTCAGTTAATTTCTAGACAATTACATTATCTATTTCATAATTGCAAACCTGGATGAATTGTTTCTAAAAGTTGCATCATGTTTCATGCCAATAGAACCTATGAATGCATAAATGCTCCTGTTTCTAATATCACTGTTATCAAGCCAAAAACAATTATACTCATTTGAGTTATAGCAACCAATAAACTTAGATAATCACCATATGCAACACAACATTTTGGCACTTGAACTTAAAACTCTCGTAGACAGCTATAGATTGCTTCTAATGCAAAGCACTCTTGTCCTACCCAAGGCTGCCAATAGAAATGCCAAAGCTGCTGAACACTGCGCATCCTAGTAATGCTGTCAGTAAATGGCACATTCACACAGCCCCCAATCCTCTCTTCCCAGGCATGGTCTTCTCCAGCTGCAGCTTAATTTCCTGTGACTTGCCTAATTACTGTAATTAAGGATTAATTGCCATTAATTATTCACACATAAGCTCATCGCAAATCATGGGGTAAATGTCTTATGAAAGCTGCCATACAAGCCATGTATAAACACACTGGGATGCTTCAGGCAGGCGAATCTATCACTCAGCCCCCAAGCAAATCTCTGTGCTTCTCTTACAAAAACAGCTATAACTCTCAGAAACTCGACAGTCCTTTCAGGTAAGCATCAGGTTACAAAGCATGTTTTCCTGTGGAAGCCACAACGGTTTTATTAGTACTATAAATGCTGTTTTATCTTTCCAACTGCTATTTTTATGTTTCCATTTTTATTCTACAGTGCTCGGTTTAGGACAACCACTTGCTTCAAGGAGGAATGTTTGCAGTTGTTACTTCCCCCATCACAGTTTGAAATAGTTCCATGTGGTTTACAACACATGACCATGCAACTGGGATCAAGCATGCCAAAAACAAGTCAACGGATCAGCTCCACAAGAGAGATGGAAACCATTTGATTTTCAAAAGTCTCAATTTTGTAAAAAAGCTATACACATCATCTAGTCACTGCTCGGGTGTTCCTTATAAGGCAGGTTACCAGCTCAGCCACGAAGGTACCACTGACAAGAAGACTGAAAATGGCAAGCAAACAAAATAGCCTTGTATAGATTATTTTTGTATTAGTTGGGTTCCCCTCTGGTATTTTCGCAATTATAAAATATAGACGTCATTCCTTTGTAGAGTTAGAAAAGAAATAGTTTCTTCCAAGTATTTTTAATAGACCCTGAGCTGATAAAGGAACTTCCAAATCCTAGTCTAGAAATTATACTAACACTTCTTTCCAGTTATCTAGGTCTATGATGTTTAAATGTTTTAAAACAGAAGAATTCATTTTAACAACAGAATAAACTACTGTCTATGTTAAAAGACTTAAACCACATCAACACTGCCCTAGGAAATTTAAGTATAAGTAGGCAGAATGTTGTTCTAATTGTTACGTTAGTTCCTTCTGCAGCAAATTAATGCATGAAACATTTTCATTTTGGTATATGTTTGTGTGCCTGAGTTAAACATTTATGTTAATGGACCTTCTGGCAGATTTCTGATGTTTCAAATACTCCTCTAGAACAGCAGCTTTTCAAGTAAGAGTTCTTTCCCCCATCTTCTGCAGTACTTAAAGCAGGGGTCTGTAGCAACTAAACTAATTTCATAGTTTCAAAGTCAAAGGTTAAAATCAACCACTTGAATAACTACAGATCATATTTACATTCAAGCAAAATATAACTAAATGCACTGGTTATCCAAAGTGAAAAAAACTAAATATATATGGTCTACTACTTAATTGATGACATATATTCAAATCACAATTTTGACCAGTTCTTAAGGGAGAAAAAAAATAAACCCCATCATTCTTTGGTTCCAAAGATTTAAAGGGCACACACGACTTCTGTAGTGATCACAATGTGTTCCCAATATCTTTCAGAACCTTCTCTACAAATACCCAGTCACGCACCCACTTGAATGGGCCAACGTTAGAAAACAGTTGAAACCACAAGAGAAGCAGCTCAGTTCTTGTATATTTAACTTTTATTACTCTGCAAAGTAATGAGAGAGGCACAAAGCCTGATAACATTCCTCAACTGAGACACAATTCTTTTCCTGTAATTTGAGATTTCTAAAACCAGAATATTGTTTACAAAGTCCCAATCTTTTTCACCAACCATGATGCAGTTGAAAATTCACATATAACTTTTTCTTTAATCCTCACCTGAGGATGTTGACTGATTTTGGAGAAAGAAGAAGTGGGGGTGAAGAGAGAGAAAGAGAAATATTGATATGAGAATCATTGATCGATTGCCTGCTGTACGCACCAGACAGGGGATGGAACCCACAACCTTTTGGTGTGTAAGACGACACTCCAGCCAACTGAGCCACCTGGCCAGGGCTCACATATTAACTTCTGATCCCCAAAACTTAACTACTCATAGTCAATTGTTGTATTACTGATAACGAATAGTAGATCAACACATTTTTTGTTGTATGTATTATATACTGTATTTCATTTATATACAATGAATTAAATTAGAGGAAAGAACATTATTTAGAAAATACATTTACAATACTGTACATATTTATTGGGAAAAAAAAAACTATTATAAGTGGACCCAACCAGCTCAAACCCATGTTGTTCAAAGGTCAACTGTATATATGTAATTCAAAACTGCAGTCTGGAATTTACTTAATATTTAATGGTGATCATGGATACTCCCAAATTCACCCATTTGGACCATCTCTCCCCCTAAAAATTTAGAATAGGAGATTAAGGTCCCTGAGGATTTATATGTAATTCTGGACTCTTCCATTCCTACTCAAATAAGAACTGCTATATATTTATGTAATAATTCAAAAAATTGGACACTAAGTCATACTATGGGGAAATTCATAAAAATTTATTTTGGTATAAATGTATAATTTATTGCTAGTGATAATAATATAAAGAATTAAAATGATATTCAAGCTTTATCATCATTGAATTTTAAATTTACCTAAGGTTCAAAACGTTAAGTTAGCTGCCATTTTACCAACTAATTCCTATGCTCCATTCAATGACACAGAGAATTGTTATAATCTACCATCCCAACACATAGTTTTACCATCGGTGTCATCTAATTGATACTTCCCTATTTTTGTCACCTTGCCTTGATGCCAGCTGCCAAGCTCTGCCATGTCACTTTCCATTTATGGACTCCCAAGTCCCTTGATCTAGCTAATTAGAGTTTATGTGTTAATTGGAGTAAATACAAAGATGGGAGTCACAGGCACAAATTTCAAAGCACAGCCATAAATTGAAGAGCTGATAAGCAGGGAGAAAAATGCCTTCATGGAACAAGTGTCAAGTTTATTTTATCACTGGAAAGACCCAGAATTTCCTCACAAAGTGACACCTTTAAGTTTTTGAAAAGACTTAATGAGAAGAACAGAAACTATCACATTAAGAATATTGTTCTGTAGCAAAAAAATACACAGTACATTTGAATTCAGATTAAGAAGGTACAGCTGTCTTTTCTGAAAATTCCTAGAACTGTTTCTATTTGATAAGACAGTTTTTAATTTCTACCTTTTTTACACAGAAAAGAAAAATACACCTTGCTTTTAATTTCTAGTAAGAAATATCTCAAAGAAAATCAGTATTTGAAAATCCTGAGATGTGATTTAAGTGAGAAAATGACATTTTCATTAACATTTCAGATATATTAATGCTATTCTGCTAAAAAGTAACTGTCTGGTTTAGAAATAATTACCACCAATTACAGCAAAGAGTTTTTGAATACTATACAGACAGCTTTAGGATACTACAGTTCAGATGCTTATCTCAAATGTCATTTAAGACTGAAATTACTTTAGAAGGAGTATGCATGATTTCTATAATGATCAGTGTGTGTTTTCAACACCCTCTAGACCCTTCTTTACAAAAACGCTACTGTCAGTTGGAAACACTGCCTTTTCCAGCATGTAAGTGGGGAGGAGCAAAGTCAATTAACATGGAAAGTAACTGAAAGAACTGGTAAAGGTTTTTTTTGCTAATCTGCTTTTTTTTTCTTGAAAGCTTTATACCTGATCAGTCACATTCAGTTGGCAAAAATGTAATGGGCGGGCTACTTCATCTGTTACAACTATCTAGGATTAGTTGTTAATAATAATTATGGCAACGACAACAGCTACTACTACTTACATTTCTACAGCACTTTATAGCTTTTACATATGTTACCTGAAGTTATGGTAACTAACAGAAGTTAGGTAACATATCTAAAATGTACATCTAAGGGCTTTTCAGAGAAAGTATTCAGATAATTTTCAGGTTGATGATTATTTAGCAATAAAAGAACAACTCTATCTTCCAAAAGCATCAATGTAATAATGGAAGTATTGAAAAATTAAATTAGTAAGAATAATGAGCGTCACATCTATGTGGTGTTTTTATAAGATCTATTTAAGTAGTAGCTTAATATTTATAAAATAGGTACAACAAACATCCTTCATCTTTTCTCATGTGCTTTTAATCAGCAGAATGTGGTATTCATTCTCCTAATAGCTTATACCTTTAGTTCTATATTTTGAAGATGCTCCTTAGGTTAACCTCAATTTTGTTTTAGGATTACAACTTCCTGTAGTAGTTCAAACTCATTTGCCAAGTCTGGAATTAACCAACTCTGGGTAAACAGAAATTTTTTTGAAATGAATAAAAGACCTTTTTTATCCACCATAAACCTTAGATATTCATCTATCGTCTGACAAAGAATGGAAGAGTCTTACAGAAGCAATAGTCTCTGGAAAACTTTTGGACAGCAGTGCTTAAGATTTCTGAAATATGTGAAATATGAGAAAATTTTATTTAACTTTTTTCCTGGCAAAAATGTTGCTGGCTTCTAGTGTTAGTATGTCAACTCAAGAAATAAATTTAAAATTCCTATATAAGAAATAAGTGAAAATGTGACATAAAAACATCTGAAACCTGTATCGCACATTATATATACCTAGCAACTTTGTAAAACTTTTTAAACAAAACTATCCCATAACTTAGTGTGAGGTTTTAACTGTAAATAACCAAGCTAATTTCTACAAATTAACAGATGTCCATGAGAAACAGTAAGAAACAAAGAAATGCATATGTGAACATCATCAGCATCCAAATGAGTTTATTGTAGGACTCTTTAAAGCACATCTGATCTTGGCTCCAGCCTGTAGTCTACCTTTCAACTTGCAAATGACAGTGTCACCAAACACTGTCCTTCCATCAATCAAGCTGGGTCATGAATATACAAAAGGCAGCAGAGAAGCTGGCTACCTCCTGCAGTTCAACTTGGCCTAATTATCTAGGCCTTTCTTTTGGTTACAGTCTGAAGGGTATACACCCAGTCAGCTGCTGGGCAGCCGGAGGCCTAATCAAGAGAGGTTATGCATACTGACCCTTATATGGACATCCAATGCAAGTTAAATGTGAGCACCAAATGTCATCTTTCTTATTCATCATTATGAAATTTCCCTCCCCTTTCGAAATACCAATCTGCTGCCATTTTCAGACACTCCTCTTACCCCCCTCCAAGCTGTCATTTCACTGTGCTCGCTGCCAGTTGAGTGAATTAGCATTCTAACGGATGTGCCGCTCTTCTCAGACAAATCCTTGAGCTGCGTTAACTAATGACTTCTCTCCAGAAGAAGGAACTGATAGTCAACCATCGAGAAAAGAGAGTTCATTTCCACAAATCACAAACAATTTGCCATAATGGCGGCAAAAGCAGTAGAGTTACTATGGTTGTCCACTTGCCCTGTGTTTTTCTCTCATTCTACTAACCAAGAAACAATCGCCACCACTGAATGGAATATAAAGCTGCTAACGAGTCAGCTGCAGTTGGATTATGATGATGAACTCTACACAAGGCAATTTATGAACCCAAATCATTGGTGAGGATGGAAAAAAGGCAAATAATGAAGATCCGTTTTCGTATCTAGTCAAATTGAGGATGAATCTTAGAAGACAACAAACTGCCCAGCGCCGTTCCCTGCACATAATAGGTGTTCAAGAGTTGTTGTTTCAGTGATGACGTTAATAAGGATGACATGAAAGCAGATGCAATGTAAGGCCACAACTGGGACCGTGATGTGAAAACAGAAAGCCTGTCCCAGGCTTTGCAAGAGCTCTGGAGCACACGGTATGTAAAAGCAGAAGATGGGAATAAAAGAAGACTCCCCTTTAATGTAAGGGAGATACAAAGAACACGTTAGTAAAGAGAAAACTGAGGAAATGAGAGATTTTTATGCGTTGCACTTACAAATAACTTAATTTCTTTATGCTTTAACATATTTATGTAGCTCCTCGACACACACACCAAAGAGGTAATGCCACTATCCAACGTGGAGGAAAACACTACAGTGACGCCAAGTCCTAGCAGAAGTGCTGGGAAGTTATATTGAGCTGAAACTGGAACCCCGAACACAGCTGCCTTACACAGGCAAAGAAAGGGGTGAAATCAGAGATGGCTTACTTTGTTTGGAGAAGAGAATCATTCATGGCCAAGTACGGAAGGTTTGCTTATCACAACACCTTGATGATTTGATTTTTAAAGGCAATATGCATTCATTCAACAAATGTTTATTAAAACTCTTCTATATGCCAGTTACACAGGAGTTGTGTACAAGCCTCTGGGGGACAGAGGAATATCAATGATATGATGGGTCTACAAGCTGTTTATCATCTCACTAGAAAGACAGACATGCACATACAAAAAATAACATCAAACTTAAATATAACATAGTTGCAAAATAGATTAGGAAACAATAACATTGTATTGTTTAACTACATTCTTAAACAAGTAATTGCTATTGTTAGATAATAAAATAGTAAGTGGTACATAAATAAAAGACAAGTGTGACAGAAAAATAAGTTTTCTGGTTCAGAAAAAGAAGGTATCCTAAAAGAGGTGCATTATATATGAAGTAAAGGAAGAACTGAAATGTGACCTACCGTGAAAATACAGTATGAAAAATGGTATAAGGAGATCATTTGGGTATTAAGGAAAAATAAAAAATCACACCATGAGACAGTAGTTAATCAAGTGTCCTTAGAGAGGAAAAGAAAAAAAGACTAGTTTGACTAGGACAGAAAGTTCTTGCAAGGGCATACTACAATCAAAGCCTTCCCTGAGTCTCTAAACTGAGTCTAAATACTTTCTTCAAAATCCTGTACTTTTCCTTTAAAACAAATGAACAAGCAAACAAAAATTTTTCTAAGTCCATCTTCCCTGCTCTTTTGAACTTACTCCTATTGGACATGGTGCTCTATCTTATTCACTTCTCAATCATTGATCCTAGCATATAGTTAGTGTTCAATAAATGGTGGTTGAGTGAATAAAAGAACAAAGGCCCAATTGGTAAGTAGCCAAGAATTCCAGACTAAAAAGTCTGAACTGTATCCTACAGGATAAATGGAGAATAACTGAAAGTGGGATTAGCATTATCCATGCAGTATCACAGTAAGTTCTATTAGGAAAGCAATTTGGCATTAGACTGTCAAAAAGACTGAACCAAGAATTAGAACCAAGAGTTCTGGTTGAAAGGTTATTGGAATAATTTAGGCAAAAGATGATGAAAATCCTGAGAAGAGAAAAAAGGGATGGATATAAGAAATGATCTGAAGAAGTTTAACAGGATCTGCCTTCGTCATAAAATAAAACATGTGCATACTAAATTCAGTTATGGACTAATATTAAATCTGATCCCTCCACTACATATCCAATGTTTAATATTTCTACGGTGTCTTTTCCCAGCTTCAGATTGTATACGAGTTCTCACTACCTCCCAAAATATCTCTCTAGTTTTGTGGACAGTGGTATCAGTTACTCCTTATTCTGGTTCAGCCAAATTCAGCTTCCTATACCTCACTAAATTTAATTCTGTTCACTGTAAACATAAAAAGCTCCCCTTTTCACTATATAGTAATTTTTGAAGTAGTTGAAGACTGTGAACTGACCCCATCCCCACCAAAGTCTTCTTTAATAGACACAAAATACATACTATTTCTTACATATACCATTTCCTATAAGTCTTCTTTGAGTATACTATTTTCAAAATCCCTCTCGCTACATGGGTCCCAAGTGCGCAATATAATACTTCTAAATACTTGACATGCATAAATACATTAGGATGTTTACTTCCTTTGTTCTTGTTTAACAAAATATATTTCATGACCAGAAACAAACAAAGTAAGAATTTAGATCAAAATGGAGACTTAACTTCCTCTAGGGTAGGTCCTCTGGTTCTATTAACAAAAATCAAAATTATGAAATTTTGACAGACACATCACACCACTGTCTTCTTTAAGCTTAGATCTATCTAAATCTCCTTTGGGTGTACATATGTTTTAAGGTTATATCAGATCTAAAATGATTTTAATAATCATTTACTGGGTGCCCCCTAAATGCCAAACTTTGTCAAATCTATCTCTGCACCTATTCTCTACCCTATCGATTCTTTTAAAAAAATCCTTATTTGAAAAGATGTTTAATATAACATTATTTATAATACTGAAAAGCCAAAGACAACTGAAATATCCTAGAATATGGGTATAGATAAGAGATCAACAATATAATCACTCAATAAAATATTACATAATCAATAAAATTATTTATAAAATATTGGTAACATGGAAAGTACTTACATTGTAGTATTAATGAAAAACCCCTCCACAATACTGTAAAAACAAGTGATCCTAATTATAAAACAAAAATATGCATTGAAAAAGAATGAGACTGAGAATACAAATTTTTCATTTACCTGTATGTCTCTATATAAAATATCTCTCATGTAAAGATTAATCTTTCTGTGTATATACCTTAAAATTTTAAAGTGCTTCTAAAATATTGATATCAGTGGACTTTATAGGGTAATCATTTAAAAACTCCAAGTAGATTATATAGCTTTTAGACTAGTAAAGGAAGAGAAATGGAATGGAATAATCAGAGCTCAATTCTGCTGTTTCATGCTTCTGCTAACTCATAAATCATGTTGGCTTTTTTACTCAGGTGTTTCTTTTTAAATTGTGAGCTCATGTCCCTCAAAAATGCATCAGTGTGGATTTGTGTCACTCACGTGTAAAGAGCTTTCTTTCAGAAAAGAGATACATTTAATAGAGGCTTAGGAACACTAATAACTCACTTCAAACTAAATCTTCACCTTGGACTTTTTTTGAGACATGCAAGCAATGTTAATTCCATCCCTAAATCAACTGAATGTAGGCTATAATTAAGAACTCTCAGGCCCCTTCTATTAGGGCCAGGAGCAAGTTCATCCTCAGGGTACTCCCCTTTTAAGGGTTCTGGTTTTATGGGAAGATCTCTGATTTTTGTCTCTCAAGCTGCACATGGCTCTTTAAAACCTACCATCTAGGTCACCAAGATTGGCAGACACCACACCCCATAGTCCCTCAAACAAATACCAGTTCTTGCATTTGTGGAATCACTCTCTGTCCTTCATTCAAGCCACAGTTCCCTTACTTCTCTACCAGCTCAGTCATGTTTTGGAAATTGCGTGACTTACAGACAGCACTTTAAGTTTATATAGCAGATGAATTTTCTCTGCACATTCAATCTACCGCATGGTCAGAAACTAAACACAATCTATATATATTTTTTAATGTAAATGCATAGCCTAACCAGTGTGGTTCTGGTTGGCTGAGCATCGTCCCACAAAGCAAAAGGTCACCAGTTAGATTCCCAGTCAGGGCATATGCCTGGGTTGCACATTTGACCCCTGGTTGGGCGCATATGAGAAACAACTGATCAATGTTTCTGTCTCACACCAATGTTCCTTTCCCTCTTTCTCCCTACCTTCCCTGACCGCTCGCTCTCTTAAAAAAAAAAAAAAAAAGAAGTAAATGCATGACCTTAGATTGAAAATTTAATAAAACCAGTGTAACATCTCTAGTTTTCGTTTTCTTGTGAAATGCATATAATAACAGTACCTATGCCTCATAGAATGTTGTGAAAATTAAATAGAAAGATTCATACAAAATTCCTAGTGCATAGGAAGCATATAAAAACTATTGGCAATTATTATCATCATTATTGATTTGGATCCAATATTATAACCTATTACATTTTGTTTTTAGTCTTAGTTTTAGTATTGAACAGCTATTACAACCAGCAACATATATCATGTAAATATATTGCCCGTGTCTTTTTTTCTACCAAAATAATTGATTTTTTAAACTACTTCAGTAGGGCGAAGGACACATCTCGGGTGAAAGGTCCTAGAGACATCAATCACTTGTATGATGTTAAACCACATTTCTTGAGCTTGCTTTGGAATTCTTTCATTGTGATATTTTTGTGAACTAATCACAGAGAAAAATTATAAGATCTTTATAAAGGATTTCAGGATCTTAGATTTGCCACTATAATTGTTTTGTAATTACATGTAGATGGTATTTCTTGTAGTTACCAAATATAACCATAAAAGTCATTCACCTCTAAGGGGAAAAAACAAGTAAGACTAAATTCAGTGGCCTCATCATAAAGTCAGCAAATTAAGTATTGAGGTATCATATGGAAATCACCGAAGTAAAGTTTTGGATACTGTCAAGCAGGAACACTGATATTTTCAAGAAAAGTAACTGATTTTTCTGAAATTTTAAAAATTTTAAGTGAAGTAGAAATATTATGCTATATTAAAGCAAAATTACAAATAAATCTGCCATTTTAAAAGAAAGCATGGCCCTGTGAACTAGAAACTAGATCCGGACACTGCAAACAATGTATCTGTAAACTTCATTAGACACATGCAGAGGCCTCTGGCCCTGAACCCATTCTCTAATAAAATACCCACAATGATCGCTTTTTTCATCTCCCTCTTGAAATCTAGGCAGAGATGTCTTTGTCCACCTATTTAAAATTTTCTAAAACGTTACTTCAGTTTCCACTAGAATATGAACTCAAGGGCAGCAGACATATTCTAAGCTCCTTAAACAATGATCAAGACATACTAATCACTGAATACATAAATATTGGATGAATGAATTTAACTTCCGGTTGAGAACAATGCCATATTTCAAAGTAAGCCCCTTCAAAATGCATAAAGTAACTAAAGAGATATTTGTGATTAAAGTAAATGTGCAGTATATAATAAAACTGATGGGAAAAGCAACCTGAAATATTATGTAGCCAAATAAATATGATGATGTAAAGCCACATTTGCACTGATAGAAAGATGTCCACAATGTATTATAAAGCTACATAGCAGAATATTTAACTCATTTAGAAAAATAATACATACATATTAAGTGTTTACCATTATCTGAAAGAGTGGTTATCTTTGAGTAGTGGGAATTTAGGTGAACGTTGCTTTTTTTGCTTTATATTTTTTCAGTGATGCTTGAGTATTTTAACAATAAGCAAAGATTATTTCATGATCAGAAAAAAGTAAAGCTGTTTTCTTTTTGGAATACAGAATAAAAGGTGGGCGGGGGGTAAGCAGGCAAGCAAGTGGGCAGGTAAGTGACATATAAAACTCATTTTGTCCTGACACAGTCCCTAAACCTAAGTTAACTACATGATTCACAGAGGTCTTGTCACATAAACTACTTTTGGATATAGACTATCAGCCCATAATTTCACACATTCTTCTATAGGTAAAACCAAGTAATCTTTATCTCTTCCAATCCTTACCTAATTTAACATACATCTGACTTATTGTATTTAGTGCTACAGATTTTGAAAAGGGAAATGTTATGCAAAAGAAAAAAAATCAGGTCAGTTCTTCCTTATTACTGAAAGTCCCTTAAGGGCTATAGGAACGGAGTCCATGCTCATTTAGAGGGGCCAGAAACATCCAGGTTACCATTCAAACACAGTAATAATAATTTTATAAATCATACTAAAAAGGAATTATTATGGAAAGAAGCTTACATTTTTCATTTATCTAATGAAGCATTGCAAATATGGCTACAATCTATAATTTAGAACAAATACATTTATAGAGATACCAGAGAAGTTCTCTGAGCAACACAATTATTTTCTCTTGGGATTATTGAATTTCTTTTCACAAAGATACATGATTTAGGCCTAATGTAAGAGCATATTCACATAACTGTAACTGCTCCTGACACATCCTCTAGGAAACAGGAAAAAAGACCCCTTCTTATAAAAAAGACCGAAGTTATTAGTAAGTTTCCTTGAGCCATCAAGTCTTATAGAAAATCACATTTCCTCACAAGGATTAAATCAATCAATCCTAAAATTTCTCTATTATAGAGAGGCTCCAGATACAGAAGGTCTGGATTCAAATCTCATCATAGCCAGTTTGTATGGCTGAATATATAGGAACTACACACTCAGAACAGTACCAGCACAACAATGTTAGTACTACTGTGATGCATGTGCGGCTGGCGAAAATGAAAGATAAAACTAGCAATATGAGCAGAGGCAAGTAATTTAATTTCTTTGAGACTCAATTTACCCATTTCTAAGCATAACCTATAAATCAAATGATGCCTCATGGCTCTTCTCACTGTGTCCTCTATAATCTAAGCGATGTCAGACAGTCCAACAGCATGCCCTGCTAAGTGACTCCCAAAATACTTCTCAAAAGAGTGTGTTCTCCTGACACTGGTCCCTCAAGATGCTAATCAAATTGTTGTTGTTGTTTTAAAGACAAAGTCACACAGGTTTTGTTTAATTATTATTTTTTTAGACAAACTTATTTTTAGAGAAGGGGAGAGAGGGAGAGAAACATGGACGTGAGAAATAAATGTCATTGGTTGCCTCTCACAAGCACCCCATCTGGGGACCGAACCCACAACCCAGGTGTGTGCCCTGACTCAGAAATCGAGCTAGAGACCTTTTGCTTTGTGGGATGATGCCCAATCGAGCCACACCAATCAGGGCAAAGTCACATACATTTTAAAAATGCTGCACATTGCATTATTCTTACGGGGAATGCCAAAGATACTAGCATTTTAAAGGCTGAGGAGTTCTGCTAAACTTTGTTTAGTCTAGCATTTCTCAAACTCATTTTGACCATACATAGTTTATCCTTTCCCCATTATCTTTCAGAACATTTGTTCCATGAAACATACTTTTCAGTTCATTCTCTGGTTTACAAGCCATGCTCCCCACTGTTACCTGCTTCTTTAAGGATATAGAGGCTTCTCAAGTTCAAACAATACTTACTTTGGAACTAAAGTTCTTACTAGGGGTTTTAAGAAGTGTTATTAGTATTGAGGGAGAAGAAAATAATCACCTTGGCAAAGTTAAGTATTAAGAGAACAGAGACGTCCTGGTTGGTGTGGCTCAGTGAATGGAGCACCAGCCTGTGAACTGAAAGGACACCCATTTGGTTCCCAGTCAGGCACACGCCTGGGTTGCTGGCCAGGTCTCCAGGTGCAGGCATGTGAAAGAGAACCAATTGATGTATCTCTCACACATCGATGTTTCTCTCCTTCTCTTTCTCCCCCCCTTTCCCTCTCTCTAAAAGTAAATAAAATATTTTTTAAAAAGGAGAGAAAACAGAGGCAATCATATGAGAGAGCCATCATAACAGCCAAGGATGTCGAACATCTTTAAATGTGCTCTCCATACCATTTTAGCAGTCGTTTTTCTTTACTGAAACTTTCCTAATTTGCCAAGTGCACGAACACGTATTTGATTGGCCACTGGACTTTCAAACTATCCAAATTCAATCACAGTATCAGCACTCTCACTGGCTACCTAGAGTCCTTTAGTTCCTACTGTGCTAATTGTGATTGTCATTTAGTACTGTTCACCGATAACCCAGCTCTCCTCTCCTTCCAGACACATGCTCAGATTTTACTGCCTGGTCCTTTCTGGTTGGCTATGTGACTATGGCCAAAGATTTCTGGGCAAGACTTATGAACATTTGTTATTTCTGAACTGTAGCCTTGAATTGCTGGTAAGATAAAATCCCAAAGGTGCTTTACTTCTGGGAGGACAACTGACAGTGCTTGAGAGATGGTGACTATGCTGTTAGCCTGGGTTCCTATGTGACTAAAATGAGCACAGTTGCTGTGAAATAAGATACACACTTACACTGGTCTCTGCCCCTGGGATCCTGAGTGAGTCCTGAATCGGGGTGGTCACCAGAAAGACCAAGCCATATTAAGAACTTCAGAATTTTCAGAACCACTCCTCAGCTTCGCCAGATAGGGGAAAGAGGCTGGAAATAGAGTTAATAATTGATCCTATGTGATGAAGTCTCCATAAAAACCCCTAAAGTACAGGGCTCAGAGAGCTTACAGGCCAGTGATCCTGTAGGG
The DNA here is from genome assembly GCF_987537825.1 of Furipterus horrens. Classification (NCBI taxonomy): domain Eukaryota; kingdom Metazoa; phylum Chordata; class Mammalia; order Chiroptera; family Furipteridae; genus Furipterus; species Furipterus horrens. The sequence goes on from NW_028327183.1 coordinate 42,186,270, forward strand.
TAATGGACCCCAACTCCATAGAGACAGAAGCTCCTGCACTCAGGAACCTCCCAGATCTCACAGTATCCTTTTCATATCCTTTAGCAACTTTTATTGGGTTGGCCAAAAAGTCCGTATGTTTTTTTCCATAAAATAAAAGGCACATTTTTCATTTTCACAAATAACTCGATTGAATTGGATATTTTGAGTAAGTCGGCTAACTTCCATGAGGTAGAGTGTTGATTGTCCTTAATTAATGAATGTCTCAATTTGATCTCTAGCAACTTCAACTGGTCTACCCGACCATAGAGCATCATCCAGCGAGAAATCTCCAACACGGAACTTCGCAAACCACTTTTGACAAGTTCGATAAGTCACAGCACCTTCTCCACACACTGCAAATCTTTTTGTCATTTCAGTTGCATTTTTACCTTTCTTGAAATAATAAAGCATAATATGCCGAAAACATTACGTATTTTCTTCCATCTTCAATAGTAAAATGGCTACACAAAAATTCACCAATTTTGATGTTTTTTAAATGCACACTGACATGACAGCTGTCACAATACAATCTAACAAAATTGTTTCAAATGAAGTTAAAGACAACTAAGCATTTACTAGAGCCATCTTAAGGGAGAAAAAAAATGAAGTTTTTTGCCAACCCAATACTTAGTTCTGTGAGCCGCTCTAGCAAAGTACCGTATTTTTCGCTCCATAAGAAGCACCTTTTTCCCCTCAAAAGTGGGAGAAAATGTCTGTGCGTCTTATGGAGCAAATATTGCGTCAGGGACCATGATGTGTATTACCTGACCTGGGATTCCCAGGAAACTAGAAGAGTACTTGAACCTTAAAGTCTCTCCTCATTTGTTAATGACAGTGATGATGGTTCTTTATACCACTGTTGACTGCTGTTCACTTTACATGGTTGAAATATTATTCTGTTATATTTTATTAAATATTTTAGTACACCATCTGGTTCAGAATATTTTTTTTTCTTGTTTTCCTTTTCTAAACCTCTTACGGTCAGGTGCGTCTTATGGAGCAAAAAAACAGTAATTGACTCTGAGGGGGCATCACGGGAGTACATAGCTAGTACCATCCTAGAACAGGAGTGACAATGGGCCAACCCTAGCTAAGAAGGACTCATCAAGCTAATATAACACATATTTTCATTGTCCCTATGCTTATACATGGGAACATTACTAGAGAAAACAGCAAAAATTTGCAGACTGGTTTTACTACAAACGCATGCCATATAATTATAACTGAGTACTCAATCCTGCCTAGCAATTCCATTACAAATCTGTTGACTACCTTTTACACTGCCCACAACAACACATTCCACAGAGCCTGGATAATGTGGTATATACCCTGTGATCTTTAAAATTACAAAACTATGATGCAAATCTCAGCTCAGCCATTACTGGCTATGTGATATCTGGCAGGTCACTTCATTTCTCTGTACTTCCATTTTCTCACCTAAAAAATGAAAGTAGTAATGGCTACCTGATTATTCTCAGGAGATAAGAGTATGTAAAACACCAAATATAAGCTCAAAGCTCATGTTAAAGACATAAACCTCTTTCTCAAATTCCCAATCCCACCCATCTGAAGTCTTGCAATAGACATTTACTTCATTACTTCCCTATGAAGAATTTAATTGCAAAATAAGCAGATATGATCCATATCTTCATGGGCCATGGAGTAAAAAAAAAAAAATTACAAATTGTGGTAAGTCCTATGAAGGAAGGAGTCCTAGAATAACATGGAAGTTCTAGCAAGAGTGGTTAAGAAAGACCCTACAATGAGGTCACATTTAAGGTGGGACCTAAAAGATGAAAAATCATTTAACCATTGTCTTATCTCACCTCCTCTGTAAACTTGGCCTAAACCCAGCTATCATTTCTCTCTCTCTACTGTTTAAAAGAATGGCCAAAGTCTTTCAAAAGTAGGGTTCTCAAAAATGGAATATTCATTTATTTTCTAAAAATAGCAGTTTTGTTTAAACTCCATTCATTGAAATGTAGTGGTATTAAAAAAGTCATATTACTTTCATATCCCCCAAAACCTCTAGTAACTGTTCAGATACAGTTTCCTTGTGGCACAATGCTAACTTATTTGTATGTGATATGCACATGTATAGGCATATAATGGATGGGAAAGTAAGTTTTGAAATTGTAGCTTTAAAGATACTATGGATAAATGAGAAGTACAATGGGTACACCATGCTTTTTATCAAATACTTACTAAAATGCTCTTATAATGCCCATAACTTAATATTTATTTGGCAGCTGACTCTAATAATTTCCTTTTAAGTGGGAATGTTTCTATGGCAAACTAAGGCCACTCCAAATTACTCCACCTTTTTTAGACTAATATACCTCTCATGCTAGTAACTAAGAGTTGCCTATTAGTTTGTCAAAGAAAGATTTTGGCAGATCATAAAACTCCCTAATTAGCCCATAAGGTATTTACATAATTTTTAGTTGAAACATCATTCTAAGTCACTAAAAATAGTCTTTATTTTACTAAAGTTTATCATAAACATGTTATAGCTATATAATAAACATGTTTACATATAGCTAGTACTTTCACATGTAAAATTCTGTTCTACCAACAGGCTACGAATAGGACTGCTGCTTAATGGAATGAAAATAAACATAATATCATACGTTTAGATAATTTTTTTAAAATGTATTTGAAATCTGAATGAAGAAAAGTATCTTAAAATATTTAATAATGGGGGTCAGATGTGAGAAAGTGTAACATAAATATTAAAATTTTTGGAGAAATGATTAAAGGGGAAGAATGAGGAAAGAAAGAATTTTACCTAATGAAAAAATATCTCTGTAGAACTTTCTTTATAAATCATAACTGCCTGTACTATTTCCTCCCTAAATGTACTTAAACCTTCTGAAATTAAAATCCTACTCTGAGGAATCTGAATACCCTTGCACTCTGTCACATATGCTTAATATTATCAACTTTTGAATAAAGGTGAAGTTGAGGAAGCTACATATAGCTTCCCAATTTAAAAGTATAATCAATTTCCAAAAAATTAAATTATATACTTTTTAAAACCATGGAACATACTGCATGAGGGAATGAATATTACACTGAAACTGGGCAACCAAAAGCATTTCCAGATAGCAAAGAATTCACTGAAGCAAGAATTACAGAAGTATATTCTAAGCAATATTCTGTCTTTGATAATTTAGAGGCAGCCATGATAGCCACTACTTGTACATGACAGTCATATGAAATAATAAACCTTGCTAGCTATAAATATTACCAAATTCTGACACTATTGATTTATTATGTCTAACAGTGACATCAAACCAAACAACTGACAGAAACAATGTTACAGCTTTAAGAGCAGTTTGTCAACGATTAATACTGCCAAACGGGGTTTAGTTTTATGCTGGGACTGCTTGTCTAGCAGTTGTCAATCCAAGCAAAAATTACTACTGCCACACGTCTGCTAACACAGGCCCGAGGCGCCGCTCCGTTAGCCCTCATTACCCCATCACTGCAAATACAGATGCAAGGCCAGTCCCTATTTAATATGCATGTTAATTATGCAAATTATTAATTGGGCTGGTGCTTTAGGACTTGTGTTTATGCCCAGATTAGAGTCAATAACTGTATCACACAGCATTCTAAGCCTGACCTGTGACAGAAATAAAGCTGTGCAGAAAGCAACATTTTTCTCATACTCCTCTAGTTCAGAGCTGGTGCTCTATACGGAGTATTTCACATTGATTCAGAAAGAGGTCCCACGTGGGAGACACTGAAACCACAGAATATATCTTTTATTAATATATTTATTTGTTAATATTCCTTGCCTGATATTGTTCATAATTATTTACAACAGTCATTAAATTACTGTACCAAGTCCATTGTTTCTATAGCAAAAATGCTCAATGCACTAAATGTTAAAATATACTTTTATAGTTATTTTTTTCCAATAAGGCTCTGGTTTTTGTCCTATTTATATTACATGTCTATAAAAATTGTATGACATGATATTATGTTGTAAATTTTTTTATTTAAAAAAAAATCATATAGATTTAAACCTCCAAAGATAGAGAGCAGAGCTCTAAGGTTTTTCCAATTAAAATTTACAGCAGACAATGTTGTAAATTTTATACAGTTGTAATACTTGCTGCAGTTGTACTGAAATGGGAACTATTGATGAGTATGATTTCCCAGGATACATGAAAGGGGAACAAGGTATTGCACAAACAGAAACAAAACTTTCATTTGTAAAGCTTTCTATTAGACTTTACTGCCCTCATTTGGTTCTAGATGCATCTATCTAAACAGGAGAAAAGTCACATTCTCCCCACAGAATTACGGCAAGAATAGAAACAAAAAAAAACAGACAAAACACACACAGTTAATCAAAAGTAACATTGTGTTCTAGTAAAAGCATAGTTTTGATATACTGTCAAAATGATATCTATAATTTTATGAAAGGATAATTATCACTGGAAGATATTTTTAAAAGAAAAAATCTTTACTTTGAAAATGAAAGTAAATCAAGATCAATTAAAATAACACTATCAAAGCATATACTAACAGGCAGCATTAATAATATACATTTATAATATTAGAATTAATTTCTATGAATATGTTAAAGTGCCTTTAAAATTTTGTAAATATAAGTTATTAGCAGAAAGAAACTGAAAATGTGTTAATGAAAATACCACAGGCTCAATATGAAATCAGTGTATTCAAGTTGTGCCTTCATAGACTGATTTTCAACTAAAAAATGAAACTCAAGTTCTGATTCCCATTCTGCCTGGTTTTGTTGCAGTCTTGCTGGTCACATCTCAAACTTTTCTTGATCTTACAAATGATATAGAATCGGTTTCAGTTATTCAACCAATAAAAGACAGAATTCATGCCGAGACCTCCATTCAGATAAATCAGAAAGAGAAAATTAAACTGAATTAATTTGACTTGGTTACCCCATGTCTGATACAATCCAGCTCACTTGATAATAAAAATCTCTGCTATTTATCAGGTGCCAACTTTTTCACAGGCTCTTTTCCTAACACACTGAGAAACAGACAGTGCTACATTTTATTACAGAGAACAAAGTCTCAGAAAAGTTCACTAACTAGTCCAAAGTCATAACTGTAATAAATAGCAAAACTGGGAGTGTGGAACCCAAAGCAACACGACCCCAAAACACAAGCTCTGCAGACCCAAGCTCCCTGTCAATTGTCCTAAATGACAACGACTGCAACGTTTAAGAGTACAAATGAACATGACTATGTATATGGAAAAGCAAAAGAAAGCAATAACATCTTATCTCTTTCAAAAATTTGAGACAACTGAATTAGTTGAAGCTATCTGAATATGATGCATCAAACACATTTATTCACTATAAATTATAAAGGCATATTTAGATCCCCAAGCCTGGCAAAATGTTAATTTCTACAATTAGTGGCTTTCTCAGTAACAAATTAGCAAATACAATTTGAAACACAATTATTTGGGAAGGAAGGAGTGTCACAGAGCTGAAATATTTTAATGTTAAAGATAAATTCATCATTTTAAGGGCAGATCTATCTTTTTAAAAATAATTTTTTAAAAGATTTCATTTATTTATTTTTTAGAAGGGAAGGGAAGGAGAATGAGGGAGAGAAACATCAATATATCGTTGCCTCTCACAAGCCCCCAACTGGGGACCCGGCCCGCAACCCAGGCCTGTGCCCTGGCTGAGAATCAAACCAGCGACCACTCAGTTCACAGGCCAGCGTTCAATCCACTGAGCCACACCAGCCAGGGCAGGGCAGATCTATCTTGATACAAAGCTTGGTACTCTCCAGGGATTTTAGCAGTGTTGTATATATAGGAGCCTATTAACGTTTTTGTTTAAATAAATGCACAGTTTTCACGTTAATGTCTATTTTATTAACTAACATTAAGCATTAAAGTATCAACTCTATAAAATATCTAAAAACTTTTCATTTGTGTGTATTTTAATACTCACTTTTTAAATTGTGATAATTTATAGGTAATTCAAGAAGTTGATTAGTGTTAAGCACTCATTCAAAATCATTAAAAAATTACTTCAAAAAAAAGGTACACATAAACTCAAACAATCTCAACTTTTAATGGGGATACTTAACTGTTTTATCCAACTGATTATAATTTTTCAATTTCAATTTGACAATAAAATTTCATGTTATTAACCTTTATACTTCGATAAATTTGAAGATGACTTTTCCTTTCTTTTCCCAAATAAAGCCATCCAGAACTTTGAAATGGCAGGATATACAGGGCTGTATTTCAGTGTATTCTAAATAAGTATGGTTTTCTAGCAGATGGCTGACATTTTTGTACAAATGACTGCACTAAAACTGTGATTTTTCTCTTGTTGACAGTTCCAACAAAAAAGAAAACATTACAGTAAAAGTATACTTGGAGAAACTATGTTTAGAACTACAGACTATATTTATATTTTGAGATAAGCCAGTAAGACCCTAATTTGTCAACATTATTTATGAGTTAATTTCTGCACTTAAAGAAATTCTAAATTCAAGTCAGGAGTGTAATTTAAATTCTGAGTGTGGAAAAGGATGGTAAAGCACAAGTCCAACAAGGCCAAGGTTAAATGCGTGACTCTAGGTAGGCCAATAAGTCACATACCATGCACACACTGATTTCACAGGACAGTATTTCAAATTGAGAAAAAGGAGAATTTACTTAACACTTGGAAAGATACGTGTATCTTAATAAAATGTAGACAAAAAACATTAAAGACAAAATAATCTCCTTGCCTTATACTAAGTAGTAAGTATATACTCAAGGCCTACCAGATACTCCTAAAAATGCTAATTACCAAAAATAAACAAAACTTTTTTATTGGTATTTACAAATTCCCAAAGCGGTGTGTTTCAATCATGCAACCACCATAAAAAATTCTGTTTAGGAGCAGAGGAAAATTTCAGAGAAATAATGGGAAATGGAATATTCTCATAAAAAGGTATAAGAACTGTGAATGTAATCTCTCCTGAAAGAAAAAACAGAATTTTGTGTCACTTTCAATTCTAACATGTTTCATAACAGTATAAAAACAATGTGATGCCCTGACTGGCATGGCTCAGTTGGTTGAGTGTCATTCAGCAGAGTGAAAGATCTCTAGTTCAATTCCTGGTCAGGGCACATGCCTGGGTTGCAGGGCCCCGTTCTCAGTTGGGGTACATGCAAGAGGCAACCCATTGATTTTTCTCCCCTCCACTTTCTCCCTACTCTCCCCTCTCTCTAAAATAAATAAATAAAACCTGGGGGCGGGGGAAGACAGGGACCCATCAATGTGATAAACTGACCTAAGCTTCCAGAGACTGCCCATTAGCCAACAGTTTATTCAAAGACTGAACCAACCACTCCTTGATGTGTAGAAACTGGAATCTCATTGCACATTACAGTGCTTATTCCAAATATAGTTAATATTCTGAAAGTCAAATGTTCATGTTTAGCACTGATCACTTTTGACATGGGGAATGTAATAATACAGAGAACCTCTCACATTAATAGCTTGAATTAAAACAGGTAGTAAGAAACAACATTCTATTATAAAAGGGGGAAAAAACAGACAATGGATAAATCTAATAATGGGAAAAGATAACAAAGACCTAGGATTCTAGCATCTGGCACTAAATGAACTTTTTTGTAAACTGAATGGCGGTTTCCAAAACTGCTCCAAGCATCATTCCTTTGCCAAGGCAGTAAACAGCTTTTATCAGCAATAATGATGGCATAATCCCAGCTAAAAAGGAAAGTAACATATGGCAGCAGCCCTCCAAATACCATCCCGACAAAGTAGGGGGCATTTTTATTACAGCGTCCACTTGCAGAAAATCTGCCAGACATCTTCCCCATTTCTCTTCTTTTTTATTTATTTGCTTTTAAGCAGGTTATCACGTCCTCTAAACTGAATTATCACACTTGGTAATTTTAAACTAATTATTCCTCTTTCTTAAATCCACTCACAGACTTACACAAAGAGACTGCCACATCTAACGATGGCTAATAAAATAAAATGGAGTTGCCTATTTAAAAAAATTTTTTTTGAAATCACTAAACTTAATAACAAATGCTTTTAATTTAGGATATTGGTATCTAGCATAATGTCTTATGCACAGTAAGCACCCAGGAAATAATTGATTTTAGAGTCTAATAAGAGTTCTCAAGAAAACCAGGTGAAAAAAATAATGCAGACACAAAATATTATTTGGTATAAAGCTGATAAACAATGAACTACAGTAAACTGCAAAAAACATAATCTATAAATGATCTTAATCTTATTTCTTATGTGTTAAAATGTCAGATGTCATAATATATAGCTCTGATCGAACCATAGTGAAATTTTTTTTAGGCCAACATACTGTTTATCAATAAAAGTGTAAAGGAGAATGTTTCTATAAAATATCTTCTAATCGCCTGTGGGTTGGACTAATGAATCATAAATCCTATCTCAGTTTTCAATGATGAACTTTCTATTTTCATTGACAAGTCAATGGCTGTCTTTTTACCTAAGCTCTTGATCTTTCTTAATACCTTGGAAATATATTCTGAGAATGATGAAGATGATATTTTGATTCATATTTTATATTATAGTAAGAAGATTTGGGAAATTATTTATTATAGTAAACACAGCAATTATCTGTCTTATACATTTAATACCTTTTAATACACTTAGCCAAATGCAAACCTTCATTTATTTCAGGCAAATTTATTAGCTGATAGATAAATCAATGAAAAAGTAAAAGAATGTTAATATTTTTGACATCTCTACCTATAAATATTTTTTTCAGGCTGAAAAATGTATTGTATCTTATAGCACCACTCACTGATGTACACTACAGTCTACCACAGTGTCTATATTTCTGTTGTCAGTTTTCCAGTTATCTCCCTTCATTAAACCTATCAAGTTTTCCGTTTGATCATGCAACCAAGGCCAGAAGACAGATATCTTCCTGGAACAGAGCAGTCTGCCAAGTCTTTCACAAGACCAGCTTACCCTCCCTATTGATTTTTTCAACACAGCAGCCATTCATTGTTTGTGACATTTGGCTGTCGGCTCTTTAACACCCTTCAACCAAATCAATTTCATATTTTTGTCAATGCTCTACAAGAAGATGAGTAAAAATAGGAAGAGACTTAGCATGATTTAAAATGTTGATTTTCTCCAACAGTTTTAATTTTAGTTTTTATAAGGTTTCTAAAGTTAATTCATGCCCTTATTTATGCTTCTGCAAAAAAAGAAAAGAAAGAAAGAAAGAAGCACTGTAAATTAAAATTTCTCAGTACAGTATTGACTTTATTCGTAATGAATATTTAAAAATTTTTAATTTTCCTAATATAAATTAATTCTTACACAACACACACCACTTGGCTTAAACACTAGTAACATGTTTTATTATGGTTTGGATAGTTTTAAAATATGTAAGAAACACTGTAAAAGCTAATATCATATAACATCATCATTATTATTTCCAAAAGACAAACCATGCCAAAAACTCCACAATTCATCATTTTGCTCAGCTTTAAGTCTGAACTTGCAGTGTACCTGGTTATTAAGTGCCACGAACTATCTTCAGGCTGCCAATTCAAAAACTTCTGTTGACATCAGTTAGAACAACATGTGAAAATCAAAGACACATATGTTCCAAATCGTGCCAAATCTCCCATCATTCAGAAAACTCAGATTCTCATGGCAACAGGTCGAATAAGAACAAAACTCAAAAGTAGGTATTTTCATCTTATTTTTGGTAGTAAAATGTTAAGCTATGATTTTATATTAATTACTACAAGGCTGCCTGTTTATAGTGTTTATTATCAAAAGAAATCTTGAAATCACAGTTAGTGATTTATCTAAATATATATTTAAGGGGGAAAAAGTGAATTAATGACTTGAAAAATTTGATGGTTCCTTTGGAACTATTATTATACATTATCACAAAATAGATATAATATGTAATTCCTCAAAATATACTATAACCTAATATACCTGTAGTTTGCTGGCATATTAATAGATGTTCCAAAAATTTCCAAACAGTTATACTGCAGAGTAAGTAAAAATAAAGTTGCAAAGGAAGTTTTTAAGTGTAAGCATTTATCTAACACATCTAAACTATTAAAAACACAAATTAATAACCTGACAATTCAAATAGGGCCTATGGAGCCTTTTGGAAATACAATGCATATATATGTTTTGGGTGTTGCCAAAATGTAAATACTACTTCATCAAATCTAAGACAATGTGACTTTATGTGCTATTTTAAAGAAAAACGTTTTGCCAATTATACCATAACATTACAGTGATTGTTAGAGGCATCCTAACTTCCAAAATGTTAAAATGTGGGAAGGAAATACAAGTTTTTAGAATCAATGAAACATGGTAATAATGAACTAGAATAACATCTACTATTCGTTCTTTATGTACACCATTTTAAAATGTGCGTGTTAAACACTGTGACAAAGCACTTCAAGTCACTTATGAACATTAATATGACCTTTTGCCTAACAAACTGAATCTCACGTTATTCACTGGCTCCCACAGTATCCAATGACTCCCTATGGGTATGCTGATGTATAAAGTGCAGCACAGTGAATAATGCACACACGAGGCAGCCATATCATATCTGCCATACTTGCAAATACATCATTCTGAAAAATTCATGTAAACGACCAATAATCTACGGCACATTCTTCATGGCAATGCTTATGAAAGAAACACTTTGGAATTACAAGGTCTTATGTTTGAATGAGGTTCTGCCACTCATTAGTTATGGGATCCTGGGTAAACTTCTTAACATCTCTGAGCCTCAGTTTTTTAATTGATTTAAAAATAGCAATTAATATCTGCCTTTCAGATCTACTATCAGAGTTAAATGAGATAAGGTATGTCAAAATTCTTAATAGAGAATGTGGCAAATTGTAACTGTTCAATAAATGCTTCCTTCCTTTCTTCTTATTATCAAACTATTGCAAAGCCTGCATTAAAACTATACAAAAGCTAATGAATAGCTGATTTGAGATGAATCTGATATAAATATTTAAGATATTGCTAATGAATTCTAGGAAATCATCACATAGTATCACAGAATGCCTGTGGCAGCCAGATATGATTAGATCCACAAGAATGCAAGTGCCGTAAGTGCAGGAATTTCTGTTTTGTTCACTGTTGCATCTCTAGCATCTAGAACAATGCCTAGCACACGTTAGGCATTCACTAAATACTTCTGAATAAATGAGAATTTCAAAGAACTTTAATTTCCAACCCCACACTAAATTTTAACTTGGTACACCAACTCAGTGAAGACAATGCAGTAAATGACTATTTTCTTCCACCTCTTCCATCCTAAAAATTACTGACCATAACAATGTTAATCCTTAGACCAGTAATTCAACAGCAACCCTCTAACTAATTCAACAGCAATAATTGATCATCTTTTATCAGGATAAACACAGTGCTAGGTACCAAGGAGAATAAACCCAAATAGTGTAAGATACTATTGCTGTCTTCATAAGAAGACAAAATAATGACATGCATGAAACTAGATGTGATCAAGTTTCAAAATAAACCACATAAACAATAATTACCCACCTCTGAAGGAACTAAACTCAAATTTAGAACAAGATAAAAAATATAGAAGACTGCTGTAATCAAGAGATGATAATAACGAGGTGGTTTTAGGAGAATGACGCGCTAATCCAGAGATACTGATGATTGCTCATTATATAGTGAGAGATATTATAAACACTACCCTATGTGATATCCACAGGTTCCAAACGAGAGATCAGTAGCTCTCTAAAGCAGAGGTGGAACTATTTCACTCAAGGTAAGTTATGAAGGATAAAAGAGCAACGATGAACTGGATATGAACAACCAACATGTTAGGTCTACCAATGACTCTCGGTCAGCCTACTCTAACACCTATTCAAGTCAACATATTTTCCTGATGCTGCTGCGTGCCAGGCCCTGTGCAAAGCATTTGGGTGCACAAAGATAATAAGAAAC